>NC_140973.1:62618828-62623828 GCF_056783735.1 Eptatretus burgeri
CGTTGAAAGCTTCATTCTCAAATGATTGATATATTTCCCATTCTTTGCTTTGCCTACATTTGTAAACTACTTTATCGCATCATATTACACGCAGGGATACACACAATGAAATTAGATGCAGGTGGAGGCCATTTGGCCCATCATGCCTGTGCCACATCAACACCACACCAATTTATCAACACAAGATCAAAACAAGAAAAATGCAAAAACATTTTAAAAAGTGTTTTTTGGTTTTTCTTTGTAGTTTTTGTATTTTTAGTTATATACTTTCCAGGAGAGGGGCATGGGTGGAGATTGTCTTGGGTAAAAAAAAAACACATCAACCACATAACACCCCTTCACAAGACCCCCCACCAACAGCACTCCGAATACATGCACACAATCACCAATCAATGCTCAAGCAACCAAAAAATCCTGCCAACATCCCTATACCCCTCTATCTCCTATTACAGGACTTGTATGAGATAATGTTTCCTCTCTATGTAGTGTAACGATACAACTTGTCCTCAAATTTACCCTGATGTCAATAAGCACTTTGTCATCAACTTTAACACATCGTTGCCATCGCAGCAATGTCCTCTGGTGGTGTAACACACACTTATGTCACAAAACAACATTGTGGCTATGGAAACTCCCTGAGTTTTGCTAGTGGTGAGTGTATTGAAGAAACCTAAAGCACATTTTATCACATATCTGTTATTTAAATCTGCTTAATGCCATCTCTAAGCTTTGATGATGTGATGTCGATTCAAATCTCATCAAAAATATAATTTTGTTCATTGTGTCCTCATGTCCATGTCTATTCTGGGATAAACCATATGCACAAGGATTTAATTACTGCATTATTTTAAGACAAATAAGCATGCATACAGTGAAATGATTACAACACTCTGTCAGTAAGTGGTCATGTACATATTATAAAAATGAAATTGGAAAATCTTAACGACATCACCCTTCCTCTTCCCTTTATGGCCTATAAACACCCCTTCCTCTTCTACATCCCACCGACCTTTTTTCCCCTCCTATTTCCCAGCTCCCTTGGCCTTACCCTCTCCCACACTTAAACCATGTTTCTCCCTCAAAAAGTATCCCATTTTATATGAATTGTTGTGTTATAAAGTCATCTACTTACTATTGTATGCACGGAGGGGACGGGGTTCAGGCCATCGCTTTTGTAGTGCATACTGGGAGGAGGCCAAACATTTCACTATATTTGTTGATGTCAGAAAGAAGGATCAGACAAAAATAAAGTCAATGACATGTTGGTCACGATTTTTAAAAACAAACTAAAAGGGTACTGGATTGGACACAAATAAAACAGTACAAACCAATGGACAACAACAATTACTAACTGGCAACTGAATAGGTGGAAGAAGCACAGGTAGGCCAAAAATTCGATGGATAGATGAAATAGCAAAGTTCATCAGAGTACAACAGTTCAGAGTTGCAGACATTATAAAGGAATGGACCAAGTCGAGCGAGGTCATGTTGTGACCATGTTAAAAGCAAGGACCACTTTGGACTGAAACAGGTGAGCAAGTCATGTCATGTCAAATAATTTGCTTATGTAATAAACACGTGGTCCCGAAGTGTTACTCCTCATTACCATATGTGTTTTATCATCTTCCATAACTGGAGCATATTAAAAAATACTTTTCCATGAAAACAAAATTCTATAACTCCTCTGTGAACATTGACAAAAGTGCCGACAACAAAGAGGGAGTAGGGAAAAGGTAATGGATGTTGACCCCTCTATGCATGGTGATGTGGATGTTGACCCCTATATGATAGTCAGCCAAAAGGTTTGTGAACATACAAGCACACTAGCACTCCTTTCTAGCCACCCCCCAATCACAATACTCACGCTTACTGATCACTTATTGACAATGCACGTTTACTTAACCTGCCTTACCAGGTAAACAAGCTCACAAATGTTCTCAGATCTCAAGGGCTGATAGTACCAACACTTCATGAGATATATCCGGTTCTCAATTCTCTGTGCTGTTAGGCACGGTCATTGCTAACCGATGCAACGTTTCATCGCACAGACTTTATACACACATATGTCTGGGGCATTTGCTCTCCACCACCCCACCCCCACCCTCCCCCCCCAAAAAGATGTCTTTGAAGCATGCATTCATATTGAAAATGTGTAAAGCTCCCCAGAATCTATCAATTGCATACTCTCAATTAATGAAACTTATTTTGCATTCAATAATTAATTTCAAATTCAAACTGAATAACCAGTTTCAAGACATGAATCAAATTATCACTGCGATAATCTGAAGATGCTGCTTTCAAATAAAGACAGCATGTGAAATCATACATCATAACAAAGGGGAGAGGGGGGGGGGTCACAAAAACTTCACTAAAAAATGTCAGAGTGTGTGTGTGTGTGTGTGTGTGTGTGTGTGTGTGTGTGTGTGTGTGTGTGTGTGTGTGTGTGTGTGTGTGTGTGTGTGTGTGTGTGTCCTCCATAACTCCAAAGCCATAAAACCTCACAGCATGAAACTTTGCATGCAAACGAAGGAAACTCCAAGGAAGTGCAAGAGTGAAAATTGAGTGTTTGGGTTAATTAAGACACCCCTTTTGATGATAATTAATGGCCTTATTTAATTATATCCTTTATCAGGTGATCCTCAGCCACCTCACTCCATATGGGGTCTTCAGGCATTTCCTGGGTTACATTGCTGGGGTCTGAAGCCGCCATATTTTTTGGCCTGCTCAACCATGCCTTGACTTGGAACAGGCTGCAATAATTTCTTAACGACAAAGTTTTTTTTTTTTCACTTTCCTCACTCATATTGTCGGATGCCTGGTCATCATAGCTATTAATTGCTGGGTACATTGCAATGCTTATAAACACCTGGAGACGCCAGCATTTGTGGCTTTATTTCATTTGTGCCCATGTCATAACCTCGAGAATCTCTTACACTAAGCCGAAAGACAAAATTTAAACTCCAGAATCGAACTCAGCAGCAGTTCCGACGCTAAAAGTGTTATTTTGTCCAACTTAGATATTGCTTGGGCGTTTCCAGATGCATAGTTTTATCGACGGCAATTGGTAACAGCTTGCCAAGCCAGGCGTTGCGTTGGAGTGCTTGCTTGATTGCTTAAGCCACTTACCAAGCACCCTACAGTCAATAGCGGTACAGTTAGTGTCCCAATTGGGATGTACAGTCGACAGTTCCTACAAGGTAAAGGTACGTATACAGCACACACGGACGTGATACATATGGGTAGATTTGGATCTGTACAGACTCTCCGTGGGTGTGTGGACATGCCATATCTGTTGGGGTGCCGTGGTCTTCCAACGCTGGCGGTGTGGCAAAGGAGATTGACCATGTCCTCATTGACGGTCGTTGGAGGATGATCCAGAACTGCAGGGTCTACCGGAGTGCTCAGTTCCTCAATACTGACCACAGGCTTGTTGTAGCAACTCTAAAGCTGCACCTTAAATCCTGGAGAATGGTACCATCTCAGCCGAGGCTGGATGTTGCCAAGCTCAGGGATGAGAGAGTAGCTGAGGAGTTTGCGAACAGGCTGAGTGGACACTTGGGGGGTCTGGGTGCTTTGGGGGGTCCTGAAGAGTTGTGGAGCGCCTTCACGACCACCGTCCTTGATGTTGCCGGTGGATGCCTTGGAGCTCACCGCAGGGCAAAGAAGAATTTTGTCTCTCAAGGGACACTGGATACCATTGACCAGAGTCACAGGGCCAGGCTGAATGGCAGAGCTGAGCTGTTCAGGGAGCTGAGGCGTAAAACTGTACGTGCACTGAGGGTGGACAAGGAGGCCTATGTGCGAGGAATCTGTGAGGGGGTAGAGCATCACCTGTGGACAGGTGATTCTCGTCCCGCTTACAGGGGAATTCGCGCATTACGTTCATCCAAGCCCATCCCTCGGAGCACTACAGTTCGAGCAGAGAGTGGTAGGCTCTTGACAGAGGAGTCTGAAGTGAAGGCCCGCTGGGCCGGTTACTTTGAGCGGTTGTACCAGGCTGATCCCCCAACTGTCGAGTTGGACGTCAAGGGTGTTACAATCCCTGTTGCTGACCCTCGAATCAACTGTGGTCCACCTACGCTTGTGGAAACACGGGCTGCGGTGAACCAGTTGAAACGGGGCAAAGCTCCAGGGATCTGTGGCATCCATGCCGAACTTCTCAAGGCTGGTGGAAATGCTGTACTCGTGTCATTGCATGCAGTTTTGTGCTCTGCCTGGAACACAGGCATCATCCCAACTGACTGGAAGAGGAGCCTTGTTGTCCCTCTCTGGAAAGGGAAGGGTGATCGCCAAGACTGCAACAACTACCGAGGGGTGACGCTGCTCTCAGTGCCGGGCAAGGTCTTTGCTCGGATAATTCTCGATAGGGTTCGCCACCATCTGCTTGAGCTCCAGCGTCCAGAGCAGTCAGGCTTTACACCAAAGAGGTCAACGATTGACCGTATCCTTGCACTTCGTGTCCTCACCGAACGCAGACGAGAGTTTCGGCAGGGGCTGCTTGCAGCCTATGTTGATCTCTGTAAAGCGTTCGATTCAGTGAATCGGGATGTCCTCTGGAGGATTCTTGGTCTTCGTGGGGTGCCACCAAAACTGATCGATCTGATGTCTGAACTCTACTCTGGTACTGAGAGTGCTGTGAAGTGTGGTGGTACCATCTCTGACTTATTTCCAGTTGTTACTGGAGTTCGTCAGGGATGTGTACTTGCCCCCACACTTTTCAGCACTTGTATGGACTGGATTCTAGGGAGGATGTCGGAGAGATCAAGTTGCGGTGCGTCATTTGGGAATGTCAAGATCTCGGACCTTGACATTGCAGATGATGCAGTCATCTTTGCGGAGACTTTAGACATCCTCTTGGGGGCCCTCGAGGTGCTGAATGAGGAGTCGGAGCTGTTGGGATTACGGGTTTCTTGGGTCAAAACTAAGATCCAGGCTTTCGGTGACATCTTGGATGCTGCTGTCCTGTCTGTGTCTGTTTGTGGTGAGTATGTTGAGGTCGT
>NC_140973.1:62628828-62643828 GCF_056783735.1 Eptatretus burgeri
TCTCATCTGAGCACCCAGCTCATGACTCGGATATCAGGTTGAAATCCCATTTACTGTAATGCCAACGTCTCCTTATTTTCTTGTTCCAAAGGAAGGTGTAGAGGTAGTCCACTTACCTTTTGGCACCTAGTCTTGGTTTGATTCCTGACTCAACGATACACTGACTGTTCGATTGATTTGTGTTTCCCAGGTTGGGTGTTGCATCACAAAATATTCCATACCTTGGATCGACGTTCAGTCAGGTGTTCCACCTGATAGTATTAGTTGGTGGATGTTAAAGAACCAACTGTGTCTTCGTCAAGAGTAAGCAAAATATTGCACAGTAACCAGCATCCTGAACATATAAGAAATTGTGGCCTAAACTGCGAGTCTAGCTCCAACACCGTAGTCTATCCATCCATCCATCCATTGGGACCATACTCTGTGCAAAGCCTTGGTGCTGCCTAAGCAGTCTCCTTGGCTATTGGACACAATCCTGGACAGGTCACCACTCCAACACAGAATACCAGCAAGCTGGCACTCATTTTGTCGACCTCACAAGGATAACAGGCAGTCAATGTGCTTCCAGAATAGCCTAGAGGCACGCACACTCACCTCTGAGCTGTCTAGCCTGGGCCCGAATCCTGACCCAGCTAGAAACTGTCATCCTGGTGTTTGACAGGCAAGATGATTTGTCAATGTGTGTGCCATCCCTTGGGTGGACGTTAAATGGGAGTCCCATCTACCAATGATTATGATCCATCTGGAGGTTTGGGCGGGAGGGGGGCGAGATTATCACCACACCTGTTTTTTTTTTACTTTTCTGATTTTGGGGAAATGTGGGGGGTGGGGAGGAGCGATATTGTTGTCAGTCAGCACAGTGTTTTTGTATTGATTCAACAGCTCCGTCTTTGTTTGCTTTTTTAACCATGATCTTGCATATTATGATGTTATCTTACAGGTTCATCTAACTTAAATGAGCCGATTGAACAAAAACTCACTCTGTGATGCTGCACACTGGGCTGGTATCACTACGGGAACTTAAGATGTGGCTTCCTGCTGTTATGGAGTTGAAAACGTAGCTGACTCCTGCCTCAAGGATAGTCGCTGTGCACAAGGTGATGCACCATGGTTCCCAGTTTGGCTTTTTTAAATGGCCAAATTCGTCGATTTTGGCCTTTTTTGCTATCATTTGGCCGACAAAGAAAAAAGGTTCCGGCCTAATCATTCTTTGGCCTTCCTGGCCTTTTTTCAATGAAACTTGTCCTTTTTTTATTTCCTGCCGAAAGGCCAAATTGCTTTTGGTCATTTCTGGCCGGTTTGTGACTGCAGCTGATCTCCTAATGACCATACACAATAAGAGCCATGATGTGATAATAAGGGCCAATAAG
This sequence comes from Eptatretus burgeri, assembly GCF_056783735.1. NCBI lineage: Eukaryota > Metazoa > Chordata > Myxini > Myxiniformes > Myxinidae > Eptatretus > Eptatretus burgeri. The sequence goes on from NC_140973.1 coordinate 62,630,199, forward strand.
AATCATGGTGACCATAGACAATATGTGTAAATGTCCCATGTACCAGTGCAATGTCCATGAGCACTGGTGCTATCCAGCGCGCATGCACATGTTTGATGGGTCACGTGTTGCATTTGTGGTACACAATTCCAAGTATGGACTTGACTGGCGAAATAAGTGCGTTGCCAGATATTTGAATAATAAGCATGTGACCCCATAAATTTGAGAACATTTCAAATTTTGGCCTTTTTCAAAGCGATTTCGCGGATTTTAATTAACGATTTGGCCGACAGCCTAAAAAAAGCCTGGCAACCCTGTAGTGTATGCCACAAACCCCTTCAGTATCCCCTTTTTTCAGAAAAAGTTTGCCTTTTACATGGAGATTTATGGTATACTGAACCGTCACATGACTTACCTTAAAATAGCTTCAATTTGAAGAAAGGTTCAAGCTGATTAGATCAGATGAACATGTGCTGCCCCTCTGATACTCAGTGTTGCACTGAGGAACCTAAACCATGTGTGAGTGCAAACAACCATAAAAAAAACACTTCATGAACTGCGGAAATAAACACGCTCGTGCACTTCGGCCTGGTATATGCATACATTGGATGCAAGTTGATTAGTTAAGGATTAGTGATAGTCACGCATTATTTACCAGTTTTTTTTTTCCTTTTGGTGGGGCGAAATAATATCTTTGCCCCGACCTTTTATGATTGGTGGGGTGACCGCCCACCCTGCCTCCTCCATCCCACCTCCCCCCCAGGATTGATGCCCCTGCCATCTACTCTCATTAGTTGGTGAATGATAAAGATACCATGATGACTTTTGTGAAGAGCCATGAACAAACTACAAATTCCTACCAAAATCACCTTCAGTCTAACTTCAGGCCTAATCAGCCGGATCGTGAAATATTTGGTCAGAAAGTTTTCCCCACTGACCCTACAAAAAAAAAGTGTTGATAATTAGGGCCATTAAAGGAGTTGCAGAGTCGTCGTCGTCATGTCGATCAACTCTTCTGTTGTGATATGTGCTTTGTTTGGTGACATCTCATTCTGTAGGCACTTCCTTGTCTATGCAGTTTGATTTGTCCCTGCTGTCAGGTAGTGCATTGAACCTTCTCACACCAGGATGATGAGAAGGAGTACAAAACTTTTGGAAATATCAACTTCCCTGAGGTTGTGTGCACTTTGTAAAACATTCAAGGCAATCTTCTTAGTTTTCAAAAAAACTTTTGATGTGCCATTTAATTACACCAAATTACTTCCACCCGTATTGTCATTTTTGCCTGAAAGGTGAGAAGTCACCATTTTCATGGTAGCGTCACTCATGTCATTACAGCACAATGTACCAAAAGAGATTGTAACATAAAATTTTCTTAATTTCGATTAAAGATTTTAAAGTAATGACAAGTCTGAAGACGATGATAGTTCACGAGCGGTATTTGACGATGTAGATTGTTTCTGAAGTCAAGGATGAGACAATGTGATAATTTTTGACCAAGTTATAAAAATGATCAACATGATGTGGTACGAGTGACAGGTTATTACTGCAAAATGTTCAAAACCCGGTTTCGTTCAACAACTTAAAAAAATTTGACCTTTGCATAACCTTTAAAGGTCACAAAACAATGTTGTGGACATTAGAATAAGGAAACAGGATACGTGCTATAGCTTATTGGAGTTAGTTCGTCGAAGAACATTGAAAACCCGGTTCGATTCCCACAATTTTGAAAATTTGACCTTGGTGAACTTGAAAGGTCAAAGGCCAAGGATTATGACCTTTGGTGCAAAACTTCCTCTGGAACATTCCAGGAACAATATAACGTCATATAGGCTATATGGCATTTCACACTCCTTGGATTATCCATACTTTGATGAAATCAGTGTAAAAACAAACTTGAAGGGGGGCACCACGGGCAAGGTGTTCGAGATAGAGCAAAATGGTTTCAAGACTAGGTGGGGAATGACCTCAAGATTATGCATAAAAAATATTGTCATCCTAGCTCTCAAAGTTTGGGCGGTTGTATGATTTTTATGTCAAAATTCGAAATTTTCAAAGTTCGTGACCTTGTGACCTTGACCTTGGGACGAAAATGAAAAATCAAGCTCTGTGGGGCTATGTAGGTGCCATTGGGCTAACCAAATACCGAAACCCCTGCAAGATTCGACAAACCCCTCGGAGAAGAAAATTTTTTATGTCAAAATTCGCAATTTTCTAAGTTCGTGACCTTGACCTTGGCACGAAAAAGAAAAATCGAGCTCCGTGGGGCTATGCAGGTGTCATTCGGCTAACCCGTCAGATTCGACAAATCCCCTAGGAGAAGATGCAAATTGAAATCGGTTACCCCCTAAAAACACAAGTTTTTTGGGCGTGGCTCCACCCATAATGGGCGCACCATGCCCATTTTCAAGAAAACACAACCAGATCATGATATAAACCTCCCACCAAAATTTTATCAGGATCGAATCAAAACCCACAGAGCTATGCGCGGGACAGACAGACAGACAGACATACAGACACAACAATAACAAATATAATGGTCACTTATTTTTTTCGTGAAAATATTTTTTCGTGAACCAAATACGTTTCTGTGCAATAAGCTAAGTCGCAAATCTCTATTCTGCCCAGCAATCATCTGATACTAATCAATCACAGCAGTCCATTTATCGACTGGATGTGAAGTTTGAGAAGGAAATTGGGAGAGATGTTTAGGGGTAAATGGAACGCTCCATAATCAAAGGATAATTTGATGGAATTGAGAAAGGTGCAATTACCTACAGAAAGCAGCCTAACACATCTTTTTATGCAAAATGGTGGTTTTAACCCTGTCGCTTTGCATTTGCCTTTATACACTTTTCCTTTGAGATGAAACCAATTATATATATATATATATATATATATATATATATATATATATATATATATATATATATATATATATATATATATATATATATATATATATATATAGCCTGGTGTTGGCGCAGTGGTTAGGGCAGTGGCTTGGGATCCAAAAGGTCCTGAGTTGGGCCACTGAATTAATACACCAGGGGTTGACTCAGCCTGTCATCTTTCCGAGGTCGGCGAAGTGAGTACCAGTGTACTGGGCCGGTGTATACCCCGGTTAGAATAGGTGTACCATATCCCTGTGTCGTAAGAGGCGACCAGGGTTGCGTCAGGAAGGGCATCCGGCGTAAAACCTGTGCCAAATCATTATGCAGATCATGATGGATGATCCACTGTGGCGACACCTAACGGGAGCAGCCGAAAGAAGAAGAAGATATATAAATATATATATATATATATATATATATATATATATATATATATATATTTCCAAAAATGTTTTCCTTTGTGCCAGCAGGATAGCTCAGGATGTGCAAACTCACCTTTGAGCTGTCTAACCTGGATGTCAATCTGGACCCAGCTATAAACTGCCATCCTGGTGTTTCACATGTTGGGGAAGGCATCAACGTGTGTGTCATCATTCGATATACGATAAGCTGAAGAATCAGTCTACTGGCACTGGGGGTGTTGGTGGATGGTATAGATCGCATTGTGTCTTCATGAAGAGTAGGCGAGTTATTGTCGACACACGAAATAAATTCCTAATTCCAGACTGAACTGCAGGTAGCAAGTTGGCTTGTGTTATTGGGTATCCCTTAACGCCCTGTCACACCTTGATGTTTTAGCCAGCGTATGGCAAGGTATCAAAATGTATGTAAAACGCTGGTGTACGCTGAACTATTGATGTTTTTTTTTCCAGTTTTGGACGTATTCCTAACGAGTTGGACGTATGCATAATGTATTAGTAACGTACACAGAACGTTTCGATAACATATAGATAACTTATATCAACGAATGCTGAGCGTGTTGTCGGCGTTCACAACCTATGCCCAACGATAGTCTAACTTGTGCATAGCGCGGCAGCATATCGCTGACGATCACGTGGTGTAGGCTATTAAAAGGCTGCGGCTCGACGATTCAAATCATAACCGCACTAGACATCGAAGTGTCAAGCCCCTATCGCACCTTGACGTTTTAGCCAGCATATGTCGACGTATGAAAAATTTTCCGAATACGCTGGCACACATCGAATACGTTATGGGTAAGTTTTGTATACGTTAAGAGCACGCTGAAGCACGCTGGCATACGTTGTAGTACGCCGAGTACGTCGACAAATTTTCAGCATGTTGAAAATTTATCGACGTACTCTGCGTATGACACACATTCCGCATATGCTGGCCATAAGTTGTAGGCACGTTACGCGATCGTTGACACACGTCGACACACGTTACTTGTAAGTTACTCATAAGTCGAAACACGTCGAGGTAATGGTTAGCGTCAGTGTTCCAGACTCCCTGTTTTTTTTTGTTTGTTTGTTTGTTTTTTTCCTTCGGTATGACGGTGATGTTGACACTTCGATTTCTAGTGCAGTTATGAATTAAATCGTTGAGCGGCAGCCTATTATTTATATTATATTATAGCCGCACTAAAAATCGAAGTGTCAACATCACCGTCATACCGAAGGAAAAAAACAAACAAACAAAAAAAAAAAAACAGGGAGTCTGGAACGCTGACGCTAACCATTACCTCGACGTGTTTCGACTTATGAGTAACTTACAAGTAACGTGTGTCAACGATCGCGTAACGTGCCTACAACTTATGGCCAGCGTGTGCGGAATGCGTGAGTCATACGCTGGCATACGTCGAAAAATTTCAAGCATGGAAAATTTGTCTTACAGCTCGGTGTACTACGACGTATGCCAGCATGCTCTTCACGTATACAAAACTTACCCATACGTATTCGACGTGTGCCAGCGTTTTAGACAAATTTTTCATACGTCGGCATACACTGGCTAAATCGTCAAGGTGTGACAGGGCCTTTATCACCGGGTTACACCGCTTGCTATCTTAGAGTATGGTTGTTGTCTGGTTCATCAGCTCAGGCAGTAAAAAAAATTAATGTTCCCAGGTTACTCGCATGTATCATGCGCACCACTGTCTTCAGCTACCAAGTGGAAGCGTAATGATGATTCTCTTCCTTTGTCACCTCTCCTCTGCAATCTCACACTCAACCATCCTTTTTCTTTATAATATCAACTATCATCCTCCCCCCCTCCCAATCCCTCACTCCTGCCCCCCCATTCCCGCTCCAAGCCATGGCTCTCAACATTGAGAACTCCTTAATTGCAAAGCAATTGTAAAATTACAATTATTGTCCAACTCCCTTTATCCATCTATCAGCTTGTCCAAGAGGTTTGACTGCGAATAACAACAACAGCATTTGCTGTGGGACACAACCCACAATGCACTTGGTTTCTTCACATCCTGACACATAATCCAATATAAACCCTTGCTCATCTTCCTCGCCTGTCCATCCATAGTCCACACGCTGCCTGCAGCATCTTTATCCGTTTGTTTGTACACCATCCTCTATCACACGACTATTCTGTGAATGTCATGCCTCTCCAAGAAAACATGGGCCCTTATAAACCAACATTGTTCGAGCTGAAACATATTTAAATTAATTCAACAGCATGTGCTTAGGCTATAAACCAATTTCAAAAGCCTGCTTATTATTAATTGTACAACTGCCCTTTCCCAACCACTTTGCAATGTCATCCATCTGCCATTAACTGCTTTGCCAAATTTGTTTTCTTCAATTTATTCCTTACTAGCAAATACCACCCATCGCTTTGCTGATGGGAATACTAAGGGGGATGAGAAAAAGAGGGGAGAGAGAGAGAGAGAGAGAGAGAGAGAGAGAGAGAGAGAGAGAGAGAGAGAGAGAGAGAGAGAGAGAGAGAGAGAGAGGAAGGAGGGGGGAACGAGGAGGGGTGGGGGAAGGGAAGGCAGTGTGAGGGGAGGGGAAGGGAAGACAGCATGAGGGGAAAGGAAGGGAAAGCAGTTTGAGGGGAGGGGAAGGGAAGACAGCGTGAGGAGAGAGGAAGGGACGGCAGCGTAGCAGGGCATTACTGGGGTGAAACTGCTCTCAATCATTGATTGTGAAAGTGGACTTATAGCTGTTGTAGACTTTGTTTTTGTTGAGTCTGCATTGACAACAGTTACTTATATGTACTCTCTCTGGTGTTTGGTTTTGAAATGTTTTTATCATATTAGATGTATTGCAGTGATGAGCAATCTCTACTGAACAAAGTGAGCATGCAACTTTCAGACTGTCTTCTTTAACCTTCCAAAAATAGCTCCAAACTGCACTTTTGGAGCTTTTGAACCACATGTTGTCAAACCTTTATCAGTCGATGTATTGCTTACCCGTCCATGTAAGCATAGCAAATCGAATACTTAATCGGCCTACTCTAAACGCCTTGCTAGTCACTTCAAGGAAAACGCCCTTGGGGCGTGTTTAGTTTGCAAGTGACTTGCCTTTGCTGCTACATTGCAAATGGGACACCCCAGGGGCGTGTTCCTTTACAAATAATACATTAGCAAACCATGTGTAACCAGAACATGCCCAACAGGGACAAAAAAATCCTCAAAAAAAAAAACACTTCTTTCTCGATGAAGTAGGAATTATTCGGAATCGACATCAATTCTGGTTCACACCTCAATTCCTTTCGATTCCATGGTTGGAATAGAGTACAGTATTTTGGAATCAATTCTGCCCACCACTATTAAGCACTCAAGCAAGCGCTCCCATTAAACAGGTGATAAGGAACGGCTAGCTGCGTCATACAAAACACTGTCCAGAGACGATCAGAGACATCCGAAGTATCAAACAATGTGAAAATTGGACAAATAAAGACATTTTTTAGTAATCAGAACTGCTGCGAACTTCAATTCCGCAGATGAAATTTTGAAACTCGGTTCATGTTAAGAGATTCTAGAGCTTATAAATGTCCAGACAGTTGTATGCAGAAGGTGGAAGGAGGGGGTTTGGGAGGATGAGAAGGGGTTTGTGAGGAGGTAAGCATGAGGTGAGGTGAGGGGAAGGGAAACTTGTGGTGAGCATTAATTATGATTCATCCATCCATCCACTGGGACCATACTCTGTGCAGAGCGTTGGTGCTGGTGCTGCCTAAGCAGTCTCCTTGGCTATTGGGTACAATTCTGGACGGGTCGCCACTCCGACACAGGATACCAGCATGCTGGCACTCATTTTGCCGACCTCGGAAGGATGACAGGCAGAGTTAACCCCACCTGGTATTAATTCAACAGCCGAGTGGGATTTGAACTCAGGATCCTCGGATCCTAAGCCCACCACCCTAACCATTAAGCCAACACCAGGCATATGATTCATACTGTCTCATAAAAATGATTCTGCATAGAATAACAGTGAGGATGGAAACAAAGTAATGTCTGAAATCCATTTTCTACTGGTTATACTATAAATACCGCCCAGACATAAACACCACCAGACATGTCCAGAGTGAAACACCGCCTGGACATGTCCGGAGAAGAAAACCGCCCGGACACGCCTGGTGCCGAACACCATCCAGACATGTCCGGAGATAATCACCATCCGGACACGTCTGGAGACAAACACCGTCTGGACACACCCGGAGCCAAACACTGGTGATTTCACATTCTGAGACCACTTCTTCAGTTATATACACCTCAATGCAGATGGACAAAAACACTCGCTTTTGACGGCAGGGGAGCGGTTTAAGGGGACGCCGTCCCCGGATCCCCCCCCCCTCCATGGTTTGGAAATGCATAATTGACAAACAAACAAATTCACTATCCTTACAATAATTCACAAACCGGTGTGTGTTTTTGTATTTGTTTAAAATGCTACTCCTCCTACAGTTCAGGGCTGATTACATCCAGACTTGCGAAATAGGATCAGCATTACGCCAATTAGTGCATAGGGGTGTTTTTGGTCTTGAGGGTGTGATGGGGGGGGACATAAATTCTCCATGTAAATATGTATCATGTTGTGCTGCCTCCAGGTGGGGGAGGGTATTACAAGACTCCACCATTTACAGTCCAGTATTCCTGTCCCCACGTTTTCCAGTGCAGTGAGGTGTTTTGAATTATAACAGTAGGTATGTTTTTGCTTTATGCACATAACCCAAGTTATTTATTTTATTATCTTTGGGAGCAATTGAGGCAGCTGGCAGTTGCCTATGCACCACACAAATAAAGGTATGTGTCAGAAGAATGTGTTGCATGCTCGGAACAAGATCGCCTATCGGGTTGGGTACTCTGCTAGTTGATATAATATATGATCCTAGAGGCTTACAATGCATAAATAGAGCAGATATTTCCTTAATGCGTGTTTTAGAATAAGTGTGAAGTCATCAAATGTGATATTAGAAATGCATCACTTTTATGCAATAGACGACATCAAACCCCAACTCATGTCTGTTTCTGAAATCGCTATCCCTTTTGACATATTTATTCATGTTTTTTGTTTTTTTTCCTTTGGAATTATCAGCGTTGAGCAGAAGCTCCTCTCTGGAGTTTCACCCATGTCAAATAATTTCTCTGTGCTCCAGCAGAGGCTCATTTTCGAGATTTTCAGAGTAGGGAGGAGTTTCTGCTCCACACTGACTCGGGCCAACAATCCTGAGACATGTGTCCATGGATGTTCCCTCTCCGGGGTGGACTGGTCCATTAAATTGAGAATGAAATTATCTTCCCAGTATTGGCTGCAGTAAAATCCTGCTGAGAAGTAGGGGGCTGAAGCTTTGTGCTAAGCTCATGCCGAATAGGTGGAGTCTATGCAACTGTTTTGCCACAAGGGCCTTTTTATCCCCACGCTTTTTGAAAAAAATGGGAGGGATATTGTCATCGGCTTCATCTCTCTATCCATCTGTGTGTCCATCACACTATCTCCTCAAAAACCTTTGGGCAGAATTCACTAGGCTTGGTCGTTATGATCACATGACACGAAGGTGTGTGAGCAGTGTCATTTCTGGCCCCGCTCCCTTGGGCGGAGCCAAAAGGTCAAATACCAATGGATGCAATTGTGGGCATATTCTAAAACATTTTTTAAATGAAACTTTGTAAATGCAATCAACATTGGGGGACACATGAAACATGTGACTTTTTGGGGGTTTTTTTTTTACCCTGGGTTCATGCCCCAGGGAGTGACGACTTGAGGTCAAAACTGGAAAAAAAATTTTAACTCTAAATTTGATGTTGGGTAATCTGATATTGAGTGGAACTTTTTGCTATCTTTCAACCTTGCTTTAGGTGGAAAGCGTGCGGATTAGCGATGATGTGCCATCGACTTCGCTCAAGTTAAAATTTAAATTGTTTCTGGCTCAGGCGGAAACACTAATAGACATTTGTCTGTTTGTAGGTGGCCGTAGGAGAAGTTCCAGGTGAATTGGCTGCTTCAGATGGAATTATATTATTGTGGATTGTCTTGCCCGATAAAGTGAGAGAAAATTCACCTGTCCACACCAGATAATCCCAATAGCTCATCTTAAGAGCCTTCATTTGTGGAGGTTGGCAATGGAATATCGGACCTTAAGCCATGTTTTGAGGGTTGGAATGTTGACTGTCTGCAAAACGACAATCGAATACCCCAATGTGATTGGGAGGAAGCTTATTGATATCATTGTCCTATTTGTAATACCTGTACTATACCTCGTCCACAAGCTGTTGGATCATTGTTAAATAATTCGAATCAAAATAAATAAATAAAAGCTGGCCTCAGCCTGAAAATGATACAGTACATTGGATAAATAGCTTCCATCAAATTCCAAGGAAATCAGTGCTCTCTGCTTATCAAGTGCAGCCTGTGGCTGCTGGTTGCATCATTGGTTGGGACATGGCTATGCCACTGATGCAGTGTCCCCCTTACCAGTATACTGGTACTCATTTTGCTGACCTTGGAAGGATGCCAGGCTGAGTCAACCTCCTGGTGTATTAATTCAGTGGCCAACAAGGCTTGAACTCAGGACCCTAGGATCCCAAGCCACCACCCTAACCACTAAGCCAACACCAGGCTTATAATCAGTACTCTGAACCTGTAGAACAAGCTTGAACTTTCTTCACTTTTGAAGTGATGGCATTCTACTGTTAAAGGAAAAACACTGCAAGTCATAAAACTCGAAAGGCTGAGTGAAGCAGTTCTTCAAATGAAGCAGGGTTCTTCACCATGAGCAATTTCAAGCAGTTGTTGAAGGTTGCAAGTCGAGATAGACTCACTCACAGATGGGTCTAATATCCCATTTGTTGCTCCACCCGAAGCACACTCGGATTTAAACTGCAAGGTGTGTTACTACGTCGTATCCCAAGTGTTTCTTTTTCATTATATGAGCATTGTGTGGTCGGGATCTGTGCACGTTGCATGAGTTCTAGAGAACACAAAACGTATTGATAAGTGGATATGTGTGTAAGAAACGTTAGGTTGTTTATTATTGGTGACACTGTACCCTCCATTATCACGACTTTGACGTCACACAATGAATCATTGACAATGTCTGATGTTGAGTGAAACTTTATCCACAGGATTGGCTGGGCACAAATATTTGTGCAAAGTGCATTTGGACGGTTAAAGGGACATTTCCATGTATTATCGAATAGGATCGCTTGTGATCTTGAGAATAATAAACGGAGTGGGAAAGAGGGGTGGGGGTGGGGGTTGAGAGACTTTTGCAGAGAAATTGGCGATGCCAAACATGTCGTAGGCCCTGAGCCACGGGCAGAGTCAAAAGAGATCGAGCGTGCTTCAATCTGATAGTCTTCCAATACATAATTTAATTTTCATCGTTAACACTCATCAATTTGCTAATTAAAGGGGGTTTTCCCCCTGAAAATTAGAAATATTTGTTTTTGTTTGCGAAACACTTTCTTCGCCATTGTAGGTTGTTTGTTTGTTTGCTTGTTTTCAACAAACTTTGATTTCCGACGATTCTCTCTCATCTTCTCATCTGTCCTTAGAAAAAAAAAAACGTCCTTGGATGTCACATATTGACACCGATTGTCACAAAACACATTCTATCCTATAAACATGATCAGTGGACAAATATATGCAGATATTATCAAGATTCTTTGCATTTTTCGACCTTTAAATCATAGCTAACAAGACAATACTTTCAAATGCACGAAATAAAACAGAAACTGTAATTAAATAGATCTTGTAAAAACCCTGCCCTGGCACACTGTGACAACTTGTCTATTACAATGCACTGTAAAATAAAGGGAAGTGGGGTGACGGTCAAGTGAATGGTGACTATTGTTTGGGAAAACGATAACTCGCTTACATTGTGTACCAACATCACCATTTTCTTTAAAGACAGACAGTTAATTTCGAAAGCCTATTGAAACTAAAGGATGCAGTTTCAAAAATCTTTGTAGTGAAGTGGACTAATCACTTTGTATTTCACCAAGCTGGGTGGCGAAACAAATTTGCATTTCACCAAGCTGTGTGGACTAGTTCGCATTTCACCGAGCTAGGTGGGACTAACTAATTCGCATTTAACAGAACAGGGTGGACTAATCAAAAAAATATTTGAAAAATTACTGCACCATAGTTCAAAGAAGGAGGCCAGACAAAACAAGACACACATACACGTATACATACAAACACACACATATATAAACACACAGACACCTCTCACATCCATATATGTGTGTGTATGTATATATATATATATATATATGTATATATATGTGTATATATATATATATATATATGTGTGTGTATGTATATATATATATATATATATATATATATATATATATATATGTATATATATATATATATATATATATATATATATATATATATATATATATATATACATATAAATAAACCACACACACACAAACACACATATATAAACACAAACACGGATATAACTAATTCTCATTTCACCGAGCTACGTAGGTGGACTAACTACTTCACATTTAACAGAGTGGACTACGTAATTCACATTTTACCTCATTAGGTGGACTAACTAATTGTCATTTCACCGAGATAAGTGGACTAACTTGCTCTTCCCTGAGCTAGGTGGACTAACTAATTGTCATTTCACAGAGTTGCATGGAATAACTCGTATTTCATTGAGCGAGGTGGACTAATTCGCATTTAACAGAACAGAGTGGACTAACTAATTCTCATTACACCAACATAGGTGGACAAACTCGCATTTCAACAAGCAAGATGGATTAACAAATTCACATTTCACTGAGCTGGGTGGACTAACTACTTGCATTTCTCTGAGCTGGATAGGTTAAAGAAATGTAATTTCACTATACACTGGATGGACCAACATGCATTTCACCGAGCTAGGTGGATGAACTAATTCACATTTTACCTAGTTAGATAGGCTAACTAATTCACACATATCAGAATAGGACAGACAAACTTATTCACATTTTACCAAGTTAGATGGACTAACTAATTCACATTTATCAAAGCAGGGTGGAATAACTAATTCATATTTTACCATGTCAAACTTTGAAGTTGTTTCCCCATTGATAGATACCTTTGCTTGCAGAACTACATGGAAGCTGTGAATGAAGTTGACGAATTTTGATGGAACACCACTCTTTTCCAGCAATCTCCATGCAAGGTCTCGGTCTACTGAATCAAAGGCCTTAACTAGGACAATGAAAACAAGGTGCAAGTCCTGCCTCTGCTCCTTGTAGTTGTCTCAAAACAAACATCATATCTAATGCAGACTGACCGAAGTGGAATCCGCTTTGGGTCTCTGGAGTTTTTCTATTTGATGCTTTAGGCAATCGAGTACCACTCTGGCAAGAACCTTTTCCAGCAACCGAGAGTAGGGTAATTAATATCTCTGTAGTTTCCACATGTAGAAGGACACTTCTTTTTATACAAGGCAATGATGGTGCCGTCTCTCCATTCCTGAGGAACACATTCACTTTGCCAGATACACTGAACGAGGTGAAGGAGACTCGTGAATAGGGCAGGTCCACCTTTCTTCAGTACCTCAGGTGGAATGTCATCTACTCCTGGGGCTTTCCCATTGGCCATCTGCTTGGTGGCTTTAACCACCTCAGCCACATCTGGATCAACTGCCAGTTCTTTGCTGATGACTCCACGACTCCACCCTCTGCCGTACCATCTGTCATCCCTCAGACCGGCAAGCAGCAGCTTCTTCGCTCACTGCAGATCTGGATAAAATCACAAACTGGTCCAACAAGTGGAACATGTCTTTCAATCCAGACAAATCTCACACTCTCACTATGTCTCTTCGAAAGGACCGTTTACAAAACCCCCCCATCCACTTTCTCAACAATCCTCTGGAAGAAGTCTTTTCTTTCAAGCTTCTGGGTCTCACTATCTGCCATGACCTTTCCTGGGAAAGTCACATTTCCAACCTCGCCTCAAAAGCCAGTCGCCGACTGGGAATCCTCCGTCGTGCAAAGTCCTTCCTCGGCCCTCTTGAGCTCCTGACCACTTACAAAGCTTTTGTCCATAGCCTGATGGAGTACTGCTCTACCCTCTGGGCTGGTGCTCCTGCCTCCCACCTTTCTCGACTTCACGCTGTCGAAACCAGGGCTGTTAAGATCATTGGCATCTCCCGCAATGAAGCTGAGTCTTTGGGCCTCTCACTCAATCACCGCAGGTTGGTCGGTGGTCTTTCTGTCTTCTACAGACTCCTCTCCAGCCTTGCCCCCCCCTGCTCTCTCTGCGATTTGTCCCAAACACATTTCCACAGGGCGCTCAAGGTCCGCCAACAACCCCCTTCTGGTAAAACTA
>NC_140973.1:62648828-62713328 GCF_056783735.1 Eptatretus burgeri
TTGGAATGTGCACAGAAAGCTTTGCGCAAGTGCCGAGTTAAAAAGTGTCAGCCCTGCAGATATTACAGGTGTAAACAATGAAGGTTTTGAGCACCAGAAGTGAGACGTGTGAAAGGGGGGAGGGGGGTGAGAGTCAGCAAAGCTCAAGTATTGCACAAAGGGTCTTCATTTGCTCTTAATAATTATGATGTTTGAAGTCCTGACCCAAAATGTTGAATTTTAATTCAAGACCTGACCATACTTCTCAATTATAATTTAAAGTGTGAGGTTAAAAAGCTTTAAGAGCAGTTTGCACTCGATGCCATTGTAAACTAAGTGGACAAGGGTGGAGCGTGATGCCCGCCACCGTGCCCCCCTCTCCCAAGTTTACCACCTCGGTCCTGAACGTCCACACTTGAGGGTTCTCAGGGTGGCGGTTTAGCGAGCAAAAACGAAATGTGTTCAGTAATAAAAACAAGGAATTTTGTTTGGAATCGATTAACTTCGATTCCACATCAATTCGATCATTCTTGCACTTGCAAGGTAGTCCCATCAGAGTGGGTTCGTGTTAACGGGATGAACCACAAAGCACAAAACCACATGGAAAGCAATCCGACGCTGAAAGCTCGTTGCCAGCAAAGTCCCCTTTGGAATACGAACTCGAACAAGACATGCGTTTCTTGTTGCATATTGTTACAGGAATCAAACAATGTCTGTTTGCCCCAGTTCTGTCTCAAATCCGGCCTTACCTTCTCATCAGATGCAGTTCACCATCCGATTTAATTTCCTCAATGATCTCACCACCAAGGTTCACGGATTGAGTGATGTGTGCTGTGTGTGTGTGTCCATTTATTCGTTTGAATGCAATTCTGCAAAATTCAAGGAAAGAATATTTGTTTTTCCCTCTCGATTCTCACGATTCGTTGAGCCTCGTCGGGCAGTAACAGCTGTTATTGACAGGTGAGGGTCTGTAAATGATCAACGCAATGATCGACTTTCGAACCTGGCTGATGTATCGACCCAAATGTGCACTTCTTTTGCAAAAGATCGTGTGGGATGTTTAACATTGCAGTGAGGGTGCAGCGAGGATAGCCGGCTAAGCGCTCTCTGCAAAGGACGGCACGAGTGCTCCATGATGCAGCACCCCTCCCACCACGCAGAAGTTTTTATTTGGATCCTACTACTCGGTAGATTTGAACCCAAGACCCCGTCCAGACAGCTCAGAGTACCTTGCAAACAACCCCGATCATGGACTATGTAGCATATGGTAAATTAATAAACAAAGAGGTGGAAGGTGTTGGGGATGGGTGAGAATTATGAAACTAGAGATTGCATGATGCAAGTGGCAATCTTGGATCGTGTCACACAGGAGAGGGATTTGGGGGTAGTAATAGATACGAGAGTGGGGGAGAGCGGGGTAAGCACAAGGCACCGTGCCAGGTAGCTTGAGGTGAAGGCAACATGGCTTTTGGTTGTTTTCGGAGAGAGATAAATTAAAAGAGATAATGTTAACACACAACAGGAATTTAGTGAGGCCTCATGCAGAATATTGTGGACAGTTTTGTCACCAGATCTCCGGAAAGATATACAGTAGCTGCCACAGAGAGGGTACAACATATAATAGGGCTACCAGATTGATTGCTGCCAAGGAGAGGGTACAACATAGGACTACAAGATTGATTGCTGCCAAGGAGAGGGTACAACATAGGACTACAAGATTGATTGCTGCCATAAAGAGGGTACAACATATAATAGGGCTACTAGATTGATTTCTGCCAAGGAGAGGGTACAATATAGGGCAACTGGATTGATTGCTGCCAAGGAGAGGGTACAACATAGGGCTCCTAGATTGATCGCTGCCAAGGAGAGGGTACAACATAGGGCTCCTAGATTGATCGCTGCCAAGGAGAGGGTACAACATAGGACTACAAGATTGATTGCTGCCATAAAGAGGGTACAACATATAATAGGGCTACTAGATTGATTTCTGCCAAGGAGAGGGTACAATATAGGGCAACTGGATTGATTGCTGCCAAGGAGAGGGTACAACATAGGGCTACGAGATTGATTGCTGCCATAGAGAGGGTACTGAGCTAGACTCAGCTATGATGAGGAACTGAAAGAGACAGAGTTAGAAAGAAGGCGAATTTGAGGGGATCTGATGGAGATGTCTAAGATAATGAAGGGTATGGATGAAAGGACTACATAGATGCAGTGGAGTTTTTCAGCAGAATAGACAGTGATAGGACCAGGGGCCAGACCTAGCTTGAGAGTAAAGAGGATGAAAGTTATAACACTCATTAGATAAGGGTCTTTCATTCAAAGAGTACCGAGTGCAGGGAATGGTCTCCATGTACATAGGTGGTGGTATCAGAAACAGTAGATCGGCTTTAATTGGAATTAGATAGGCAACAAGATGCATTGGAGATGTATGGGTACAGGGTTATTGGCAGGAGCTGTGGGTAGTTTGCGTGTGGATGGGTGATAATGTATGTACATGCGCAATGACTGATGTGTGTGTGTGAGAGGGTCTCGTCAAAAGGGTGAATGTGTGGTTGGTGTTTATGGATTCTTCACTCTACAACCGCCTTCGTCCACCACCCCCCAATCTTTTGAAATCAAAAATAAGTTTTAATTTGAATATTAATTACATTTGCACATATAAATAACACCGGGGTGGGGGGGGGATCTACCCCCACCCCGGGCCCAGAGAAATTGTTTTGAAGCCTGAGATGGACTTATGTATTATCTGATGTTGGTTGGTGTAGCACAGGCATGATGGGCCGAATGGCATCCTCTGCGCCCAAGTTCCTTGTTGAGTGCGTGTGTAAGAATTAATATATATATATATATATATATATATATATATATATATATATATATATATATATATATATATATATATAATAACAATGAAGATCGCGAGATAAGTTTGTGCTCACTTTAAACTGTCAGTCTGACTTGCTGTTGGCATCAAGTTCCGTGCGTTCATTACGATTATCATAATATTATTATTATTATTATTATTACATTATCGTCCGAGAGACCCCTTACCTGTGCGTATCCTCAAAGCGACCCCGCGGTGTTGGAACCATACGGTAACCTGGCGTCCCTTCTCGACCCAGGAGCAACGGCGGCGGGAGCCACGACTCGGCTATTCCCATTGGGGGTCCAGGAAGGGTCTCAGCAATGGGGGGAGAGCCCACAAATCTCTGTTGGAGATACTGTCCAGGATGCATCATGGGCACACCTTCGGGGAGCGCTTCACTCTTACAGCGACGCACGCCCGGCGGTGGGCTCAGCACCGGCGGAGACCCCGTGCTGGGTCCAGCCTCGCTCAGGCCCAACAGTTCCGAGAACCTCCATGAATGGTGAGCGGCGGCTTGCTCGCTCGGGTGCTCCATCTTCATGACTCCCGGTGTGCTGAGATGTAACAAGCCGCTGGAACCTGTGGAGCCTTGGTCTGTGGAAGTGTGCGCGGGGAGCGCCTCTCCCGGCAGGTAACCTCCCTCACCGGGCACGGCACGAACTCCCTGGATCTGAGGTAACTCGTCCAAAGCGAAGTCAAACTCGACTCCCGCGCGGTCCGCGGGCAGGTAACCTCCGTGGTGGTCGCTGGGGATACCGGGACTCATCACAGGGCCATCTACCAGAGGTCGTTCAAGAGTGTTTGATAAAATGTCATCCACAACATTTCCTTCTGTGAGTGCCGACTCGACCGCCCCCATGACCGCGGCGCTGAGCGACGAGGAACCGTCACCCTGCGATGTCCCACTCATGGCGCACACGCGGCTTCATCGACCGCACGCGCTCTCTCTCTCTCCCTCTCTCGTCAGACGAGCTCGAGAACGCGTGGCTGCAACAGGAGGGGCCAAGCAGGGAGGGACAGAGAATGAGGGACCTTGGCAAGCAAGCCCAACCGTTGGAAAGGCTTGGAGAGCAGCTGGGAGGGAGAGGGAGAGGGAGAGGGAGAATTAGGGATGGCACCTCCCCGACGGCAAAGTTCGCTCGACAAAACGGTCTGGTGTGACAAACAAAAATAAACAAACAACTCGACTCGACTCACGTGATTCTTCCGGGAACACAACTTGAGCGGTGTGCGTCCGTGACGTCATTAGGACGAATGACGTCACTGTTGTGACGTTTGAGATGCTTTTGTTTGATTGTTTGCGGATCTATGATGAGTGCAGCTCTTTGGTCCCAGTACGATTATTGGAATGACGTTTTGTCAAGACGTTTACTTTCGCAAGAAAGTCAGACAGGTTGGTGGGCAGGGAGCACGCTTATACCTGTCTGATCTGGGTTCGATTCCTCACCGGCTGTAAACAGCACAAAGTTCACCGTCGACTTGGATGGACGTTAAGCCGGGTGTCCTGTCTGCTAGCATTAGTTGGTGGAGGACAACGACCCATTGTGTCTTTCACGAAGAGTAGGTGAGTTGTCTGCAGCACCCTGAACAAATTAATTCCTACCCAAATCACCTTCAGTGACACCTTGCCGGCTGGTTCGTGAAAGACCTGGGTCAATAACGCTTCCCTGGCGACCTCAGAAGGTGGGAATAATTGGGACTGTTAAAGTAGGAGTCGTCGACTATTAGTAGCAGGTTTAACATCATGTACGACAGGCATATAACATAGTCAGAGCGTTGCTGACTTGCAAATAATTGTTGAACTCCTTTAAAATAATGTAAAAGTTCCAAGATGGCAGTTTATAATAATTGTTCACTATTTGTCCATCAGAGTTGTCCGAAGCACGAGTCCATCACGAATGCTAAAAGGATGATCAAAATCGTTTTGACTCGTGATCTGTGTGTCTGCATTGTCCAGAATCTAGATTCAACAGGGTGAGCCATAAGTCCCAGGACACGGTTTTAGCTGCTTACACGCCATCAACCAGGGAAATCCTCCCCCCTCCCCCTCGCCTCCCCTCTCCAGCCCTCTTCAGCCCCCACCCACCCCATTTTAAGCATCTCTATAGCTATTCTTAGCTCGTCTGGACTTGCTCACTGGGGTCACGATGAAACCCGCCACACACGAGGACCATTAGTTCACTCAACCCAAAATGTATCCGCACGTGCCCCTCAAACAATTACACAATGCTGTTGCACTTATTGCATCATCGCATCCTAGTGTATATTACAGTACCCTCTAGTGGATGATTACGTCAATAACGACCTCACAATAATATTACTCCAAACTTCTCGATCAGTCCTTGTGCAAGAAAAGGAGGAAAGAAGAAGCAAATCAGCCTACGGGAACATGTATCTGATTATTTTGATTCTCATCACCCTACAATTACTACACTACCTCTTTCTTACAACTAATGATACTTCTACTCCCCATCTCATTTCCACTGCCATTATGAGAATGGACTTGTAGTGGATGAGAAGTTTGTGTGCGACATTAAATAGACAAGCTGGCTTGAGTCTCACTGGGGTTTCTTACATCTTAAGTGTGGATCTCTGCAGACATTGCTGTTTCAGTCCGACAACACGACCACCATTTTACTTTTTACCACTACTATTACTTCTTCAATACCACGACTATACGACTTCTTTATGACTGCTATATTACTTTCCGACTTCTTTACGACTCCTACACTATTTATTTCCCTCTACTAAACTACTTATATAGCTCCACTATATTACTTATTTATTATTCCTATACTACTTATTTACCTCTACTATAATACTTCTTTATGACTACTATCCTACTTATTTACCTCTACTTTAATACTTCTTTAAGACTGCTCAAATGCTCATGTTCTACTATTTCTTTAGGACTATGATAATACTTCTTTACGACTACTTTACTACTTCTTTATCTCCACTATAATATTTCTTTACGACTCCGATATGACATTGATCTCTGCTCCACTTCTTATTTATCATTACTATACTACTTATTTATCTCTACAATAATACATCTTTATGACTCCTATACAACTTCTATATCTCTACTATAATACTTCTTTACGACTCCTAAAATGCTCATGTACTCATATTTCTTTACGACAATAATACTCTTTATGACTCCCATGTGACTTCTTTATCGCTACTATACAACTTCCTTGAATACAAATACGACTCCTATTCTACTTCTTTATCTCTACAATGCTACTTCTTGACTACTGCTATACTACTTATTTACCTCGACTCTATTACTTATTTACGACCCCAATACTACTTATTTATCTCTGCCATAATACTTCTTTACGACTCCTACACCACTTCTTTATCTCCACTATAACACTTTTTCATGACTCCTACACTACTTATTTATCTCCACCATAATTTGTCTTTATGAATGCTATTCTACTTATTTATCTCTACTGCAATACTTCTTCACGACTCCTGTACTACTTATTTACCTCCACTATAATACTTCTTTACAACTCCGATCCTACTTCTTCATCTCCATTGCAATACATATTTATGACTCCGACACAACTTAATATCTCTACTATACTACTTCTTTACGACTCCTACACTATTTATCACTTCTTTCATAGTTCTTTACTACTCATATTCTACTTCTTTATCTCTACTATACTACTTCTTGACAACTCCTATACTACTTATTTACCTCGACACTAATACTTCTTGATGCCTCCTAAACTACTTCTTTATCTCCACTATATTACTTCTTCATGACTTCTCAACTACTTCTTTATCTCCACAATAAAACTTTGTTGCGACTCCGAAACTACTTCATTATCTCAACTATATTACTTCTTTACGACTTCTAAACTACTTCTTTAACTCCACTACATTACTTCTTTACGATGCCTGTACTACATATTTACCTCCACTCCACTACTTTATGACTCCGATACTACTTATTTACCTTGACTATAATACTTCTTTTCGACTTCTATACTACATATTTACCTCCAATACATTACTTCTTTACCACTTCTATGCTACTTATTTACCTCTACCATATACTTTTTTACGACTCCCATTCAACTTATTTACATCTCATATAATACTTATTTACCACTCCTATTCTACCTATTTACCTCGACTATACTACTTTGCGACTCCCATCCCACTTATTTATTTCTACTTCAATACTTCTTTACGACTCCTAAAATGCTCATGTTCTACTATTTCTTTACGACTATGATAATACTTCTTTACGACAACGATAATACTTTTTTTCTCCACTAAAATACTTCTTTAAGACTACTATATGACTTCTATGTCTCTGCTATAATACTTCTTTACAACTCCTATACTACTTATTTACCTCCACTATACCAATTTTTTATGACTCCTATACCACTAATTTATCGCTACTCTAATACTCCTTTATGACTCCTATACTACTTATTTATAACTACTATACTACTTCTTTGTGACTTCTATACTACTTATTTATCTCAACAATAATACATCTTTCTGACTCTGACACGACTGATATCTCTACTATAATAATTCTTTACTACTCCGAAAATGCTCATGTACTCCTATTTCTTTATGACTATAACACTTCTTTATGACTCCCATGTGACTTCTTTATCTCTACTACACTACTTCTTGACTACTCCTACACTACTTATTTACCTCGACTCGAATACTTCTTTACAACTCCGATACTACTTATTTATCTCTGCTATAATACTTCTTTATGACTCCTACACTACTTCTTTATCTCCACTGTAATACCTCTTTCCGACTCCCCTACGACTGCTTTATCTCTACTATAATACTTCTTTACGACTCCTATACTACTTATTTATCTCTCTGATAATACTTCTTTACGACTCCTGAACTACATATTTATCTCCATGAGAATACTTTTTTACGACTCCTATGCCACTTATTTATCTCTCCTATAATACTTCCTTCCGACTACTGGACTACTTATTTATCTCCATGATAATACTTCTATACGACTCCTATGCTACTTATTTATCTCCTAATACTTCTTTACGACTCCTGTACTACTTATTTACCTCTACTATTATACTTCTTTCCAATTCCTACACTACATATTTATCTCTATTGTAATACTTCTTTATGACTCCTATACTACTTCTTTACCTCCAGTATAATACTTCTTTAAGACTCCGAAAATACTCATGTACTACAATTTCTTTAAGACTATGACAATACTTTTATACTACGACTCTGCTACCTTATGACTACAATACTACTTATTTACGACGACTACAATACTGTATAGTGTTGGCTTATATATGCGTGGTGTTGGCTTAATGGTTATGGTGGTGGGCTTTGGATCCCAGGGTCCTGAGTTCAAATCCTGCTCAGCTGTTGAATAAATACCAGATGAGGTTAACTCGGCCTGTCATCCTTCTGAGGTCGGCAAAATGAGTGCTAGCGTACTGGTATGCTGTGTCGGAGTGACGACCCATCCAGGATTGTGCCCAATAGCCAAAAGAGACTGTGTTGCGGGGCTGGGTATTGGCCGCGAGCACGACTGCTAGATGGAGCTGCAAGTTGGCCCGACCGATCGCCCGCAATGTATAGGTCATCGCCCCGGATAAGTCCGGAGCCGATGGGTCCTCTATCGGACCGAAGTTTTCCAATGGATAGACCACGTGAAGTAGGGTCGATTGCCAATTTCAATTTACCTAAATACCCACGTGGTCCAACTATCAGAGAAATCACCCTCGTCAGAACTCGTACGAAAATGAGCCGCTTAGCGCGCTCGTTCCATGTGCGATTCCAAGCGGTTTAATCGCCAAGAACCGTCGGTCCAAATGTCCCCTTAGGGCCGTAACAGCTTTTATTAATTCTCAATCACACGTCATGTCGAACCAATGAAAGAAACACAAAACGAGCTGATACATTTAACAAATAGGGATATTTATTTACAATAGGCAGGGAGGGGAACACAAAGAGCAGAATTAAACCGAATATCAAGCAAGGCAAATAATATACAGGCGAAAGCACTTAAGAGTTCACTACTTAGAGGACGGGCCCACGGACACATACACACACACCCAAAAGAAGTGGTGGCTGATGCCTTTATTTCGGCCTTCAGCTCGGAGGATAGTGGAGCTGAGGGCTAAGGTCTACCTTGGACCTCTCCGCCTTGTGCGGTCTTTAGGAAGACTCGGTTCGGCGCCCCTCCCGGCCACCAAAACCTCAATTCCGTTCTCTCCGGCGATGACATGCGACCCTTCCAGCTCCGGCGTCGGATGGTCCCTCTCAAGCTCAATCCTCAGGAGGAGGAGGAGGAGGAAGAAGACGTTCCAGACGGCAGTGGCAAGACCAGTCCAGGCCTTCAGAGACGAGCGCTCCCGCAACACGAGCGCTCCAACACGATGAGCGCTCCAGCAAGATCAGCGCTCCTTCCTTGCTTCTCACTGGCTGGCTTCTCTCTCGCTTGCCTCTTGCTGGCTCCTCTCTCCTTTCGTTTGTCCTCGCTGGCTGGCTGGCTCGCTGCTTCCTTTTATGCGCCCCGGCACGCTCAACCCTCCCCCTCCCCGGCACGTGGGGAAAATCCCGGGGCAGGGATTGTCGTTCTTTTCTGCAGCATCCTTCTTCCTAACCGTCATTCTTGTTTACGCTGCTATAATCCCGGGGTGGGAGAGTGTCGTTCTCTTCTGCAGCATCCTTCTAACCGTCATTCTTGTTTACGCTGCTGGAATCTTGGGGCGGGAGGGTTGTTTTTCTTCTCTGCAGAATCCCGATAAAACTCCTAACTATTAAAATAAATCACAGCGCATTTACATTGATTCACCCACTGGACAAGGGAAGGAAGGTAGCTATAAAACACATACCGAAATAACTGCACTACAGGACCTGAATGTTGAGTGTGATCATGGCTTCCAAATTCGCAACAACTGCTTAAGCAGCGCCAATGCTGTGCACAGTGTATGGTCCCAATCTCCTCCTATATACTATATACTACTTCTTTATGACTCCTAAACTACTAGACTATACTATACTACTTATTTACTAATGCTACTATACTACTTCTATAGATGTACCATACGACTTTACTATGACTACTACGAGTACTTATTTATGGTGACAATATTACTTCTTTACTACGACTATCCTTACTTCTTTGATGGCCTTAATTATTCCATCCTTTTTGTGGGGTCGACCGGTGAAAGTTCTCGGCACGTGTCTCTTGAACCGGCTGGTCAGGTACTGACGTTTGCATGGAGAGGACTTGGACAGGAATATTTTTTTCAGGGTGCTTGTGATAACACACCCACTCCTCACAAAAGATACTGGTGTGATCTTCAACGCCCCGTCCACCAACTAATGATAGCAGACGGGACACCCGGCTTAACGTCCATTCGAGGAAACAGCACAAACCTTGATGAATCACCCCGCCTGTAAAACAAAGAGATGACAGTTTATAGCTGGGTTGGGATTCGAACCTAGGCTAAACACCTAAGAGACGAGCGTGTGTCTCTTCTGGGCATTAATCCGGATGTCAAACACCATTTTTCAAGATGAACTTGCATTAGGGTCCGCATAATGTTTTTCTGCATTTTTGTTATCACCAGACCATCTGAATGAATATTCCGATTGATGCCACTCTGGCACCCTTGAGCGTTTTTGTAGAAACCATTAATATGCAAATTAGCGGTGGCCATTGTCGAAATTACTATTTTTCTTAATATCTCCAAAAGTAAGCATCCAAATAGCCTGGTTGAGGTGTCTACATCCATGTTTTTAGGGTCACTGGTCATGATAAACCCAATTAATATTTAATAACATTTAAATTTAGCTCATTAATATGCAAATTAGCAGTCACCATTATCAAAATAACAATTTTTCTTAATATCTCCAGAAGTAAGCATCCAAACAGCCTGGTTGAGGTGTCCAAATCCATGTTTTTAGGGTCACTGATCATGATATACCCACTTACAATTTGATAACATTGAAATTTAGCTCATTAACATGACAATTAGCAATCGCCGTTATTGAAAATGTAGATAAATAGATATATAGAGAGAAAAAAATATATAGAGAGAAATATATATATATATATATATATATATATATATATATATATATATATATATATATATATATATACATATATATATACATATATATATACATATATACATATATATATATATATATATATACATATATATATATATATACATATATATATACATATACATATACATATATGTATATATATATATATATATATATATATATATACATATATATATATATATATATATATATATATATATATATATATATATATATATATACATATATATATATATATATATATATATATATATATATATATATATATATATATATATATATATATATATATATATATATATATATATATATATATATATATAACAGCTTTGTAAACCTTATGAAGGCTACTTCAGTGCTTGGTGTCTCATTCAGTGTCAGAGCCATCATCAAGGGCAAATGCAGCAGCTGTCTTGGTGTGCTCATTCCTACAGCCAGTATCTCCATGGCATGTACCGAAAACTGTGCATGGTGACCTGGCTGCTGTGCAGCGGAATTGAGCTGTGTAGCATTGCTTGTCGGAGGAACATCCACATCGTATTCGCTCCAAGATCTCTGGTGGTGCAAGAGCGACATTGAGCGGCAGCATAATTGGAAGTAATGATCTTGATGCCTCATCACTTTTCCATCCGTACTGAGTGGGATCCAGAGGTGGTGGCTGCAGCTCAGCAGCTGACTTCCATATTGCTGTCTGGATATGAGCGCGGCACACGTTTTGTTCAAAGGACTCTGTAGTTGGTGGCAGAGCCTTTAGGTCTGGTGCTTTGATGGCATTTGGTTTCGCCATATTAATAGACCACACCTCTTTGCGAACATCAGACATGTTGCTTCTCTGCTTGCTACCATAGCAAACAGCCATGAACACAGTGGCTTCGGCGATAACATCGTCAATAGATGCATCCACATTCCCAAGTTTTTGAAGTGAATAGCCTGCTGTGAGTGTCTTCTTGCCAGTCAGTTTACCTCTACCATTCATCTGGGCAACGGTGTCGTAACCTGTCAGTGCGTGTAAAGCTAGTAGGTCTTGCACCATCCTGGCATGCTTTCTGGCAGTGGCCCCAATGTTGATCAACGATCGGCCAGGACATGTTGCTTCCATTGTTATGCAGCATTGCAGATGAAGTTCTGCGGTGATACACAAGCAAGATGAACACATCAGTATCATCACAGATGACTGTGATGCATTCTGTGCCATCTTCGGTAACTTTAGCGACTTTCTGAATTATGATGACATCTGCCTCCTCATGCATCGTTTTCAAATCAGTGCCACACCTTTGGGCTCCATGGTGTATTTCCACTGGGGTAGACTCCTGTCCCGTAATGACGAGCCTATGTTGGCTCTGCTTTCTCTGTTGAGTAACGTCAATCAAATTCTGGCAAATCAGTTTTATCAGTTGAACTTTGTTCTCAGTTACTGACAGAACCACCAGCTGTGGAGGCAGTGGAGTCTGACGGTTCAACCTGTGGCACCTGCTCGCTTGCTGCCCAGCTCTTGCTAATCTTGTTCCACTCTTGATGCTGAAATCATGATTTCTGTCAAATACGAGATATACATCTGATTTGTCCACCTTTGCCATGATGTAGCTTGTGAAGTTGTCAACAAAGTCTTGCACAATTCCCCTGTTAGGCCAATGAATAACCCAGAGGATTGCACAACCATCTAAGATGGTGACTTCAGGTTGTGGACCCAGTCTTGTTGAGATTTCCACTTGGAGATTCTTCTTCAATGTCGACTTGGTCTTTGCTATTCTCATTTCCCCCTTTTCATCAAACATCGATGTTGGCACAGGTGCAAACTCGTACTTTAAGACGTCACATAGTTTGATGTTTCGACTTTGTTGGAGTCCCATGACCCTGGAGTAGATGAGATTTAGATCACAGACCTCAGTGGATCCCACACGCATGACTTTCCATGTCACGGCCATAGTTATGACTTGTTTAGACAAGGGAGTGTTGAATCCTGCTGGCCAGCTTTCTTCATACAAATGCATCTGTGCTTGGCCAATGTCAACTGCCCTTGCTTGGCACATTCACCTTCTCTGGTCCAATTCTGCCAGTTACAAAGTTGACAACACTGTCTGCATGTTCGTTTGGGTCAAGTGGGTCGATACAGGACTGGAGTTTTCTCCTTATCTTATCTCGGTCCTCTGCATCAGATCGTATGCGTGATGGCTTCTCTTCCTTGTGAATGGTCACCTCTGTGACTATGTGCCCCTCAGACATATTTGTGAGATCGTGGACTATCTGACTAAACGTGTGCATACTATAGGCCCACTTCTTCAGTGTAGAAGGCTTCAGTGTAATGCCAACGATTCCATGTATGCCATGACCATAGCGCATGAACGTGGACTCGATGTACATATCTGACCATATGCCATTCCATAGGACCTTCTTGTGCTGCATCACGTGATATCCTTTTTGAGAACATTTCCAGAATGTCTCCATGAAGCTTTTCCATCGATCGAAGGTAGTGGAGCCCATATCTAGCATAGTTGTGATGTCCAGCCATGAATAAATAGGGAAGCATCTCCTTCATAGCCCAAAGATGCAATGGCCAGTCTCCTTCACGCTCAGCATGAACAAACGCCATCATGATGAGTACAGGTTTCACAAGGTTCTGTACTCATAGTTTTGTGGTCATGCTCTTTGTTGATTTGGTTTCAAGAGTGTCCATTAATCTTCATGACTTTCTGCCTGAGCCACGCTGGAACGAAGGACTCCTCAGTCACCACTCGCAGAGCCCTGAAGTTTTGGGGAAACTTTTTTTTACGTCTTCCAGCCCACTTTTAGCCATCAAGTTCCCCATACAACCGATGAAACTCATAAGGGAGTGCATGCCGCCCAGCCTTGGTATGAACTGGGTAAATCACTCATGATAAACCCATTTAACATTAACGGCCACTCGATACAGCTGTTGGTCGTTTGGGAAGATGGTCACAGTTTGTCCACACTCTGCGGTCAAGCGTTTTCCCTCCATTGCTGTAAACATCGTGTCCGGATCAGCTCGATCCATATCTATGAGTGGTGTATAAATGGCCCTCGTTGCAGGTTGGATGGATCGTCCTTGCTCTCTGCAGAGCTTCGTATTAAAGCAACCAAACTCTGGTGTGTCCTGATCAGAAGTGATTTGCTTCAGAAAAGAAAAATCCTTATCTTGAACTCTCCTAAGTTGTATAGCTTGATGAGCCAATACGCGGAGAGGTAACACCACACATGTGGCTTCTTCAACTGGCATCGCTGGTTTCTCAGGTTCCTTGTACCTTTGAACCGAAATGTCTTCTGTCACAGGTGTCTCCATTTCATCACGGGTCAATCATCTGATGATGGCTTCATCTTCAGATGTGGAAGATATCTCCTGATCTTTTATGGTAAGTAGTACTGCAAGAGAATGTGTTGAAACGAGTCCGTTCTGGGATGAGATATTTGTGTCGAAGTTGTCAGCAACAACCTGAACGAGGCCACATTCAGCATTGGCGGTTCCCCTAATCCCGGAGTGAACAGTTGCAGCCTTTGCTGCTGATCCCTTGAAACGCTGAAACACATCATAGGAACAGGTGACACGGTAGTTGTACAACTGCTCGATGAGGCTTTTACGACTGACTAGAACTCCCAGTGCTATTTGGAGTGTAGTTGGTCAATTGGTGATCATATTCATTATGATGTTTCTCATCAGAGCTCCTGGAAGTGTGCAGTCCAATTTAGCTGCTATTTTGGAGAGTAGCATTTGAAGGGTTGAACTCACTGCTTCATTAGCAATATCTATATTAATTCTAGTCTGATAGGAACTGGGGTCGGACAACAACTGCTTTGCTGTGTACCCTTCTTGGCAATTCGTTCTATGGAAACATCAATGGCGTCATCTTCATCTGATGCTACTAAGTTGATCGCAGTAGACGCTCTGCTGTGAAACAAGATTAAACTAGCGACACCTTCACCAGACAGAACCAGAAGCTCAGAGCCAAGTATATCCAACAATTTGGATAACAGGGTTCGTTGAGAGTATAGCTTTCCTCCATGATCCTTGTACATATTGTAGACTTCTAATGAATTCCAGATGCGCAACATGTCATTTTTCATTAATAGGATGGTAGAACTGACAGCTGGCTCAATGTCCTGAGTTTCTCTGCCACTGTATGCTGCTGCTGCAACAGAACGGGGCGCCATGAAGGACTTTCTGCAGTCATCGTGATATCTCAGATCAGCAGCATGAAGATCGCTGATTGCGCCCACTAATCGTATCTTGACCTGGCGTCCTTCTTCATCCTGGTGGGACTCAATAACATCGAGAATAGTTTGTTTGAAAGTTGTCCGATCAACACGATCTGCAGTCCTTCAAAGGAGAACTCGCCGCCAACGATTAGGATTCTTCTTATCAAAGTCCAGGATTCACTTTTCTCCGCAAAAAATGCAATGTTCTTTAAAGTCAAATACTGTCGTCTTTGAACGGCGGCTTCTTTTGCTTGTTGAAGCATCTTCCAAACAGACATTACTCATTCGTTTCAGGTGTCTTTCTATGTGTGAGCGTGATGTGTACGGTGACACACAGTCTCTATGGCATTTGAGCTCGATAGATTTGTCTGCCTGTAATCTCTGTTCAAGCTCTTCATGTATACCATCTTGTCTTGCTTTGCCTGACCGGATGATACTTCGCACTCTGTCTGGACCAACTGTTACCAGAGGTTTTCCAGCTTTAGTTGCATTGCAGGGACTGAAGAAACAGTCTCCCTTGGTGATGGAGCCTCAACCTGTAACAATAGAGGTAATTATAAACATCAGTAAACATTTAATTTCTTTGTTGGTATTTTTAAAAATTCTCAGGAAACAGGTTCCACCCTGTGTACTTTTAAAAATCAATAAAACACAGTTACTTTCAGACAGATCATGTTAAATAATTAAAAAAAAAACTTGCTTGCAAATAATATCGATCATTTTACTGTATCAGAAGACATTACTCTTACTTAAAACTCACTTCTCCATGTTTCTTTCATTACATTACAAGCCTCAACTTACTTGATCAGAAACAGTTCATGCTGTTGATCTTCTGAGGTCAGCCATTTATTCACAACTGTACTGGGGATAAACTGCTCTGCCCAAGTTATTTTCAAACAGTTTTGTTGTTGTATAACTGTACTGCAAAAACGCCGATCGGCGCAGACAAATTCAGGGGGTAGGGTTATGCTAATTTGCATATTAATGAGCTAAATTTCAATGTTATCAAATTGTAAGTGGGTTTATCATGATCAGTGACCCTAAAAACATGGGTTTGGACACCTCAACCAGGCTGTTTGGATGCTTACTTCTGGAGATATTAAGAAAAATTATTTTGATAATGGCAACTGCTAATTTGCATATTAATGAGCTAAATTTAAATGTTATTAAATTTTAAGTGGGTCTATCATGACTAGTGACCCTAAAAGCATAGGTGTAGACACCTCAACCAGGCTATTTGGATGCTTATTTTTGGAGATATTAAGAAAAATAGTAATTTTGACAATGGCCACCGGTAATTTGCATATTAAATGGGTTTCTACAAAAATGCTCAAGGGTGCCAGAGTGGCATCAATCGGAATATTCATTCAGATGGTCTGGTGATCACAAAAATGCAGAAAAACATTGTGCGGACACGAATGCACGCTTTTCTGGCCAACACTCGGACTACATCCTGCCGAGCCCTTGAGAAGATATGGATAGTTTTTCTTTGCAATCAAACCGAACAGGAAAGAAGAAACTTAGAAAGAACAAAGAAGCAACAAGTATCCTGGAAGTGCTACAGTCTAAATGTGGAGATTCTTGGATAAGAATGCTCCAGGCAGTTTCGTTAACACTTGTCGAGGTTCAAATCACCTTTTTTTTTAATCACTCCAACAGCATCGGAAAAAAAATGTTCTTTTTCCACCAAACCTCTGGCCCGCCAGACCTGGGAAGAGTCCACTCGCCTTCTCTAGAGGAGATGATAAAACACATGAGTGGAACATTAATAAGCATGAAGCAAAACATGAATATACATTTTACATTCAAAATTTGTGACATCACAACAAAAGCAAGAATTGCTTTACAATAGATGTTCCCTACTAGTCCCAATGAATGTTTGGGAGATAAAAATTGGTTTGTGTTTAACGCACGCTTGAGCCGAAACCGGAAATATAATGAAGAAGAAGAAACTCTCCAACCCACCTTGTTTGGGCCAATTCGGCAAAATTAAAGGAAAAACAATTTTCAGTTCGTGATTTTTTTGAAGAGTAGAAACCAATAAAGACAACTAGGATAACAAACTGGAGATAAAAATTTAGTTTGCTTTAGCGCACACTTGAGCCAATGCTATGCCTGGTGTTGGCTTAATGGTCAGAGTGGTGGGGTTGTGATCTGAGGATCCTGAGTTCAAATCCCACTCAGCTGTTGAATTAATACCAGGTAGAGTTGACTCTGCCTGTTCTCCTTCCGAGGTCAGCAAAATGAGTGCCAGCTTGCTGGTATCCTATGTCGGAGTGGTGACCTGTCCAGGATTGTGCGCAATAGCCATGGAGACTGTTTCGACAGCACCAACGCTCTGCAGAGTATGGTCCCAATGGATAGATGGAACTGATACAAGAACCAAAATGAAGAAGAAGAAACTCTCTAATTCTCCGTGTTTCAATCGTTTCTCGATTTTGCTGATTTCATCTGAAAAACAAGAGCTCAAGTGAGCACAATATATGCCCGAACAAGAAGGTATATACAGAATTGTGCTACGACATGGAAAACAGCATCCTGGTTGCCATGGCAACCACTTTAGATGACGAATGTATGTCACGACACACCGTCTCCACAGTCTGTACCTATGTACCAAATATGAAACGTGAAAGTTGAAAACTTTGGGAGTTAGAGTGCAGACAGGAATGGACAGACGGACGGACGGAATCACATAATACGCCCCGATATATATATATATATATATATATATATATATATATATATATATATATATATATATATATATATGTATGTATGTATATATCGGGCGTATAATAACACAATGTACATACATGAAGCAAGAACATGTGTACGGCTTATGTGCATGTACTGTCGTGGCCAAAAAAATATTGTAATCCTTGCACTGTTTTTCAAATATTGCACCATTTCTTCCAGAAAATAGTTGAAATTTAAAAAAAAAATCTTTTGATATCCACACATGTATTTCTTTGGTTTGCAGTGGAACAAAACGAAAAAGCTGAAAAAAAATACTAAATCTTTGCTTATTCCACACAGAAATCCTAAAATGGCCCTAACAATATTATTGACACCTTTTAGAAATTTTTAGAAACAATTAGATTAAAAGCAGGTGATTCTCCTTTACATTGGAATCGAAGTCACCTCTGGTGAGTTGCAGGTGCCCGCAACATAAAAATCACTCATTCAACCAGTTCGAATGGCGAAAAGGAGTCTTTCTACTTTTTTGTGTCACAGTGTGTACCGCAATGGGCGTGGAGAAAAGAAAGAAAACCAGATAATTGTCTGAGGTCAGACACAAGATTGTAGCCAAGCATGGACAATCAAGGCTACAAGTCCATCTCCAGACACCTTGATGTTCCTGTGTCCACGGTACGCAATGTTATCAGGAAGTTTAAGGCCCATGGCACTGTATCCAACTTCCCTGGACGTGGCCGCAGGAGAACACTTGATGGAAGATTGCAGCAAAGGATTGTTCGAATAGTGGAGAGAACACCTCGATCAACTGCCAAACAGATTCAAGGTGATCTTCAGACACAAGGTACGACAGTTTCAACTCACCATCCGTCGCCAACTCAACGAAAGGGGGTTCAATGGTAAGAACAAAATGAATTCAGAACCAATGTTCTGTAAAACAGAAAACTTATCTTCCTATTCATGTTCAAAATATAACATTCAATTTAAATAAGCTTTTCCTCGATCATCCACTGATACATAAGATGGCCAGACGGACATGAACCAATAATTGCTTAACCCCGATTTTCACTTCGTGTGCGTGGGGTAATAAATAGAAGGTGAGAGATGTAAGCCTCGTGGAGGAATATGTCGAAATATCACCTGCAGGACAAAGACGTTCATAGACATCAATGTACTTCTTTGTGAATTACAAGCACATGAGTGCTGTCAAGACAATGGATATCACAAGATGAATGGGATAGGAACCTGGGTTCCCTGCATTACGAGGCAAGGTTGCAGATGAGAACTTGATGCAAGAGGGCTATTAATGAGGCAACTTAACTTCGTTCATGTTTCTCACACAGGTGGCAATCATGAATGATGAGCGTGTTTGGAGAGCTGTGGCTGCACTTTGTGCCAAAAAGGGCACATCGGCATTAACAGACCTCTGTTACAAGCACCTGTTAGTGTTAACCTCCTTAATTAAGGCCTTGGCATCCTTACACCCAGGGGCTAACCTGGCCAAAACTCATCATTGTCCAACCAAAATTGTCCAACCATCATTGCCAAAACTCATCTCATCATTGTCCAACTGGGGCTATTTTATAAATAAATCTGTGGCACTTGGAGGATTTTTATAAACCTGCCTGACTGGCCAAAAAATTAGAGAATCACGAAAAAGATTCATCTGAAGGTTGTTCAAACTATTGACGGGTGTCTCGTTCCGAAAACATGACCAATCCTGCAGGTAAATCACTCCTATGCCAGGTTGTGTTCAATGTCACCGGACAGGTGATTAAGTGAACATGAATAACTTCAGTGGAGAAAGCCATTCGTTTTACAACGTGGTCAAAGCACAAGCATGCGAACCCATGCAGCTTGGCATTCCCTCGAGAAAGGGTCTGATGTATCGAAGGCAGGTGTCTCTCAGATGGACTGGTAATGGACAAACTCAGTACAAAAAAACATTCACCAGCATTGCATGATAACGCATTGGCACAGAATGAGAAGCCACAGATGTGCACCCGACGTCCAAATCACTGAAAGGCTCAACAGGCAGAGAGGGATGGTGGAGATCAGATCAATTCCCAAGAGAAAGATCAGGCAAGACATGGCCAAGCGACCTCACAACTTCATTCCACTCTATTTTATCTGTCTGTGACCATATAAGCCTGAATTTGTACGTCCATAACATTCTCACTTAGGCATGAAAGCACCCACAGGTCACGGGACCGGCACATTCTCCGTGGACGATGGACAGTGGGTGCCCTTAGAGCTTTCCTCTTGTTTAATTACGTTCTGGAAGATCGTGTGCAATATTGCGCTGCTCCCATAGATCTACGGTAATTCAGTCCATGATGATGAGTTGCAACATGTGACCAGCTTCAGCGATAACTCACCTACCCTTCGTTAAACACACCATGTGATCTTCACCTACCCTTCGTTAAACACACCATGTGATCTTCACCTACCCTTCGTTAAACACACCATGGGATCTTTAACGTCCAACAGTGAATTCTGTCAGACGGGACACCCGGTTTAAGTTCCATCCCAAGGATGACGCACTCTGTGATGCAATCATAATCATTGTGATTCCATTATTGTGATGCCGGGCGTTGCTTGAGAATCACCAAAATCGGACAGTTTATAGTTGGGTCGGGAATCAAATCCAGATCATAGACAGCTTCGAAGTATGGGCGAACTGGTGTTTAAGAGGGTTTGTTATCTTGCCAAAACGAAGTTTTTGCAAGATATGTTAGTCAGCTTGTATGTTTTTTTTTGTTTGTTTGTTTGTTTGTTTGTTTGTTTGTCTGTAATCACATATAAAAAATTCTGCAGAGCACAGTTATCATCGGAAATTTTTGTAACTTCGCATATCAGAGGCCTATAGAGGTCTCTTTCAGCGCACAAAATTTTGAAGGTCAAGGTCAAAGGTCAAGGTCAAAGGTCAAGGTCACTTTTTCGCAAATCAGGGGAGTTGACGAAACCCTTATTTTTTGAGTAATTTTGATCGGATCGTTTTCAAACTTCATGGGAATATAGTTCATGGTCTGGCGCTCAGCTGATTAATTTTTGGTGGTGATTGGCCTTGACCTTCATATGTTTTTTTTTGTTTGTTTGTTTGTTTTTTTTTGTCTGTCATCACGTATAAATCACTCTGCAGAGCACAGTTATCATTGGAAATTTTTGTAACTTCGCATATCAGAGGCCTATGGAGGTCCCTTTCAGTGCACAAAATTTTGAAGGTCAAGGTTAAAGGTCAAGGTCACTTTGTCGCAAATCAGGGGAGTCGACGAAACCCTTATTTTTTGAGTAATTTTGATTGGATCGTTTTCAAACTTCATGGGAATATAGTTCATGGTCTGGCGCTCAGCTGATTAATTTTTGGTGGTGATTGGCCTTGACCTTCATATGTTTTTTTGTTTGTTTGTTTGTTTTTTTTTGTCTGTCATCACGTATAAATCACTCTGCAGAGCACAGTTATCATTGGAAATTTTTGTAACTTCGCATATCAGAGGCCTATGGAGGTCCCTTTCAGCGCATAAAAATTTGATGGTCAAGGTCAAAGGTCATGATCACTTTGTCGCAAATCAGGGGAGTCGACGAAACCCTTATTTTTTGAGTAATTTTAATCTAATCGTCTCCAAACTTTACGGGAATGTAGTATGTGGTCTGGCGCTCAGCTGATTAGTTTTTGGTGGCGATTGGCCTTGACCTTCATGGTTAGCGCCTGAGGTCAAACATATTTGACCCCAAGGTCAAATTTTAAAGTTTTAGGAACCATATCGTGTAGTACCTCAAATTGAACACCTCGATGAGTGCTTTCTAGATATGTCAAGCTTGAGACATTATGATGTCATTTGGTGACATTATGAGGCAAACATATTTTTCATGGTTCCTCTGCAGAACGATTCTCATCGGAATCTCTCGTAGGCAGATATTCTTCAAGGAGTCGCTCCTGGTGGATAGCAGCTCTGTTCACCTCAGTGTGACCTTAAAGAAGTCGATTTGTTACAATTAAAGATTTGTTACAATTTGTTGTTTAAGTCTTAAAGAAGACTTAAAGAAGTCACCCTGCGGGTGACATTGGTTTATTTTTTTTTTTTTTTTTGCTACAATTGAACAAATTATGTGCATTGATGGAAACACGCTCGTTGACCGTTCGTTTGATTGATCTTATCAGGAGTTTCAGATACATTCAGAATTTTAAACCTAAAACGGCTGTTGCTTTCCCTAAATGTTGGGGTTGCGGTTGAGGTTAAGTAAGTAACGTGCATGCCCCGTAAATACACAAAACAAATAAAGCAAATACCCCTAACCTTTTAAAATGGAAGTTGATCCACCGTGAATGAAAGAATTAACGTTTCGGGTTTTACCTTTCGTTAGAACAAGGAAAGAGAGCTCTCTTTTGTGTCTTTCTTGCCCTGATGAAGGGTGAATCCCAAAACGTACTCTTCCTCAATTAACAGTGGATCAACTACCATTTCAAAAGGTTAGGGGTATTTGTTTTATATGTTTTGCCTTCCTTTGCCACCCACGCAGACCGTTAATTTTGTGCTGAATTTAGTGATCATATTGTTCCATAAATATATATGTTGAAAAGCATCAAATTGCGATACAAAAAAGGTTAAAAACAAGGACAGTCCCAGCAGGCACACAACGTTGTGACAATGTCAGATTTCAATGTTGTCACAACATCAGATTTCAATGTTGTCACAACGTCAGATTTCAGTGTTGTTACAACGTTGAAATTTGACGTCGTTACAGCCTCGTGTTCTGGTTGTACCTGACGTCAGAATTTGGTCAGTGGGAAGTTGTATTTGCAACACCCATGACGTCAGATTTCAACGTTGTCACAACATTGAAGCATGACGTTAGTTTTCAACTTTATCACAACGTTCATAAAATGGAGTTTTTGTTTTTACCCTTTTCTTTGCACGCCAAATAAACGAACATTGCAGTGCATGACACCCTTCAGCTTCCAGCTTGATGGAGCCCTCGACCCGTAGGTCTGGGGCCAGCGGAGCATCGCTGTTCTACCGGTGCCATTATCAAAACATTGAAGTTGTATTGCAACATCATTACATTGCACAGTAACACATAATGACCACAACTTGAAAACAACTGTAATTCATAATCATTTATTATCACGTATCACGCAGAGCATGATTGCGGCAAAAATATACAAACAGTATTAACAATAATAATGTCTTTATTCGGACCAAAAAAGAACACTCAAATACTAACGTACAATGAATAAAAGTAGATACCATTCAAATTTAGAAACATATACTAAAAATTGGGAATAAAAAGAAATACCACATGGGTAAAAGTCGTAAATACCTTTTTTGACAAATTCACTTTGTGCAAAGCACAGTTAACAATTCAAATTCAGAAAGTTCTGCTCCATAGAGGAACTGTGGAGCTTCTTCTCTCTCAAATATAATTGACTGCACAAAGGCACCTTTAAGTACAATATTATAAGGGTATGTTCTTTTGAACATATGAGTCCCCGAGGACCACCAGGTGGCGCCATGAATAGATACACAGCGGTAGGTGCTGCCGCTAGGCGAGTAGATGTTTAGCAGCATCATCATGGTTGGCGTCTTGCAATATAATATATTAGCGCGATTAAGATCAAACCGTTTTTTTCCTCGCATCTTCATGTCTGTCAAAAAACCAGTGTCAAGGTGCACAACTACAGCTCATAACCTATCCATTGAGGTGTTTTTCGCCCCCCCCCCCCGCACCCTGCTTTCCCGTTATCATGTCACTGTCCACACAAAATTCATCAATCAATTCTATACAGAGTCCGGGGGGACTCAAACATCATCATGCAGTGTTAGTAAAACTGCTGATAATTCTATGCTTGCATACATTAAATGGGCATTAGGAGCATAAAAGGTATTGACTGATAACTTACATTTATATAAAATGTAATTAAAAGTTTTAGCTACTGATAACATACTACCCATTGTTACAAGATTCGTAATTAAGCAACCTCAGGTAAGAATTATGAGAAGACGAAGAACCACAAATAAATTTTGCAATACGACATAATAGTTGACATTCAATAGGTAGAAATTCAGCAATGACTGGTAAAAGATTACAATATGGGTCCCACTTGGGAAGTCAAACACCTTTCTGATAGAATTTCTCCATGATATATATAATTTAGAAATATTTTTACTTATGTTCCACAGCGGGCATCAATAGAATGAGATGCATAAAGACTTAAACAGATGATACTTGACATGATATGAACAGTGCATAAAATTATATAAAACTGAATTACAATCAGGCAAATCAATGAGACCAAATATATATATATATATATATATATATATATATATATATATATATATATATATATATATATATATACATATATTCATACAAAGAAAAAATATAAATGTAACATCATTAAGTATGAAAACATAATTTTGAATGCATCTCACATAAATAATTCCAAAGCACAAAAAAAAAACAATTTATTGGGTGTTTTCAATCTTAATTTAACAAGAAAACAAAATAACTTCATTCTGTATAAAAGTACATGTAAATATTTTCACAATGTAAACTTAGGCTGGGTTTCCAACATACAACATTACAATTAACTATGCTGCAAATTCTTAATAATCAAGGACGTGGATGGCTGGCACAGCGTGTTACTGTTACTCATTATTATTGCACCAGTACGTGTCTGTACATGCGTGCCCGTACGTGCAAAAAAAAACAACTTTCAAACAACCACACAGGCCATTCCCTCGCTCTCGTAAATGACGACTGGATTGGGGCATTGTGTTTATCTATAAATGCGCAGAAGAAATCGAGAATTATGAGAATACAGTAAGTCATCACTATCCGGAAGTCCGTACGTTGTAACCCTTAATGGGGAACGAGGCTGAGGATCTCTTCCCCATCGGCCACGCCTACGTAGTTGGTTTGGTAAATAAATGGTCATAACTTGGGAAGCACTTGTCTGATTAATATCAAACCTTGAAAAGGCACACACTCAGGTCCCCAGCAATATAGCTGGCAAGTTTCAATTAGATCGGACCAGTGGTTGTCGAGAAACAGCACACACACACACACACACACACACACACACACACGCGCGCACACACACACACACACACGCGCGCGCACACACACACACACACACACACACACACACACACACACACACACACACACACACACACACACACACACACACACACACACACACACACACACACACACACACACACACACTGCTGGAATGAGATAGATGAGGGCTTGTTCCTGCCCGCACCTCCACGCCGATCAGGGGCATATTTCAAATGTTGTGATACGGCAGTGTCCACAGCCGCCTCCGTTGCTGTCGGCTGACTGGCCATGGTACCGTCTGAAAAATAATAAGAATTTCCACTTCGTATATATTTGGCTTTATGATCATCAAACAAGACTTGCAATGTCAATTACGCTCAAGTGATGCACATTATAATCTGTCATTTAGCAAAATTTATTACCTCTGACAACTTTATAAAAATTCAGGTTCCGGAAAGGTCTCTTCCCATTTTTTCCACACAAATTGTATGTGGACATTACAACATTGGACATCACCCTTATTTTAGAAAATAAAAACAATTTAGTACACCAGTGTTCGAAGCAGCTTGAAACAAATTTTAAGTTCCACTGCCCTTAAAAAGCCTCAATTAATATTATTCTGTATAATATAAAGTTATTTTCATGTCTTTTGATTTAACCATTTTACCAAAGGAAAACAATTGTGCACCAAAAAACTTGAACAACTCCCCAAGTGACAAACTACCGCAATGAAGGCTTCATTGTTACAAGCGGCAGTTTGTCGGCGGCCAAAGGCTTAATTTTTTTTAATGACAAAACCACATTTTTCGGCGAACAATAACTGACAATTGTTTTCCTTTTGCCTTTGGTTTGGCCTAATTCATTAAAAGAGGACATAAAAAACAATATATTATAAAAAATAGTATTAATGGAGGTTTTTTTAAGGGCAGTGGAACTTTAAATTTGTTACATTGCGGAACAATGCGGTAATTCATCGGACCCGAACGGCCGAAGCATTATCCACACCAGAAATATATTTTAAAAAGGTTCTGAACCAATTAAACTTGTCCAAAGTAATATTTACAGAGTTCCCCTTTATTTGCCACAGACCGGTGTGTTTTTTTCACCAGAGCCGCGGAAAAATGAATTGATTATTTACCGTCGATTTCTCCACACGATCGGGGCCATGTCAGGGCCATATCAGGGCCATATCAGGGCCATGTCAGGGCCATATCAGGGCCATGTCAGGGCCATGTCAGGGCCATATCAGGGCTATATCAGGGCCATATCAGGGCCATATCAGGGCCATGTCAGGGCCATATCAGGGCCATGTCAGGGCCATATCAGGGCCATGTCAGGGCCATATCAGCGACAGCTAAACGTGATAAACGGATGAAATCGGGTGTCAGAGGATTCGATCGTCAGATGAACGTTCCCGAGTCCAAGGCTCGAACCACGATCGAGTGGCCCGAAGGGCTCGGGCCCGGGCTCGGGTTCGGGCTCGGGAGAGTTTCCATTGAATGTAACTATATAGATTCCATCACACCAGTAACAGGAACACATCATGGATTCTGTGATCTTTAAAACGTCCAAAAACAAAAGCTAAGACATAAAATCGATTTATAATATTATACTGACCAAAAATGATCACGGCGGAAGATAATTTTAACTAAAAAAGCTAAAGTCTTCTGCAGATTAAAGTGGATTGTCTCTGCCACACTCAGAAACAGGGGAAAGTTCACAAGTTTAACTAAACCTTGCAAATGGCGGCTCGTGATGCGGAAATAGCAATTAGCCAATCAGATCTCTCCTCCAGTGAAAGGCAGACACAACCACACACGGCACGATGTGGCAAAGTGCTCACCCTGGAAACACATGACGCAGAAAAAAAAAAGTTTTGGATCATCGCACTGCGGCTGTAACATGTCGTGATATGGTTGTACAACCAAGCGGCCGATTCCAGACGTCGTGAATCTTTCATTCTGACGTCGTGTGCCTGCTGGGATGGCAGTAGTGTAGGCATGGTTTTTATCTGGTTTCTCACCAATCATTTTGCCCGATACTACTACAGGGCTCAAGGACCGCCTCAAACACACCACCACATCAGGCACGGTGAGCAGAGAGGAAAGTCTTAACAGAAGAGTGACGCGTTCTTCTTGCCTGGCAGCTAGCCATTTTACACAGTCATTGTTTTTCATGTTTCTTATTGAACTCATGACTGTATTCACATACACTCAATCTTGACAGCTTATGGGACAGCGCTCATACTGGATGAAGTCATGAAACTTTAGCGGTGAGTAGAAGTTGATAGATAACTCGATTTTGGATAAGTTTTTTTTGCGTAGTCCATTCCAGCTTTGCACAGTGAGATGGTGAAATCTTTGCTTATTCTTCACGTGAAAATTGTTCTCGTTCTGTCAAGTTTGATGGGGACCGTCGATGGACTGCAATCTTCAAGTCTCACCATAAATGTTCAATTCGGTCGACTTTGTCGAGGCAACTCAAGAACATTAATTTTCTTCTCATTCAGTCACTCAAGTGTGGCTTTAGCTTTGTGCTTCAGATCATTGTCCTGCTGAAATGTGAATCTCTTACCCACTTTCATATTCATGGCTGACTCAAACAGGTTTTTTTTAATCAAGGGTTCTCCTGTACTTTGCACCATCCATTGCCCCCTTTTATCCTGACAAGTCTGCCACTCCCTGCTAATGAAAATCAGCCCAATAACATGATGCTGCCACCACCATGCTTGACAGTCGGGATGGTGTTGACTGGGTGGTGTGCAGTGTTTGGCTTACGCCAGACATAATGCTTTGAATTTAGATCAAAAAGTTCAATTTTTGTCTCACCTGACCATAAAACTTTTTCCACATGCCTGCTCTATCATTAAAATGTGTTTTTTGCAAGCTCCACATGAGCTTTCAGATGCATCTTTTTCAGTAATGGCTCTTTCTTGCCACCTGTCCAAAGAGGCCAGCTTTGTGAAGGGGATGGGATATTGTTGATTGGTGAACACTGACCCCCATCTCGGACATATAGCCTTGCAGATCCTTCAAAGTCATTGTTGGATTTACAGTGACATCCCAAAACAGTTTCCTGCTTGCCCGGCTGCTGAATTTGGATGGGCTCCCTGATCTTGGTAGAGTCTGGGTGGTACAATAAGTCTTCCACTTCTTAATGATGGATTTCACTGTACTCAAAGGGATAATGAGTGACTTTAAAATCTTCTTATAACCCTCTTCTGAACGGTGCTTCTCGATCACTTTATGTCTGACTTCTTTGGAAAGCTCCTTGGTCTTCATGTTTGCCTTGTTGGTTGACCAAGTGAGTTTTTGGGGGGTTTTTTTGTATACATTGTCGAGGTCATAACTTGTCCAGAACTTTTTGAGATATCACGCTATACATAGTTTTTGGCCCCATCTCTCAATGGTGAAGAATCACTTCAAAATTCTCGGATCCAGATCTGGATTCGGATCTTCACCAAAATTGAATCAATTAGTCCTTTTCACATACCCAACCTGTCCACTGTTTTTTGTTGTTGTTTTTTTATACATTGTCGATGCTCGTATGAGAGCTAACACACAATACACAATAAGGGGGGACAAGAGGGGCAGGAGAGGGAAGGACAAAACAGTGGGGAACAGCGAGCGACATTAGGAGATCTGTGGAAGGGAGAGGGATGGGGTGGGGAACACAGGTTATAGAAGATGGACAATACAGGGACTTTCAGGAAGGAAGGCAGGGAATTTGAAGGAGTTTCACCTTAAAACTCCTTTGATAAGTGGAGGAGCTTAATTTTTAAGTGAAATCACTTAACACATACAGGTGAAACCTATTACACTTAGTTTGTAACTTTTCAAACAAATAATTTGCTCCTGAAGTGATTTAGGATTAATTAGGAAAAGGGTTTGAATACTCATGCAACTGAGAAACATCTGAGTTTCTTTGTTAATTGAACTTATTCATATTTTATCTGCATAACCTTCATCACTTTGAAGTCGTTTGTGAAGACTGTATATATTAAGTTTGATTTGAAAGCATCATGAAATAAGCTCAGGTGGCATCAAAAATTGAAAACTTTGGAGGTGGGTGAATACTGTTGTGGTTATGGAAAAGAAGGACCCCAAGGAGTTGCATCCACCATGTAAGAGACACTTATATATTTCATTGGTATGTGTGCTTCGTCAGGTCCCATCCCTCTGTAAAGGCCCTGTCACACCTTGACGATTTAGCCAACGTATACCTGACGTATGCAAAATTGGGCTAAAACACCGGCACACGTCGAATACGTTATGGGTAAGTTTGTATATGTTAAGAGCACGCTGAAAAACACTGCCATACGTCGTAGTACGCTGGCTTTCATCGTTGTACTTTGCCGTTGTCCTCAAATTTTAGCATGTTTGAAATTTCACGACGTGTGCCAGCGTATGACTCACACGTTCCGCTACGCTGGCCATAAGTTGTAGGCACGTTATGCGATCGTTGACACATGTCGACACACGTTACTTGTAAGTTATTCATAAGTCGAAACACGTCGAGGTAATGATTAGTGTACCCGAAACTTATTTATAATCTATGAGTAACATGTTGTAGGCACGTTACACGATCGTTGACACATGTCGAGGCACGTTATGCGATCGTTGACACACGTCGAGGCACGTTACTTGTAAGTCGAAACACGTCGAGGTAATGCTTAGTGTACCCGAAACTTATTTATAATCTATGAGTAACATGTTGTAGGCACGTTACACGATCGTTGACACATGTCGAGGCACGTTATGCGATCGTTGACACACGTCGAGGCACGTTACTTGTAAGTCGAAACACATCGAGGTAATGCTTAGCGTACCCAAAACTTATTTCTAACCTATGAGTAACGTACCTCCAACGCATATTGAAGTATGTAGACATATTTGATTGACGTCTTCCGGACGACCACAGAACTTACTGAACGTGTTTCTAATTTACAGCTACCGTACAATGGCGTATTGGCAGCATTAAAAAAAAAACAATAACTTCCGATATTTCGTCACGTGCCATTACGTCACGTCCGATTGCCTCTTCAGTTTGCTCATGTCTTATTCTTAATTCCTCCTCTGTGAATATTTTCTGTTTGAGGATATTGTCATGTCGACGTTGAAACTTAAAAGCAAATGTCCGAATATATTTTTAAAATTCGTGAGAGACTAAAAAAAAAATAAAAAAACAACAACAACAACTTCAGATATTTCGTCACGTGCCTTCACGGAGCCAAGGAGAAAAAAAGAAAATGTGCCTTGATGGAGAAAATAAGTTTCGGGTTTGCTAAACATTACCTCGACGTGTTTCGACTTATGAGTAACTTACAAGGAACTTGTGTCGACGTGTGTCAACGATCGCATATCGTGCCTACAACTTCTTCCCAGCGTAGCGGAACGTGTGAGCCATACGGGCGAGTACGTCGTAAAATTTTCAGCATCCTTGAAATTTCACGACGTACTAAACGTACCACGAAATATGACAGCGTACTTCATCGTTTTTCAGCGTGCTCCTAACGTATACACAACTTACCCATACCGTATTTGACGTGTGCCAGCGTTTTAGACACATTTTTCAATGGTTGGCATACGCTGACTAAATTATCAAGGTGTGACTGTGTGGTTGACACTTCCAATGCTCGGGCGGTTATGATTTAAATCGGCGTGTGGCAGGTTTTTAACAGGCTACGCCACGACTTTGTCGGCGATACGTGCAGCGCGCTATGCCGAAGTTAAACTATCGTTGGGCATAGGTTGTGAACGCCGACAACAGGCTAAGCATTCGTTGGTATAAGTTA
Source organism: Eptatretus burgeri (assembly GCF_056783735.1). Classification (NCBI taxonomy): domain Eukaryota; kingdom Metazoa; phylum Chordata; class Myxini; order Myxiniformes; family Myxinidae; genus Eptatretus; species Eptatretus burgeri. The sequence continues at coordinate 62,679,578 of NC_140973.1, forward strand.
TCTATAAGACAACGAAAAGTTCTGTGCCCGTTACTAATATGTTATGCATACGACCAACATGTTATGAATAGGACCAAAACTTTTTAAAAAACATCAAAATTTCAGGGTACGCCAACGTTTTACATACATTTTTATACGTTGCCATTGCTGGCGAAATCTTCAAGGTGTGACAGCACCTTAACAGGGGATGGGGAAGATGCGTTGTGTGTGCTTTTCATCTCTCCATCCATCAACTCACACTTCACCTCTCGGGCACTGTACTGGATATTTAAATCCCTAACCATTCCTTCCATCCTCAAAACCATTCAATTCTCCCTCCCCCCCCCTACTCCTTTGATTCCTCCTCCCAACACTCTTCCCCCAGTATGATTAAGATGCACAATGCAACAGGCCATGCAGCACACACATTACAAATCAATACAAGCGCTACATTACAAGTCAAGATCACCACTAGAAAGGAATGTCGCTGCAGCGCAATTGTTCGTTCGAGAACTCTCTACCGCAGCTCCACTGCTGTCGATTCCATGAAGAGTTGGTAAGCACAAGCCAATGAGGATGCCCCATGCGGGGTCAGAGATCGGGTGGCAACCCTTGCCCCTGGAACCCCACCTTCACATGGGGATGGAGGGTGCTCGCATGAACTCTGCTCCCCCGAGGCCGCGCCTGTCCCGGGGAAATAAAAGCCAAGCGACGGAGCTGTTCGGGGCTGCTGTTCATGTGCGCTGGGATCTCGTGAAGTTTGACTGCCTGTCTGTTCATGGAGGAATGCTGCCTGCCTGTTTGTGGGGAGAAGCTGCACTAGCCTGGGACGAGTTATACTGGCCTGAGATGGACTTCGCTCGGGTAAGATGAGCACAGACTACGCCACGAGGTCCTTGGCGCACAGCAGTAGCTCCATACTGACTTACACAATCTTTGTTTGTTTGTTTTTGTTGTTGTTTCATATGGAGCCTGTGGCTACTGGTTGCATCATTTTTGGAAGTGCAGCTATGCCGCTGATGCAGTGCCCCTGTTGCCAGTAAACTGGTACTCATTTCGCTGCCCTCGTAAGGATGACAGTCTAAGTCTACCCACCTGATGTTATTTAACGGGACGACAGGGGGCTCAAACGCAAGACCCTAACATCTCAAGCCAGCCACCTTAACCATTAAGCCACCACCAGACTTTTGCTTTCTCTAGGAACACCCTAATTCATCTACTTGAGATGCACAAAAAGCTTCAACAACTTTATAAGAGCTATCACGATTGGCCTCCATCCCCTAATGGGCAAGGCACTGATTCACTCCGCACACCATTTCCTCTAAAGGTTGCACCGCATATGCTTCACCTCTCCCTCCACGTAACACCCACACACAACCTTCCTTCCTTCCCTTAGTTTTGGGATCCATGCATGCCAGCTTGTTTGCGCAACATAAGAAAGAGGCCACAAAACCTCACACTTACTCCATTTTATTTTTCTTTCTCTATGATTTTCCCCAATGATTGTGGTGTGCTTGTCTCATGTTTTCCAGATAAGTAAGATTGTTTAGGGGGATTTTACATGCTAAGAGCTAATTACTTTCCTTTCATGTCTTTCATTACTTTGTAAATACATGTTGTTTATTGCTTTGTGAATATATTGCTTGTCTTTGCCCTGTTTTTATTTTTTTTTTGGATACCAAGTGGAGGCTCGTGTAAGAGCTAATACACAGAAACATATAACAAGGCAGGAGACAAGAGGGGTGGGAGAGGGAAGCACAAAATAGTGGGGAACAAAGACAATGGGACATCTGTGGAAGGATGAGGTGGGGTCCACGGGGTAAACAAGATGGACACCACAGGGACTTTCAGGAAGGAAAACAGGGAATTTGAAGGAGATGGGTTTGGGGTGGAGAAATGGGGGTGGTAAAGATCAAGATTTTGGATGAGGGAGGATACGAGATGGTGGTGAACAGTTGTTTTGAAGTTCTGGAGGGTGGAGTGGGATTGAAGAGAGTGTGGGAGTTTGTTCCAAAGACGGGAAAAAAGAGGAATGAAAAAGTGAAGGTGAGCAGTGATTCTTGATTTTGGCAGTTTCACCAGAAGGGGGTTTTGGCGGATCTTGAGAGCCCTGAGGAAATATAGGGGAGGGGCAGATCACAGACAGGGCAGGGGGGGAGTCAGAGAGGAGACGGTAAAAGACAGAAATACCACCAACCTGCCTCTGGTGAGAGAGTGAGAGACCCAAAGACTCAGCTTCATCGTGGGAGATACCAATGATCCTAAAAGCCTTGGTTTCCACAGCATGAAGTCGAGCTCGGTGTGAGGCAGGATCAACACCCCAGAGGGGGGAGCGGTACTCCATCAGGCTGCAGATGAAAGCTTTGTAAATGGCCAGAAACTCAATCTTTGTATAAGGCTACACCTAAGCCAGTTGTGTGTTTGAAACCTGCTTCATCGGTAGCGAGAAGCCTCAAGAACTTGTGTTTTCATAGTGGTGCAAATCATATGGCTCACCTGTAATGTTTCAAGCAGTACACATGTAACGGATGTGGCAAGATCAGGCATCTTCAAAAGAGGTGTTCTCATTCCAGCAGTGGTGATAGTACTGCCACCACCCATCATGTGGATGATGGCGAGCTTGTTGCTGGAGCTGATGAGTCATCACTGCATGTTGAGGAGTATGAGATGTATACAATCCATGGCAGCACCACACCGATAACTGTTGATCTTCAACTAAATGGCAAGCAGGTGTCAATGGAAGTGGACACAGGGGTGAGTCAGTCAACTATGAGCCAGGAGACATTTGACAAACTGTGGGACCGTGAAGTTGTGAAGGCCAAACTTCGAAACCTACACCAAGGAAATTGTTCCGGTGAAAGGCAGCACAGATATCAGTGTGTCTTCTGATGGTGTGACAAGAACTTTCTGTGTGAACATCCATCCATTGGGACCATACTCTGTGCAGAGCGTTGGTGCTGCTTAAGCAGTCTCCTTGGCTATTTGGCACAATCCTGGACGGGTCGCCACTCCAACACAGGATACCAGCATGCTGGCACTCATTTTGCCGACCTCGGAAGGATGACGGGTTGAGTTAACCCCACCTGGTATTAATTCAACAGCTGAGTGTGGTTTGAACTCAGGACCCTCGGATCCCAAGCCCACAACCCGAACCATTAAGCCAACACCAGGCATCCTTCACCATGTAAAAGTTGAACATTCTCTGTCTGTCTCTCCCCCTCTCTCTCTCTCTGTCCCTCTCTCTCTCTGTCCCTCTCTTTCTCTTTCTCTTTCTCTTTCTCTTTCTCTTTCTCTTTCTCTTTCTCTTTCTCTTTCTCTTTCTCTTTCTCTTTCTCTTTCTCTCTCTCTCTCTCTCTCTCTCTCTCTCTCTCTCTCTCTCTCTCTCTCTCTCTCTCTCTCTCTCTCTCTCTCTCTCTCTCTCTCACCTCCTCCTCACACCAAATAGCAACATTTGGTGAGGCATAACTCTCCCCACCCCACCCCCTTCCCCTTCTTCGCTCTTCCCCTTCCCCTTCCTCGCTTCCCTCCCCCTGCCTCTTCTTGCCTCTTCTTTTCTCTCTCTCTCTCTCTCTCTCTCTCTCTCTCTCTCTCTCTCTCTCTCTCTCTCTCTCTCTCTCTCTCTCTCTCTCTCTCTCTCTCTCTCTCTCTCTCTCTCTCTCTCTCTCTCTCTCCTCTCTCAACCACCCTCCCCCCCCCGTCAATGATGCGACGGGTTGTAATTGTTAGTAAAGAATAAGTGTGTGTATATAAAAAGGGTGTGTATATAAAGAGTGTGTATAGAAAGAGAGTGTATAAGAAAGAGAGTGTGTATATAAAAAGAGTGTGTGTATAAGAAAGAGTGTGTGTATATAAAGAGTGTGTGTATAAAAAGAGTGTGTGTATAAGAAAGAGTGTGTGTATATAAAGAGTGTGTGTATAAGAAAGAGTGTGTGTATATAAAGAGTGTGTGTATATAAAGAGTGTGTGTATAGAAAGAGAGTGTGTATATAAAGTGTGTGTATATAAAGAGTGTGTGTATAAGAAAGAGTGTGTGTATAGAAAGAGTGTGTGTATATAAAGAGTGTGTGTATAAGAAAGAGTGTGTGTATATAAAGAGTGTGTGTATATAAAGAGTGTGTGTATAGAAAGAGAGTGTGTATATAAAGAGTGTGTATATAGAAAGAGAGTGTGTATATAAAGAGAGTGTGTATACAGTGTGTGTATATAAAGAGAGTGTGTAGAAAAGAGAGTGTGTATATAAAGAGTGTGTATATAAAGAGTGTGTGCATATAAAGAGTGTGTGTATATAAAGAGTGTGTGTATATAAAGAGTGTGTATATCAAGAGCGTGTGTATATAAAGAGTGTGTATATAAAAAGAGTGTGCGTATATAAAAAGAGTGTGCGTATAAAGAGTGTGTGTATATAAAGAGAGTGTGTATAGAAAGAGAGTGTGTCTTTAAAGAGAGTGTGTATCTAAAGAGTGTGTGTATATAAAGAGTGTGTGTATATAAAGAGAGTGTGTATATAAAGAGAGTGTGTATATAAAGAGAGTGTGTATATAAAGTGTGTGTATATAAAAAAGAGTGTGCGTATATAAAAAGAGTGTGCGTATAAAGAGTGTGTGTATATAAAGAGTGTGTGTATAGAAAGAGAGTGTGTCTTTAAAGAGAGTGTGTATTGAGTAGGAAAACTAGAGCAGTTACTTTTAAACTTTCTCACCTCCTGCATCTTTGCACAAAGTTTTTGTTCTTATAATGACAACGCAATAAATAACAACAAATACCTACTCTTGCTCTGCTTGAATAATTAATTATCCAGATCCCAGTCCTGTGTTTGGTGACCCTCGGACAATGTTCACACTCTTCATGCGATACAAGTATCAGAACAAACATCCATTCTAATTATGTCACCCATTACATGCAAGAATACCTGGAGAAGAATTCTGTTTCAGCTCCTCTCCGGTGAGGATACATTCTCACCTTAATTGTCCCGACACCTTCAGTTAAAAAAAGACTTTTGAGGGATTACTCTTGATTGCCTTGTGAAGTTGCAGGTTCGATTTGCGACGGTCCAACGAAGATCCGATGATAAAACCAGCATTGTGGAGCGAATCGGGTCAGACTGCAAACAGGGGGGGGTGCTGCATTTCGGAGTATGTCACTCAATGCAACAGCATTCACGGATTCAACTGCAGGATGAGACATGCGTATGATGGGCCAAACGGCCTTTTGCTGCGTTTCCCTGGGCTACGTCTGTGCAACTTGACACTGAAATGTCTGGATTACATCTGCAAGTTGTGCCCTAATTGCCTGCCGAGAGTTCGCAGTGCTCAAAATCCTCAAGAAGAAGTCTCCGAATCCCAGCACAGGCTTGTTCTGAATGTTATCACAGTGTATGGTTAGAATCCCAACACAGGCTTGTTTTAAACATGATCACGGTGTATGGTTAGAATCCCAACACAGGCTTGTTTAGAACATGATCACGGTGTATGGTTAGAATCCCAATAAGCTTGTTTTGAACATGATCACGGTGTATGGTTAGAATCCCAACACAGGCTTGTTTTGAACATGATCACGGTGTATGGTTAGAATCCCAATAAGCTTGTTTTGAACATGGTCACGGTGTATGGTTAGAATCCCAACACAGGCTTGTTTTGAACATGATCACGATGCATGATGGATGGTTCAAATTCCCCAACACACGCATGTTTTGAATGTTGTCACTGTCGACAAACTATTGTTAATTGTTGCATGTCCTTCATGAAATCTTTTCTGCTTAGAGATATTAGAACTTGCTTTTGCGTCTTACATTGGGTTGTGTGATGACGTCATAATAGCCATGGCTGAAAGCAGGGCAGATGCGCAGCATCCATCAGTCCACATCACCAGGTATTTCTTGAAGAGACCTTCAGTGTTGATGATGGAGAGAAGCAAAGGTACCCGAGATAGGCACAACAGGGTACAAACGAAAAATGACCACTCAAGGTAAGTGTGCTATCTTATATTATTTTACACAATCGATTCATACAATGGTTATAATATTATAACAATCCTTCAAATCCGTTGCGTTGTAAATCGGGAACAAAAGGCGTTGACAGGTCGAGCTGCTCCTGATGAACAAATCGAAAACGATTTTCTGTTTCATTATTTGCTTGGAATTCTCGTGCTTTTTGCTTCGGATTCGAAGAAGAACTAGAACGGGCACTCAGTGGAGCACATACCTTCGCCAACGCTACATCCCCCCCCCCAGAAACCGTTGATTGTGAGGGTATTTAATCCCATACCACATCTGCCATCTCATACGTGTTATGATGGCTTAAAAAACATTAAATTTCCTGCTGTTTGACAACTGATTCACATACATTGTACAATTTCTGTATGAACTCCCTGACCTTTTTGGGTGTCGGTGTCAAGTCAATCTGATGACAACTGGTCACATGATAAGAAATCAAATATTACACATCACAGGATAAGGAATTGAATTCCAGACATTTTGAATCTACTTACATGCAAATTGTATAAGAATTGACCGCGTTATGATAATAAAGGTCGTTGACCCCCCTGACCTTTGACCCGAACCGCTAACAAAGGTAATGACGTCATTGTGTCATATCATATATCACAAGATTGGGCATTGAATTCACAACATTTTGGCATTGTTTGCATGCAAATTGGATAAAAATCGACCACACTATGGCAAAATGACGATTTTGACCTTTTCATGACCTCGACCTTGACCTTTGTACTCTTAATTTTGTAATTGGTATTAGAGTGTGGGGAACAGAACAGTCAACATTTTGGTGTTGGTTTCATGCAAATCGGATAAGAATTGACCGTGTTATGACTAAAACCGTACATTTTGTAATGTCGTGACCCCCCCTGACCTTTGATTCCCAACCGCTAATAAGGGTTATTACGTCATTGTGTCATGTCACATATCACAAGATGGGGCATTGAATTCTGAACATTTTGGCATTAGTTGCATGCAAATTGGATACAAATTGACCGTGCTATGGTAAAAAAAGACGATTTTGACCTTTTCATGACCTTGACCTTTGACCCGATCGCTCCCAAAATCTAATCAAATGGTCCTCGGATAATAACCAATCATACCACCAAATTTGCTGTGATTCAGTTCAATACTTTTGGAGTTATGCGAATAACAAACAAACAAACAAACAAACAAACAAACAAACAAACACACATATTCACAAATAAATAAATAAATAAATAAATAAATAAATAAATACACAGCGATCAAAACATAACCTTGATGATGATAAAGATGAGGAGAAGGGGCACGATGACTCTGGAGGAGTGGGTTGAGAGGGAGAGTATGAGGGAAGAGGAGGAGGTTTCCGATGGAGGAGGACTGGGGATGGAGGAGAGAGGTTAAGGTCGGTGACTGGGGGTGGGGAGGGGATAAGGAGAAGGGATGAAGGAAAGGTCGAAGGACAATAGAGAAGGGAGCTATTGGTTATGGGTGCAGCTATGCCACTGATGCAGTGCCCCTATCACCAGGACACTGCTGCTCATTTCGCCGACCTCGGAAGAATGACAGGCTGAATCAACCCCCTGGTGTTAATTCAGCGGCGAACGGGGCTCGAACTCAGCACCCTAGGATCCCAAGCAAATTCGAGGTGAATCGAGTTAAACCCACTGGCAAAGCCACGCCAAGACCCTATTGGGTCGCCGAAACAGGTGACCCTTATTGTCAGTAATTCTGTCTGTTTGTTTGGATGTTTGTTCGTTTGTCATCAGCATAATTGGTAGTAAACGTGGGCGGATTTTGACCAAACTCGGGTGGTAGGTACATCTTATGACCTCGTGCTTTGGAAATTGTGATGGTTGCTAGGGACGCTTTGCTTCCCTAGCAACAACCGAAAAACCTTCAAAATCGGTACCGTTCACGCGAAATCAATTCCGAAAGCCATTATCCCACATAGGGTTATGTAATTTGGCACGAATGATCTACAGGTGATGCTCTATCAAACATATCCCGGATTTTGTGATATATGGAATACCTTACCTGCAGCGCCCCCTACAATTTTTGTATGCGTGAAAATTGGCGAAAATTGAAGGCCCCCTGGCGACCAGGTAAGTGCATCGATACGAATGAAACTTTGCAGGTTCATGGTACTTAATAATTCCAGCAATCTCTGTGCGTGTGTGTGTGTCTGTCTGTCTGTCTGTTTGTTTGTTTGTCTGCGACCGCCGTTTCTCGACAACCGCTGGTCCGATCTGATTTAAACTTGCCAGGAATATTGCTGGGGACCCGCGGATGTGCGTTTCAAGGTTTGATGTCAATCGGATGAGCGGTTCCCAAGTTACGGCCATTTATCTGTCGACCAATATCTGTGAGAGAGGGGACGGGAGAGGGGGGGATGAGAGTGTGGGCGAGAGAGAGGGGCGAGAGAGGAGGGGGGAGATAGGAAGGGCGAGACTATGGGGGAGAGAGGGGGCAAGAGAGGGGGAGAGAGAGGGGGCAAGAGAGGGCGGAGAGGGGGTAAGAGAGGGGGGATGAAAGTGGGGGGGCGAGAGAGGGGGGCGAGAGAAAAGTGCGAGTGAGGGCTGCACATACTGGCACTCACCTACGGGCACGCACATACGGGCCCGCCCCTATGGGCCCGTTCTCGTGGTACTGAATGAGTACTACAACTTTGTCTCAGGACATATTGACCGATTTCGCTTTGGTCAGGGGTCAAAGGTCAATTAGTGCAAAAATCGATAATATGCGAGAGCTGGAGGTGCCTTCGCACCAAATGCTACTCCTCCTAGGGTTATAGTCGAATGGTCATGAAAATTCACACTAATCGTCTGGAATACATTGTGCACAAACGACCGAGCCAGATTTTCGATTTAGATATTTGTTTACCCACAGCACCCCCCTCGAACTTTGGGGATTTCCGATTTCAAACCGCATTTTCGGTAGTTTTCATTCAAATGGATACCGAGTAGTTATCAGAAGATGGAACTGGATGATATTTGATATGCATAATCTTCAGGTGATTCCCTATCCTATATGACATCCATTTTGCTCTATGTCATAGTTTCCATGCTCGGCGACCCATCGCCACCTGCCGGCTTGTTTGTACCTTAATTTGCCAAAGTCCATTTTCGGGTCAGCATGGGTAAGCTTCTTCTTCATTGCATTAGAGTGGGCACGTTCAGAGAGCATCCCAATTGGGCACACGGAAAGAACAGTTCCTTCATGACGAACTTAGTCTATTCATTACAATCATTATTTTGTTTGGAATTATCGAGTAATGTTCAGAAAAATGTTCATTGTAACATAGTTATGCGTTAAGCCCGTAGTGCGATGTGCATGAGCGTGAATGGATTTTGTGGGAGGACTCTGTGTGCCAGGATTATGGTCAGATCAAGGTCTAAGGTGAAGGTATACAGTTCACAGTCCTTGAGCTACAAAGATCTTATCAGCTTCACCATTATAAGATCATCCTACACATGATCATCCAATATATTGTTGATGTTCGCAAACCATCACTCCCCAAGACAATGCCAGATAACATAGACTGTAGCAGTCCTGAGAAAGTTATTTCATTAGTATCTATTTTAGATAGCTCTTCCCTTATGTCTAGTGGGTTCATGGGACAAAATACGTTGTGTGGGCTTTTTGGTCGGTCTTTAATCCAATTCTGTATTCTTCTATCGATTGTATTTTACTTCACACACGACCTCCTTTCCTTTATCCATGATGCAGGCCACGGCAACAAGAAGCTCATGTGTATACATGCACCATTTCCCGCTCAAACCTCGCACCTTTCTCCAACAATACATCATCTCAGACCTTCGCCGTACTCGGACTCCAAAGGTACAACATTCTGGCAACCACCACAATGCCTTCCCAAAAATCCCCACATCATCAAACTACAACCCAAGCTCACCTACACTCACCACTGATGCCACAATCTCGACAACCGCCTCCATCACGAACTCGCCGCCCTACAACCGCTATGCTACACCACTCAACCAGTCATTAACGACCACCACCGATTTTAGGAACGAGCAGGAATGAAGAGGTATGCCCAAGGGTGGGGTGCGCAATCACTCTATACTGTTCTGGGAGCTTCATTGCATGCCTAGGTGAGGAGCTAATGGGGCCATTTCCGGCGGGAAATCCTCATTGGGGTGGGACCAACACAGTGGTTTGAATCCCCACGCCAATGAGGGCGCAGGGAAACACACATCACTCCACCTGTTCCACTCTCAAGTGCCACCCCCACTCAGGAAGTAAGCATGCAGACCAAAGCAACAGATAGCTCATACATGCACCATTTCCTGTCCAAACCACACTCCATTCTCCATGGTGTGAGCTTTGAGCTATGCTGCGTTCAAACCTATTGTCATCACCTAAGACCTTCGCCATACTCTTAACTCCAACAGTACAACATTTCCACAACCATCGCAATACATTCATAATAATACCCACATCATCAGACCACAGCTCAAACTCACCTACACTCACCATTAACACCACAATCTCGACCACGACCGCCATCACCTGTTCGTGTGGTATTTCTATGCCTTAGACCTCGACCGTTACGTCGACAGTCAGCAGAAGTCATCACCATTGTACCACACTGCTACGTCTACCTCCACTTATTGTTGAGTAGTCTACGGACTCCATTGGTGTTTCTTTCGCTGCTGACCTCATGAAAACTCAACAGCAACTCATACTGGTCATCCATGAGATGGGAACTTCATACACAGTCGCTTGTATCGTTGACGATGAATGTGGAGACACCTTGGCTCAGGCCATGACTAGGCTCTGCTTGCGTATCCGCCCGATCGAGGGTCCTGTGGATACGATCAGTCGACCCTTGGCCTGGATTTGCTGCCATCATGAAAAGTGACCACCTTTCACACCTTGGAATCACCCTTGAAGTACCGTAGGTCATGTTAAAAACACCAACTAAGACGCAGTAGCTGAACATGCGATCAGTGAATTGAGGTCTGAACTAAAACATGAGGATGCATCTGGTGGCCCTGTTTCGCCTGCCACCCTCGATATGGTGTGCTCAATACGCTCCAAAGTATGCAGTGGTGTTGCCCTACCCCGCAATAACAGTTGGCGATCTTGTCTACCTCGCACGTGACCAGGATAAGACTTGCGCAAGTCCCCGATACCTCATCACATCGATCGATCATCCATGGTGTCAAGTGAAGAAGTTCTCCCCGTCACAGGTACATAACAGGCCATATCATGTTAGATCAAACGAATGTTACAAGGTACCTGCATATACTGATTTCACAACCCCAATTGCCAGCTCTCATCCCCCCACAGATTTCCTGTGTGGCCCAGATGGTGGTAATGTTCTGCAATCGACACCTGATCCTCGACCACCATATTACCCCCTGTGCCCTCTCAACTGTTGCGACCTGCCTCCCCCAGGTCGTTTCGATTTGGATCTGACATCCGGCTGCACTGTCAACCCTGTGTCACTCCTGCACCCTGTGGACGTTTCAACCAATGACCCATCTGGTGATCATGCCCTTGAAGCCCCGAATGACCTTCCCCAAGACTCAAGTGCCCCCTTGTGTACATCATCACCATCCCCCATGCCTCGACACTGGTCTATCGCACAGGCGGCCTGCTTATCTGGTCGAGTAAGTAGAGTAACGATAATTCAGTCCTGCACTACGTGTGCGGTACCGGGCTGTGCCATTTACACCTGCTGTTGGTCTTCGTGTGGACTTCACATCAGTGCTGGGTTAACCATTAGGCAGACAAGGCACGTGCCTTAGGGCCAGCCAAAAATTTGGGCCAAAAATTCTTTTCACATTAAATATTTGTCTTTTTTGTATTAAATGTTTTGTTCTTGAATCAGTTCATCTTTTGTCTGGGGTCCATTTCCATGAGCCTGAGATCTAATTTAAAATTTTCAGGCCATTCTCTAAAATTAAAAAATGTGCCTTAGGGCCAGCCGAGGCTTAATCCGGCTCTGCTTCACACATCACGTTTTGTGACTATTGTTTGGCGTGTTTTATGGCTCTTTTTTATACTTTTAATGCTCTTTTTTATCCGAAAACCCTTAACAATCAGAACTACTTGACATATCGAGGGGAATCTTCACACACGTTCCCCCAAGCCTCGGGGATACAAGTGATCACGAATAATTAATAGGTCACTTGGTCTGGCAGTCATATTGGAATGAACAAAAATCTTTTCAAAAAGTCTTTCTCTTGAACCGCTTCACAAATCGAAGTGAAACTTCACAGTTATGATCTATTAGTCATGGGGAATATAATTATATGTTTTAAATTTCAACCTGAATGGGCGCATGGTCTAGGAGCCATAATTATTTAATATTTTGAATCTGGGATCAGGAATTTAAATCAAACGTGGAACAAGTACTTTATAATGATGTAATAATGTGGGCAGAGGCATATATTGTGACGTCGCGACGTCGAAGAATGCCCTTGTAGTTTTTTTTGAAATACATTTCCTGTCAATTTGTGTAACGGTCCATTTGTAATGGCATGCACAACATGTGGGAGGAGGCATGGGAGACGATCACGTCTCCAACTATAACAGCGCTTCTTCTCTTCATTCTCTGAATTCGCCTTTATTGCATCCATCAAGAATTGTGTTAAATCGCATCTCTGACCTAAAACTTTTTAAAACCACAGTTTGCTATGAATGTTCGCTTTCCCTCAACCATTCTGTTTTTCCAACTTCAGTGCCAACTCACCCCTCACTTTCTAAGCAACCATCCCACTCTTCTCCCTCCAAGCGTCTCTCTCACCTCTCTCAAAAACTACCCCCTCACCTTTCTCTCACCATTCATCCCCCTCACTCATCCTTATTAAAGTTGCCCACTCCCTCTCATCCACAAAGCTTCCTCCTTCGACTGCCCTCTCACCTCCATCTCTTCACTCCACCTCCTCAAATCCTCAACTGCCTTCTTCCCCCTCTCTTGTCCCCCCTCTCCCCCAGCACCACAGAGCCTTTTCTCCTCCTCATTCAACCCCTTCCCCTAGCTATTCTGCACTCACCCACACTTTCAACAACCCTCCTTACCTCCCCCACTTCTCCTTTGTCCTGCCCTCCCCCCCCCACCTCCTGCACCCAAAGCCTCCTCCCCTACCTCTTCATTAAAAGTGTGGACCTCACATATCCGGGGCCTTCGTTCAAACCTTTCAGATCATCCATACAGGTTGCCATTGACAAACCAGACATAATCTGTCTAACAGAAACTTTCCTCCCCCAAGACGTGTCTGACTCCCAAGTATCTCTCCCTGGTTACTCCGTCCTCCGGTTTGACAGACCTGAGCTTCGCCCTGGTGGAGGAGTTGCTCTCTTCATCAAAGACTCTATTCCTCACTCTCCATGCACTGCCCTCACTCCCCCACACCCCCAGGAATACCTCTGGCCACGGCTTCCCCTCCACTCCCACCTCATGTTTATATGTGTACTGTACCGTCCACCAAACAGTGATGACTCCATTTACACCTCACTATCCGAAAACATGGACCATCTTCTATCTTCTCATCCAAACTCTCTCTTCCTCATGTGTGGCGACTTCAATTGTCATCATACCAGTTGGCGAGGTGTGGGTACCTCTCTCACCTGTCATGGCACCTCAGCAAAAGCTTTCTATGACTCATTGGGACTGACTCATTCAGTCAACTTCCCTACCAGGATCTCAACCAATGGTACTCCATCTCTTCTGGATCTGATTTTGACAAATTTCCCTGACAATATCTGCTGCTCTTCTGTCGCTTTAATCGGTTCTTCTGACCACGTCCTTGTCAAAGTGGACATCTCTCTGGCTGTTATCAGAGAACCACCTCACCGCCGTCGAGTGTGGCATTTCACTCAAGCCGACTGGCAGGGTCTCCAAGCAGCCATCAAACTTATAGACTGGTCTCCTATCACTACTTTCTCCAACATCAACACATCCTGGGAATTCTTTCAAAGAAACTTGCTCTCCCTCATGCACAGATGTATCCCCTCTCGTCTTCAGTTGTCCTACCTTTCCTCCCGCCCATGGTTCACTGAAGCCTGTGGTGAGGCAGTTGTCTTGAAACAACTTGCCTTTGCCTCATGGAAAGCAAACCCAACTGAGGGCAATCTCAGTTCCTTCCATAAAGCTCAGAACAAGTGTGTATCTACCCTCAGGAGAGCCAGAAAACAACATCTTTCTCATCTTAAGTCTGAACTCTCAAACCTCTCTCCCTCCTCAAAATCCTGGTGGCAACTAATCAAATCTATTTCTGGTGTATGTTCCCCCTCCATCCCCTCCCTTACCTCAAATGGCCACACTGCTGATACCGCACGTGAAAAGGCTGAATGCCTAAACTCGGTGATTGCAGCTAAATCTTGTGTCCAAAACCCATTACTTTCTCTACCCACCTTACCCAGTCGCACCCAACTGTCCCTGGACTCTGAGTCCTTTTCTCCTGACAAGGTGGAGAGCTTGCTGTCAAACCTCGACTCAGATTCTGCAACTGGTCCAGACGGCATCAGTCCACGTGTCCTCAAAGTCTGCTATTCTGCTCTTGCTCACCCTCTCTTTGTTCTGTTCACCCTCTCATTTGCTCAAGGTCATCTGCCATCTGCTTGGAAATCTGCTAACATCACTGCCCTGCATAAAAAAGGTGCAAAAACAGATCCCTGTAACTACAGACCAATCAGCCTTCTCCCAATCATCAGCAAGGTGATGGAATCCATCATCGCTTCAGACATTAAATCCTTCCTCTTCTCCAATGGCTTGATTTCCGATCATCAATTTGGTTTCAGACCAGGTCACTCTACGCTGGATATGCTGCTTCTGCTCTCCCAACAATGGATGGAGGTTCTCAATGCCAGAAAGGTAATCAGAGCCGTATCCCTGGACATATCACGTGCTTTTGACGCAGTCTGGCACCCTGCACTATTCATCAAACTCTCTTCCCATGGTATCCAAGGCCATCTCCACTCATGGCTCGCAGACTTCCTCTCCTGTCGCAGTCAACGTGTGGCCCTAAATGTATTTCTTCATCCCCTCTTCCTGTCCAGGCTGGAGTTCCTCAAGGTAGCGTTCTGGGCCCTGTTCTTTTTCTGGTTTTCATCAATGATCTCTCCGACTCTGGAAAATCCTCTTTATCTCTTTGCTGATGACTCCACCCTCTGCCGTACCATCGGTCATTCCTCAGACCGACAAGCAGCAGCTTCTTCGCTCACTGCAGATCTGGATAAAATCACAAACTCGTCCAACACGTGGAACACGTCTTTCAATCCGGACAAATCTCACACTGTCACTATGTCTCTTCGAAAGGACCGTTTCAACCCCCCCCCCATCCACTTTCTCAACAATCCTCTGGAAGAAGTCCTTTCTTTCAAGCTTCTGGGTCTCATTACCTGCCATGAGCTTTGATGGGAAAGCCACATTTCAAACCTCGCCTCCAAAGCCAGTCGCCGACTGGGAATCCTCCGTCGTGCAAAGTCCTTCCTTGGCCCACCTGAGCTCCTGACCACTTAGAAAGCTTTTGTCTGCAGCCTGATGGAGTACTGCTCTCCCCTCTGGGCTGGTGCTCCTGCCTCCCACCTTTCTCGGCTTCACTCTGTAGAAACCAAAGCATTTCGGATCATCGGCATCTCCTGCAATGAGGCTGAGTCTTTGGGCCTCTCACTCAATCACCGCAGGTTGGTCGGTGGTCTTTCTGTCTTCTACCGTCTCCTCTCCAGCCTCACCCCCCCTGCTCTCTCTGCGATTTGGCCCCACCACATTTCCACAGGGCGCTCAAGGTCCGCCAACAACCCCCTTCTGGTAAAACTACTAAAATCACGAATCACTGCTCACCTTCGCTCTTTCATTCCTCTTTTTTCCTGTCTTTGGAATAAACTCCCTCACTCTATTCAATCCCATTCTTCCCTCCATGCCTTCAAAACAGCAGTTCACCACCACCTCTTATCTTCCCCCATGCAAATCCTCGATCTTTTCTACCTCCGATAATCGACCCAAGCCCACCTCCTTCAAATTCCCTGCTTTCCTTCCTGAAAGTCCCTGTAATGTCCATCTTCTATTCCCCATGTTCCCCGTCCCATCCCTCCCCCTTCCACAGATCTTCTAATGTCTCTGTTCCCCACTGTTTTGTCCTTCCCACTCCCTCCCCTCTTGTCTCATGCCCCCCTTGCTGTGCATTGTGTGTTATCTCTCACACGAGCCTCGACAAGGTATACAAAAAAAGGCCCTTCGGTCAATCATGCATGCGCCACAACAACAACCGACCATATTATATGTATGACATGTATGACATCATCAAAACAAAATCACCCTTGTTTCCCATGGGCTGTACTTCACCTGTGCCAAGTTTCAATTTTTTTTCCATTGAGTGGTTTTGGAGATACAGAGGTCCAAAGTTTTTCCTTTTTCCAACATGGCTGCCACACCACGTGTCATATGACGTCATAGTTATCACAAAAACATTCTGCATGAGTAGTCACATGAATGTGAAAATTTTGAGAAATTTATACGGTGAAAAAAAGAACCATGCTACCCCACTTCGATCGGGCACCTGACCTACGACATCCTCTTTATCAAATCAAATTCAGAATGGGTGGCCGACCAAGTCTTTGGAGTTTGGCATTGATCAGATGAGGCTTTTGGCTGTGAGATCCAACATGGCTGCGAGACCACGTGACCGATGATGTTGACATTTTCAACCAATATTCCCCATGCCAAGTCAATCAGATTAAAAATATATATTTCTTTGAAACTGCTTCACCTTTCGATGCGAGACATTGCAGTGATGATCCACTACTGTTGCTACAAATATTTCATTGAACAGTGATCTCATCAGTCACGTGATGTGGCAGCCACGTTGGTTTTAAATAAATAATTAAACAATTATTTCTCTGAAACGGTTTAACCTATCAACACTGGACTTCGCAGTTATGATCCACTGCCCTTGCTTCATACATTTGACTTAAAAAATGACGTCATCAGTCACGTGGTGAGGCAGCCACATTGGTTTCAAGGAAAATATGAAAAAGTTACATTTTGGAAACTGCTGTAGCAATTGATGTGAAACTTTGCAGTTGTGATTCACTGCCATTGCGCCATGTAACGCAACATGTTTCATATTGATCTGTTAAGCGGTTTTGGAGAAAAAGGTTTTTTTTAATTTTCGGTTTTCAAATTAATATGGCTGCCAAGCCACGTGACCAATAGAGGCCATTCGGCCAATTATGCCTGCGCCACATCAACACCCAAACATATGATATTTTTAAAAAGCAAAAATGCTAAAAATTAGAAAAAAAACATTTGAGTTTTTTCTTTCTTTCTTTCTTTCTTTCTTTCTTTCTTTCTTTCTTTCTTTCTTTCCAGTGGATGGAATTTTCCTCTTCTCTGCTCAAATTCGAATCATACTCTGCACTATCATCGCCATCACTATAATCAGGTACATTTTCACAGTTTTTGCATTTGCACCGATCTGTGCACTGCACATTCGCTGAGAAACAGCTGCGTACTCCAGCAGTGCACTTGGTCTTGCTGCAACCACACAAAATCATGTCCAGTACAACATCAGGAATGGCAAGCAAGATCATCCAATGTATCTCGTTTTGTTCGCCAAATGTCCACCCATGTCCTTCCGGAGATGGTATGATTGGATTGCAGATCAGAGCAGATTTCATGACCAAACACATGTTATTGGCTCTTTCCAAATGCCAATGCAACACATCCTTAGTTGGACATAACTGGTGCGGCTCTGGCATCGATCCCTTAATACAAAACTTATTGGACTGGGCTCCGTTTATATATTTTCCCTTCATTCCATAAAGTTCAGACACAAAGGACTCCAAGACAGTCTCGATGCCCGGTGGTGAGTTTGCATTTTCTCATAATAAACACATGACATCTTGATAATCGGCATTTTCTAGGACTAGTTTGAATGATATGGCTTTTCCTTTGCCAGGAAATACACTTGTGGTGTCACATCCAGTCAGGTCAGGTATGGGAGCATGTGCCAGAACAGCGCGTCGCTGCGTCCACTTTCTACCGGTACTCCAGGGGCCTCCATCTGGCCGTCCCCCAGGCAGATGCCAGGCCCATCCCCATCTCCTTGAGATGCTGACCAACCACGAGGCATGTGGTCGGCCCATTGGCCTCCTCCACTCACGAGACTCCCTCGCTGAGAGAATCTGGTGAGCAGGATCAGCGTCAGGAAAACGAGCCACATGTCCATACAGCCGCAACTGACGCTCACGGACCATGCAGATTATGCAGGTTATGCAGGTTTCTGTCCAGACTGTATGTAATCCTCAGAGCACCTGTCTCATTGTGACACGAATCTCCATTCTGATGCATCAAACACTCGCTTATGTCCACTTGTCATCAGAACCAGAAACAGTGGTGCCGAAACAATATGGGTCATAGTTGTACAAGGCCAGGACACATACTGTACCGTCAGTGTCAACAGTATGTTTACAGATTTCAGAAAAACCAAACTCGGATGCGTGTCATCGGGCCATCCTGCACTGATGTTTTGTAATATTCTTCCTCAACTGTATATTGCAAATCCTTGTCTTGAAGAGGACGATGGTGGCTCTCATGAGTGTTCCAGTCCTTCAGTAGGAACCTTCAGCCAATTTTATTTTCAGCAACACAAAATCATTTTCTGAATCGCTTCAGTTTTAGCTGATCACGACGCTCTGCTTTTACACAAATACATCCCATGCTTCCACGAGCTTCACGTTCCATCGGTTTCATAGAATTTGTGACATATCTATCCATGACAAAGAAAATGAACCGTCCTAATATTGTGATCTCTGTGCAAGATGTGATCTGATATTTGCCCAAAGGTAACGAGCTCTGAAGGCAGTTGTTGTAGAATGACCAGTCATATATGTGGACAGCATCAAATGGAACTGCGTACACAGGTTTGATGAATTTCTCCATGTGTTTGAACAGTTGCGATTTGTTAGTTTTGTGCAGGCCACCATCAGTAGTTGCTCGTGCCCATGGGACTGCTCCAAAGGAATGTTGGAACAGTTATTTGAGGCTCACTAGCTCCCGACGAGCTTCCCTAATATGAACCATGTGTGGTCTGCAAATGATCATCTCATAAAAATAATGGTTTATGTATCAGCTGAACTTTTTCCTTATTTCTGGAAAGTAAAATAAACAATGCAAATGCTATAACCTACTTAAATCAAAACGTAGCAGTTTAATTGCTGAGGAAGAACAGGTTCTGGAAATTGCATGACCTGGTCTACAAATTATTCATTTTCTGGGGTGTACAAGAAAATTGATAATGTCCAACAACTTGATTTGAACTACCAGTAACCTCAATTACTTAGACAACATAGTTAGAATTTGCCCCTTCGACATGCATAGTTCAATGCAAGAAACCTCCCTGACTATTAGCCAGTCACCGTAACACGTTACTCCGGACATCCAGTAGGGCGCCACAGTCACTCCGGGAAATGAGACAAGCAAGAAGGATAGCCAGAGAAATATGAACAAGGCAGGGTTTGTTGGCGACCCCTCACTCACTTGACTTAAGCCTGCAGGTTTACGCTGATCCCAACATGAGAAAGGAGAGGAGGAAAGAAGAAGAGAGGGCGATGGTGTGCTGCACCAGATGGGGAGAGATGCAGGTGGATGCTGCATAATGTGACAGAGGAAATCATGAATGCTCGTCAGTAACCCAGCCCTGAACGTGATGGGGTGCGATCGTTGAGTACTCTCGTGCATTCCAAGTGAACGAATTAGAAATAGTGACAGAAAGAGAAAAAAGGTGTAAGCCAGTATGTGTCAGCCAGAGCCGTTCCGCCATTCCTTATTAACCGCTTTGTTGGAGTGCTTGCTTGAATGCTTAACAGTGGTGGGCAGAATAGATTCCAAAGTACTCAATTCCAACCATGAAATCAAAAGGAATCGAATAATGAACTTGAATCGACGTCAATTCCGAGTAATTTCTTTCATAGAAATAAGAAATTTTTTTAAGGAATATCTTTTTGTCCCTGCTGGAACATGCTGCCGGAGCATCCCGTTTGCAATATAGCAGCAAAAGCAAGTCACTTTAAAACTAAATGGAATTAACAACAAGACATTTGGAGTTGGCCGGTAAAGCGTGCCGATTGCTTTACTGACGGACGGGTAGGCGATACATCGACTGATAAAGGTTTGACAATATGTGGTTCTAAAGGTCCAGAAGTGCAGTCTGGGACTGTTTTGGGAAGATAAAAGAAGGCAGTCTGAAAGTTCATGCTCACTTTGTTCAGTGGACATTGTTCATGACTGTAATCTGTTCAATATGCGAAAACATTTGAAAACCAAACACCAGAGGGAGTATCTATAAGTGACGGTTGAGAATGCGGATTCAAAGAAAGCAAAGTCTGCAACAGCAACAAGTTCGCTTTCGCAATCGACGATTGAAAGTACTTTCTCCCCGGTGACACCCTGGTACGCTGCCTTCCCTTCTTCTCACGCTGCCTTCCCTGCCTCTCCCATCATGCTGCCTTCCCTTCCCCTCCCTCACACTGTCATCCATTCACCTACCCACACTGCCTTCTCTTCCCCTCCCATCACACTGTCAGACTTTCACCTACCCACACTGCTTTCCCTCCCCCCATGCTGCCCCCCTCCCAACTGTTCCTGTGTTACTTGTCACTTGGCAAGGTCCTCCCCCTCCCCTCTCGCAGAACAGAAGTTGTTTCTGTGCCTAAACTGGTGCCCACGGCCTGTCAGATGCTTAAAAAACACGTATAATGCATTTACAAAGGATAGAACATAAAACAAAGGCTCAAAGGGTTGGTGAATTTTCGACACATACACCAGTATGGGTAGATGTCATTGATCTATTGCATAAGCAACGCATATCTAATATCACAATTAATTACGTTACGCTTCCTCCAAGATATTTTCTCAGGAGCGAACAAAACTACATGTTAACACCCGAGGATTCATTTCCACAAGAATATATTTGGAGAAAAGGCACAGCCAACATCCAAAAATAACTAAACGCTGCACAAATTTGCATCAACTATGGAACAGCAAACTAATCTTCAGGCAACGTTTTGTTTGTGGTCCATGAAATTCTTCAAGCCATGAATTAAATGTCCCATGAGGCTCAGTCTGCTCTTTCCGAGTTGTTGCAAATTGGTGGAATAGAGTTTAGGTCTTTGTTTGTTGTCTTTTCTACAAATAATGAATAATCCCAACCCATTGTTGTTTCGTATGTAGCCTGTGGCTGCTGGTTGTATCATTTTCTGGAAGCACAGTAGCTGTGCCACTGATGCAGTGCTCCTGTTACCAATAGGCTGGTACTTATTTTGGTGACCTCAGAAGGATGTCAGGCTGAATCAACCCACCTGGTGATATTTCCACGGCATAACAGGGGATCGACCTCAAGACCCTGAGATATTAAGCCAGCCACTTTAACCTTTAAGCCAACACCAAGGCTTTCATGGAACATGAAACATATAATACCAACTCAAGGGGAATTAGGAAGATGCCCACCAACCCTGACCCGAAAATGGAATTTAGCAAAAGTTACAAGCAGGGTCTTTGTCGTGGCTTTGCCAGTGGGTTTAACTCAATTCACCTTTAATTCGCTCACAGGTTGAGACTTTCAATATAATGTGTTAAAAAGATTTACTAAAGCAAGCTGTTCATTTTGAGAGAGAACTATAATCACCTGAAAGGTGGAAGGCGTCCCCCTCCCTTCTGCTTCCTCCTACTGCCTCCCACCTCCCCGATCCTCACCCCATCGTCCCTCCCCCCACCCCACCATCCCTTAGATCCCATCCTCCCCCTCCTGGGTTACCGTGCCCTCTTCTACAAATGGTCCTTTTTGGAATGTGAAGCAAATCACGAGAATTCCAGCAAATAATGAGGATAATGAAAAAGAAAATCGTTTTCAATTTGTTTACCAGGAGCAGCTCGCCCTGCCCTCAGCCTGTCAACGCCTTTTGTACACGATTTACAAACCAAAGGGATTGCAGGCTTGTTATCTTCCTACAGTCATTACACGAACAGATTGTATATAATACTAAAACTCCGAACAAGAGTGGTATTTTTTTCGGTTGTACCTGCTGTAACCTACCTCGGGCCCCTTTTGCTTGCATGCATCATCAACAGTGAGGATATGTTTAAATAAATACCTGGTGATACTCTCCGTTCAGGTCAAACTCGGTCAACTCATTGTTGATTAGAAAGCAAAACAAATACAAAAGAGCAATCAATGTTCATAAAAGTTTTCACAGTTTTAAAGACTTTCTGACCTCGTGAGTACAAAAGGTCATGATGTAATAAATTGGCATCGCAGATGCTTTTAAGAGGAGTTTGAAACTTTAAATGCAGTTTTAAATAAGTTTAACACACAAAACGTTTTATGAAACCCTTTACCAAACAAGCCCAGTACAGGGAATTAAATTATGGACAAAAATAAAAAGTTGGAATAAAATTGACTTCGCAAGACAATGTAATAGATATGAAAGGTTTTATCTCCGGCAATGAATGTGGACGGAGGTTATGTATTCACTTACAGGGGCTATGTATTCACGGAGTTTATGTATTCACTTACAGGGGCTATGTATTCACGGAGGTTATGTATTCACTTACAGGGGCTATGTATTCACGGATGTTATGTATTCATGGAGGCCATGTATTCATGGAGGCCATGTATTCATGGAGGCCATGAATTCATGGCGGCCATGTATTAATGGAGGTTATGTATTCATGGCGGCTATGTATTCACAGACGTTATGTATTCATGGAGGCTAAGAATTCATGGAGGCCATGTATTAATGGAGGTTATGTATTCATGGAGGCCATGTATTCATGGAGGCCATGTATTAATGGAGGTTATGTATTCATGGAGGCCATGTATTAATGGAGGTTATGTATTCATGGAGGCCATGTATTAATGGAGGTTATGTATTCATGGCGGCCATGTATTAATGGAGGTTATGTATTCATGGACGTTATGTATTCATGGACGTTATGTATTCATGGCGGCCATGTATTAATGGAGGTTATGTATTCATAGACGTTATGTATTCACCCCTGTTTGTTACTTCCGAAATCGAAGATTCACAAGTGCATTGGTTGATCTGGTATGTTATTGTCTGTTTGTCTGTTTGTTTGTTTGTTTCTTTGTATGTCAGTCACCTTCAAGTCACATTTTTACTCTAATATTCACGAAACTTAACCAGCTGTGAGCGGTGGTGGCAAGAGAGAAGCCCATTATTGTTTTCAGTCAATGTCACATAAATTGCCACTTTTCATCCAATTGACGATATATATATATATATATATATATATATATATATATATATATATATATATATAGATATATATATATATACATATACATATACATATATACATATACATATACATATACATATACATATATATATATACATATACATATACATATACATATACATATATATATATACATATACACATACATATACATATATATATATATACATACATATATATATATATATATATATATATATATATATATATATATACACATACATATATATATATATATATATATATATATATATATATATATATATATATATATATATATACATATACACATACATATATATATATATATATATATATATATATATATATATATATATATATATATACATATACACATACATATATATATATATATATATATATATATATATATATATACATATATATATATATATATAGATATACATATATATATATACACATACATATATATACATATATATATACACATACATATATATACACATACATATATATATATATATATATATATATATATATATATATATATATATATATATATATACATATATATACACATATATACACATACATATATATATATTGTTGTGGTTACCAGATTCGCAAACCACCATTCAGGTCCCTTAGGTGAGGTATCTCGGTAAGTGCATGTGTAGTTAGGCCCAAACCCGTTGTCTAGTGGGAATACATGTCATTTATACGTGCTGCGACTCTTCAGGATAGCCGTTTTTCTTTTACTATCTTTATTTTGGACCAATCGCCACCATCACAACCACAACAACAACCACCAACCACAACGCCGCTTCACCACAACCGCCACGACCTTTACCGTCACAACTCGCCACCATCGCATCACCGTCATCTCGCGCCACTCATGGGCACCGATGCTGGACTCGTGTAGAACGCGCGTCGAACAGCGTGTACAAAATCACGGATTTTCTGCTTCAAAAACGGATCAAAAACGACACACGCCCACTTTTTGCCGTCCAATCGGTGAGCGAGGGGCGATTTGGCCCCGCCTCCAGAACGATCGATATATGCAAATTTGTGGATCAAAAAGCCTTCACGCCCACTTTTTCTCGGGCCAATGGGGAGCGAGGTGAAAGGTCAAAGGGAGGGGGTCAAAGGCGAAGTTACGGGGGGATAAAAGGACGGTGTTCGTCAGTCGGAACGAGAGAGTCAGCAGAACGAGGTCGGAGAGTCAAGAAGAGGAGAGTCGGAAGCAAAGGGTCAAGACTTCGCGGGCGGTGGAGCTGCTCGTCGTGTGCGTTGGAGTCGGAACGGAGGGGACGGAGCTGTGGAAAGGCGGCGACACCAGACGAGGGGGTGCTCGCGTCGTGCAGGAAGCTGCACCCGAGGGAGGCCGACAGCGCGACCTGGCCGAGGTGGAGACGCTCGTCGCACATAATAAAGATCCTCTATACCCCGAGCATCAGCAACCCCCTCCTGTTTCCCCCCGCGCTGAGATAGTGCGACCAAGGGGGCCCCGTTCCCACCCCCAGCCAGGCACTGTCCACGAGGCCCGCGGGTTGCGGGGCCATCGCCGCTCCGCGTCTCATCACCAGACGGGTAGGCCCGACCCGGTCTCGGCCCCAGGCCTACCTCATTCTTGGGGGATTTCTTTTCCTTGGTTTTGGGTATGTGTTGTCGGCGCCGTCTGTGAAGTAGAATTGTATAAGTGTTGCCGTGTGCTCGGTAGTCGGTATTAGCTCTGCACTGTGTTTTCACTTTTATGTTTGCTTTTTGTGTAAATGGAATTGTGTTTTCTTTTTTGTGTGCATTTGGTGGAATTGTATTTGTGTGCTTCCCGTGTGCCGCGAATAAATGTGCTTTATTGTTGAACTGTTCTCCCGCTTCGCTTCGTCTTTTCCCCCATTGAACCCTCATCTTGCTTCACGTAAAGGGTTGGTAGTGGGCTGAGTACGCCCGATAATTAATCGAACCGTCGAGGTCGACGATAACACCGCTCGGTTATTCTGATAGTACGGAACGGGTCGCTTAAGTGGCCCGTGTCCGAAGTCGACCTGCGGCGAGGTGCGATCGCCCGGTCTACCCTCCGCGTGGGTACTTAGGTAGTTCGAATTTGGCGAGCAACCCTATCCCACGCGGGGGCTGATTGGCTCGATCGCGGTGAGACCGAAAGGTCCACCCGTGACTGGTTCCCGGCGTTAGTCCGAGAGGGTCACGACTGGATTGTCCGTCCGGTGGGCGACGTGCCGCGATTCGAGTTACGTGGCCGTCAGCACGCCGGCGGGCGCGAAGACCGCAACACTGGTGTCAGGAGTGGGATACAAATTCATCGCCCTCCTCGCGGCACTGGTATCGGAGAACAGGAAAACGGGCTCTCCTGTCTCCGGCTAAATTCACGGGAATCGGTCCAGGGGTGAGAGAAGCGACCCCCGATTCCCTCCAAATTACGAGCGAGCAAATTAACCCTTCACGAGAAGCAAGAAGGCGTCTCAAGGCGAGCGGGAGCCGGGGGTATTAGAAATGTATATGTGTAATAATGTAGAGTCCATGGTCCAGGATGGAATCCCCGAGCAGGAAATGTTGATTGTGCAGGAACACGGACTCGCCCAACTGAACCCAGGGCCCGAGGTGGGTGCGGCAGCGGCCGCGGTGTATGACACCTCCCCCCCCCCTCTCCACCAAGACCCTTCCCCAACCCTTGCCGAAACGGCTCAGCTGAGTGCATCCAACATGGCCCAGCTATGCGCCATGCTGGCGGCAATGAACAAACAAATGAATGAAGTGAAAACGAAGATGGATACAAATACAAACGAAATGAAAGGCATGAACAAACAAATGAACGAAAAGATGGATACAAATACAAACGAAATGAAAGGCATGAACAAACAAATGAACGAAAAGATGGATACAAATACAAATGAAGTGAAAACGACGATGGATGCGAATACACAGCAAATGAGGGAAGAAATGAAAGAACTACGGGGTGAGACGCAGAACATGGGCCGATGCCTGCAGGCGGGCATGAAGGCCGTGACCAGGGAGATAAAAAATGGCGACTCCACGTGTAGGAACAAACGAGCTGGAAGGGGGTGCAACGGCTGACAGGCCCGCGGTGGAGGCGGGTGAAAAAATAATTCGTGGAACGTGTTGGGCGAGGGTCGTGACGATGACCGAAAGGGAAAAATTAAATGGGGAGACCAAAACGTGTGAGACGAGACACGAGGTGACGACAACAGAAATAATAGTTGAGACAAGGGAGGTAAAGGGTGAAGAGTTGGGAGAGACACGGGAGATAGAAAAAATAGAGGAAAGACCACACGAGGAAGACGGGGTAAGTGACGCACACACACACGGAGGTAGTGGAGGACAATGGGGGTGAGCTCGCGGAGCGTGTAGGGACCCGGTGCGAGCAGCGGGATGGCCTCCTCCAGGAACGAGGGGAGGGAGTATGCCCCCTTGAGGCGAGTCACGACCAGGTGAGTTCGGTCGTGTTTTGCGAGGTTGAGGGGACGAGTGCTGTGGACGGGTGCACGGAGAGCTTGGGGGGTATAGAGGCCCCGGAGACCCTTGTGGGGACACGAATCCCCAGTATGGTTGTCCCTGTGTGAGTGCGTCCCCGTGTGTGGAAGCGACCCCGTGTGTGAGTGGTGTGGTGGCGATGGTGCCAGAGTACGTGCTTCCCAGCACGCCGTGTGTGGATGAGGCACCGTGTGTGAGAGAGGCCGTGTGTGTGGATGAAACGGCCAGTATGAATGAGGCACCACGTGTGAGTGGTGTGGTGGCGATGTTGCCGGAGTACGTGCTTCCCAGCACACCGTGTGTGGATGAGGCACGGAGTGCGAGTGAGGAACCGCGGGTTAGTGCCCCCGCGTGTATGAGTGAGGCACGGTGTGTGGATGAGGTACCGCGGGTGAGTGCCCCCGCGTGTGTGGATGAGGCACGGAGTGCGAGTGAGGCACCGCGGGTGAGTGCCCCCGCACGCGTGAGTGAACGGCTGTGTGCAAGGTCGCTGTGTGCCAGGGAGACCGTGTGTGTGAGAGAGCGGTATGAGAGGGAGATGTCGGTTGGCATGCGGGAGCACGCAGCCGCGTCTCCCGGTGTGAATGTGATGGAGTGGACTGTGTGCGTCGTAACACGCAGGTATGCGTGTGTGGAATGGCGACGACGAAGGCGACAGAGGAGAGAAAGCCGAGTAGCGGCTGTAGCTGTTTCGAGGACCGTGCCGGGTTCGCCCAGCAGTGAGCACGCGGTCCGTGCTGTGCAACGCACGAGACCACCACGTGCTCGCTTGCGAGAGTGAAGTCCCGGTCCGGAAACGCACGCGGTGGATTTGCCGATCCCGCGGACGGACAAAGTTTAGGCAGGTAAACGGATTTGGACCGGACGGATTCTCCACGCGATCGTGTGTGTTAAGCTCCAACGGGCAAAGCACATGTGTTCGCGTGGGGAACCCCTCGAGACGTGTGGCTTGTGTTTTTTTTTTATGCGCACGGTGACGTCATGGCTGCACGTGGGGTTGGAATCCGGCAGGAGGGGTATCTCTGCCGGATGGTAGCGTCCAAGGAGGGACGAGGAACACGTGCAGCTGCATGACGTCACGGGCAGGTGCAAAGTGCGCGAGCTCTGAGTTGCCGCGCAGGTGCTGCGCATGGGAAAAAAAAAAAGAAAAAGCAAGCCTCACTTTCGGGTGTACAGGATTCCTGGGCAAGGGGTGAAAGACCCCCTTGACCCTGGGCACAGGATGGAAACTAGTTAGGGGGAAGGGTTAGCTTAGTTAGACCGACTTCATGGGGCAGGGGTAAGTCCTCATGGAGTCCGTGGAATGGATTAGTTAGAGGGATTGTAGCGAGATTTAGGTTGGGAAATAAAATGGGATTATTTTGGAGACAGAGACAGACTTATGAATGTGTAGTGGGGACGTAGCTTAGCTACGTAGTGTTAAAAGGAACGTGCTGTAGTTTAAGGGACGACGTGGGAGCACGAGTTAGTTAGGGGATGTAGTTAGGAGGATGGCAGAGTTCAGCGGTGTGTGTGTTGAAGAGTTGTGGGTTGTGAGGTGAGTACGTGTACTTGTTGAGTGAGTGAGGCCAGCGGGTCTGTGTGAGTGGAGTGAATGGGGAATGCATGGTGCGATGAGTGATTGGGGGGAGGAGTGACTCCCGCCCAAGGGACCCCGGGGTCAGTGTAGATTGAGTTAGCTGGGTTAGTCAAATTGAAAAATGGAGGTCGTTTTGTTGTTGGTGGGAAAGTAGGCTCGAGACCCATTTGGAGGGGTGCAGGAGCCCTGTTGACGGGCTTGGGAGCGTGGCTGCGAAAGGTGAGTATCGCTGAGTGGGTACCCCGGGCACCAGGCTAGTCGGCCGCGGTAGGCCATGGGCCCATGGGGGGCCGGGATAGAGTAGTGGGCACGGGTGCGCCTGCTTGGTGCGGGGGCCCGGGGCGCCATTAGCCGCGTGGGCAGTGTTGTGGGCACGGGTGACCCTCGGAAAGGGGCCCGGGAGGCCGGCCTGCCACGTGTGCGGTTCAGGGGAGGTGCCATGGGGGGCACTCCCCGGTGTTAGGGAGCTGGTAGGCTCGGAGGCAGTGTAGTGCCCGGGGGTGCCATAGCGGGAGATTCGGCAGAGGGTCGTACCTGCCAAAGGGAGCCACGTGTCCCAGCCAGGAGACTGTGTGAGGGCACGGAGAGAAAATTGGGGGGCGAGGCCCGAAATTGTGAGGACACCAACACAGGCGACGGGAATCTGGGTTGTTAGAACCAATAGTTTAAGCGAGAGGCGCTTGTTGAAAGCCCCGGGGTAGTTTAACAGTTAAATGGTTAGGGTAGATTAGGAGATGTACCCCTCCGCACCATCCATCCCCTCGCTGTCGTTGTGGGCCGCTGGACCCACTTGGGTTATAGATCGCCGAACTCTGGGGAGGCCATTCTGAGGCTTCGTTGGGCCTCGACACAGGACGTTAGCTCTCCCTTGTTCCCCTCCGGGAAGGGAACGTAGGGGTTGGGAGTAGGCTAGGTGACAGGATAGGTTAGCCGAACAAGGACGATAAAGGGGGTTAGGGGACGATTTATAGTGGGGAAGTAAAAATAAAAACAACAAAAAAAATAAGTGGGGGCTAAATTGGTTTTTCACAAATTAAGGGAGTGGGTATGTACAGTGACAGGCAAAGGCGATAGGTTAGGAGGGAGACAGGTAGGTAGGTCCGAGCCCGCCCTCCAAGTGGCCAGCACCACCGCACTCCCTCCACCAACCTCCACTGAACGGCAAGAGCTGGCCAACTTCATCGGCTGGCCGTGTTTTGCTTCAAGGCGGAGGCCGGCCAACTTCATCGGCAGCTGTTGTTTTGCTGCAAGGCCTGTGCCATCGGCTGGCCGTGTTTGCTTCAAGGCCTGTGCCGGCCAGTTCATCTGCCCGCTATGTTTGCCTGCAGCGGCCTTCTTCTGCGGGCTGTGTTTGCCTGCTCACCTTTGCCATGCCATGCCCACTGCCCATGTTCACCAGCCCCCGTTCAATTTTTGCTTTGCCCCCCCTGTTCATTTCCATGTGCGCCAGGATCAAGGCAACAGTTTGCAAGCTGCGAGAACTGCCCTGTTGGCAGCTACAACACGGGCCTGCAGTGGCGGCCCGTGCACCGTGTTTGTGTCCATCCATCCATTCGTTGTGCTCATTGCGTGTGCCACTTGAGCTGGCACGGAGACTACGTTGTGCAGCCCATGCACCGTTGTGGTTCACTGCGTTCAGTTCAAAAGGGAAGGCCTTGGACTGCGTGTGAGCAGCCAGCCACGTTCCCTGTCACCTGCATTGTATTGAGTCAGAGACTGCATGTGGGCAGCCTGGCTCCCTGCTAACTGCTTTCTTTTTGCAGAGTTCAATGATCCTGGGCCATGGTTTAGTGTAAAATTTGTAAGTTAAGGGTAAGATGTACTGTACATATGAGTGCGCCCCCGGCATGTTTGTCTTAGCGCCGGCAATTTTATTTAAGTCGTCCGTGTGAGTGAGTTTGTTTAGATAGTTACGCAGCCCTCAGGTTATTTATTTTGGGGACACGAATACCATGAATGTCGCACTCAGGGATCCGTAGGTAAAGTGTACTAGGGGAAAACTACACATGATGGCACACGAAAATTTGACGACTCGGGACGAGTCTGTAAAAAGGGAAGGGGGTAGTGTTGTGGTTACCAGATTCGCAAACCACCATTCAGGTCCCTTAGGTGAGGTATCTCGGTAAGTGCATGTGTAGTTAGGCCCAAACCCGTTGTCTAGTGGGAATACATGTCATTTATACGTGCTGCGACTCTTCAGGATAGCCGTTTTTCTTTTACTATCTTTATTTTGGACCAATCCCCACCATCACAACCACAACAACAACCACCAACCACAACGCCGCTTCACCACAACCGCCACGACCTTTACCGTCACAACTCGCCACCATCGCATCACCGTCATCTCGCGCCACTCATGGGCACCGATGCTGGACTCGTGTAGAACGCGCGTCGAACAGCGTGTACAAAATCACGGATTTTCTGCTTCAAAAACGGATCAAAAACGACACACGCCCACTTTTTGCCGTCCAATCGGTGAGCGAGGGGCGATTTGGCCCCGCCTCCAGAACGATCGATATATGCAAATTTGTGGATCAAAAAGCCTTCACGCCGATAATAAACGCTGAGTACGCCCGATAATTAATCGAACCGTCGAGGTCGACGATAACACCGCTCGGTTATTCTGATAGTACGGAACGGGTCGCTTAAGTGGCCCGTGTCCGAAGTCGACCTGCGGCGAGGTGCGATCGCCCGGTCTACCCTCCGCGTGGGTACTTAGGTAGTTCGAATTTGGCGAGCAACCCTATCCCACGCGGGGGCTGATTGGCTCGATCGCGGTGAGACCGAAAGGTCCACCCGTGACTGGTTCCCGGCGTTAGTCCGAGAGGGTCACGACTGGATTGTCCGTCCGGTGGGCGACGTGCTGCGATTCGAGTTACGTGGCCGTTCGCACGCCGGCGGGCGCGAATCCGTAACACTGGTGTCAGGTCGTGCGATACAAATCCATCGCCCTCCTCGCGGCACTGGTATCGGAGAACAGGAAAACGGGCTCTCCTGTCTGCAGCTAAATTCACGGGAATCGGTCCAGGGGTGAGAGGAGCGACCCCCGATTCCCTCCAAATGACGAGCGATTCAAATTAACCCTTTAAGAGAAGCAAGATTGCGTCTCAAGGCGAGCGGGAGCCGGGGGTATTAGAAATGGATGTAGAATGTGTAGAGTCCATGGTCCAGGATGGAATCCCCGTGCAGGAAATGTTGATTGTACAGGAAAACGAACTCGCCCAACTGAACCCAGAGCCCGAAATAGGTGCGGCAGCGGCCGCGGTGTATGACACCTCCCCTCCCCCTCTCCACCAAAACCTCCCGATTCTTGCCGAATCGGCTCACCCAAGCGCACCCGACATGGCCCAGCTTTACGCCATGCTGGCGGCAATGAACAAGCAAATGGAAACGAATGCGCATGAATTTATAAACGAAATGAAAGGCATGACCAAACAAATAATCGAAAAGATGGATGCAAACACAACTGAATTTATAAACGAAATGAAAGGCATGAACAAGCAAAGGAAGGAAGAAACGAAAAAGCTGCGGGGTGAGACGCAGAACATGGGCCGATGCCTGCAGGCGGGCATGAAGGCCGTGACAAAGGAAATAATAATAGTTGAGACAAGGGAGGTAAAGGGTGAAGAGTTGGCAGAGACACGGGAGACAGAAAAAATAGAGGGAAGACTGCACGATGAAGACGGGGTAAGTGACGCACACACACACACGGAGGTAGTGGAGGATAATGGGGGTGAGCTGGCGGACTGGGTAGAGACCCAGTGCGAGCACCTGGATGGCCTCCTCCAGGAACGAGGGGAAGGAGTATGCCCCCTTGAGGCGAGTCACGACCAGGTGAGTTCGGTCGTGCTTTGCGAGGTTGAGGGGACGGGTGCTGTGGACAGGTGCACGGAGAGCTTGGGGGGTATAGAGGCCCCGGAGACCCTTTTGGGGACACGAATCCCCAGTGTGGTTGTCCCTGTGTGAGTGCGTCCCCGTGTGTGGAAGCGACCCCGTGTGTGAGTGGTGTGGTGGCGATGGTGCCAGAGTACGTGCTTCCCAGCACGCCGTGTGTGGATGAGGCATCGTGTGTGGAAGAGGCCGTGGGTGTGAGTGAAACGGCCTGCATGAGTGAGGCACCGCGGGTGAGTGCCCCCGCATGCGTGAGTGAACGGCCGTGTGCAAGGTCGCTGTGTGCAAGGGAGACCGTGTGTGTGAGAGAGCGGTATGTAAGGGAGATGTCGGTGGGCATGCGGGAGCACGCAGCCGCGTCTCCCGGGGTGAATGTAATGGAATGGAGTGTGAGCGTCGTAACACGCGGGAGTGCGTGTGTCGAATGGCGACGACGGCGACATGTGAAGAAAGAAAGCCGAGTAGCGGCTATAGTTGTTTCGGGGACCGTGCCGGGTTCACCCAGCAGTGAGCACGCGGTCCGTGCTGTGCAACGCACGAGGCCGCCACGTGCTCGCTTGCGAGAGTGAAGTCCCGGTCCGGAAACGCACGCGGTGGATTTGCCGATCCCGCGGAAGGACAAAGTTTCGGCAGGATTATGGATTTGGACCGGACGGGTTCTCCACGCGATCGTGTGTGTTAAGCTCCAACGGGCAAAGCACATGTGTTCGCGTGGGGAACCCCTCGAGACGTGGGGCTTGTGTTTTTTTTTTATGCGCACGGTGACGCCATGGCTGCACGTGGGGTTGGAATCCGGCAGGAGGGGTATCCCTGCCGGATGGTACCGTCCAAGGAGGGACGAGGAACACGTGCAGCTGCATGACGTCACGGGCAGGTGTAAAGTGCGCGAGCTCTGAGTTGCCGCGCTGGTGCTGCGCAGGTAAAGAAAAAAAAAGGAAGCAAGCCTCACTTTCGGGTGCACAGGATTCCTGGGCAAGGGGTGGAAGACCCCCTTGACCTGGGCACAGGATGGAAACTAGTTAGGGGGAAGGGTTAGCTTAGTTAGACCGACTTCATGGGGCAGGGGTAAGTCCTCATGGAGTCCGTGGAATGGATTAGTTAGAGGGATTGTAGCCAGATTTAGGTTGGGAAATAAAATGGGATTATTTTGGAGACAGAGACAGACTTTGGATGTGTAGTGGGGACGTAGCTTAGCTACGTAGGTTAAAAGTAACGTGCTGTAGTTTGAGGGACGACGTGGGAGCACGAGTTAGTTCGGGGAGGTAGTTAGAAGGATGGCAGAGTTCAGTGGTGTGTGTGTTGAAGAGTTGTTGGTGAGTGAATTGGAAGCATGTGCTTGGTGAGTGAGTGAGGCCAGCGGGTCTGTGTGAGTGGAGCGAATGGGGAATGCATGGTGCGATGAGTGATGGGGGGGGAGGAGTGACTCCCGCCCAAGGGACCCCGGGTCAGTGTAGAGTGAGTTAGGGGGTTAGTTAAATTGAAAAATGGAGGTCGTTTTGCTGTTGGTGGGAATGTAGGCTCGAAACCCATTTGGAGGGGTGCAGGAGCC
>NC_140973.1:62713828-62863828 GCF_056783735.1 Eptatretus burgeri
CTGAACCGTAGCACCTGGAGACCCCAAATTTCTAGTGCAAGTACTTCAGAATCTGGGCCACGTTTGAAGCTACCAAAACATTGGCCTTGAGGTTCGTTTTGAGACCACCAAAGGCTGCTATGAAGTAGATATTGGGAAGTGGGGTCAGGCAGTGCTGATCTGAAACCACTGCTCGGAGAGTTCACTCACCCTCACAATCTCCTCCACTCCTGGGCAGCACTGGGTAGCCCATTGTAGTTTGTTACATTTGGATTTCAATGTCGACAATAATTTCACTCAAAGTATGCCAAATTTAGATTTAATTCTCCATGCCAACTTAAGGGGATTCGGAGAGGGGGGGGGAGGATTAGAGTATCTGGCTCATGGACTACATTGACAATCAGAAGAGTCCAGAAGAGGCCGATTAACAATTGACAAAGTTAATGGGCATTCAATTCCCTTTGGATCTCAGCATTGAGTCAGCCTTGAAGGGCAGGCAACAAGCTTTCTCGGGATTAATCTGGAAGAAATACAACCTCGACGCACACAGAAATACAACCAGCCAAACTAAAGGCAGGATCTCCTTTTTAGGTCATCTCTTCGAGCATGACCTAATAATATTGGTGTTGAGAGGAGAGGTGACGATCTGTCCGTCCGTCCGTCCAATCACAATGAAGTTGAAGCGGGAGATCTGGTCATTAGTGATCCTGATAGAGGTCGATGAGACGTACAGGATGGTATGACTTTCAAGGTCACCGAAGGTCAAGGTCAAGGTCACGAGGCCTTTGAAGTTGCGAAAATGATGATTTTCAAATTCTATCTCCTCCGCCATTTCTCAAGCGATCTTGAATTTGATTGTAGCATATGAATCTATGGGACAATATCTAAATTTGGTCAGGCTGGATTTTCGATATTCACTTTCGTTTTCGCGTCACGTGACTTCAAAGTTTGCAAAAACTGCCCTACCTTCCAGGAGGCTATATATTTTCTCGCAGAGATGATCGTCACTCCCGCATGGGGGTAATTTTTATTTTATTACCCCACTGTTTTTAATGACGTCATAAAGGACACAAACAACAGGCACGAATAACTAACGTAACGTGTTCAATAAGGTGGTTTAAAAGCTGCTGCATCAACGGCAGTAAACTTCCAGAATAAATTTTCCTACATCCTTTAAAATATTTATTGTAATTAAAATGAACTAGTACGTGCAGTACGTGCGTGGCCATACGTTCATGGCTGTACGTGCAAAACAAAGAAAAAAAACAGGAAGAAGAATTGTGACGTCAATCGTGACGTCATAGCACCGTGTCCTGTCATTGGTTTGGTAAATAAATGGCCATAACTTGGGAACTACTCGTCCGATTAATATCAAACCTTGAAAAGGCACATCCTCAGGTCCCCAGCAATATACCTGGCAAGTTTCAATTAGATCGGACCAGTGGTTGTCAAGAAACAGCGGTCACAGTCACACAGACACACAGACACACACAGACACACAGACACACAGACACACACAGACAGACACACAGACAGACACACAGACAGACACACAGACAGACACACAGACAGACAGACACACAGACAGACACACACACAGACAGACAGATACACACACAGACAGACAGACACACAGACAGACAGATACACACACAGACACACACACACAGACACACACACACACACACACACACACACACACACACACACACACACACACACACACACACACACACACACACACACACACACACACACACACACACACACACACACACACACACACACACACACACACACACACACACACACACACACACACACACACACACACACACATTGCTGGAATTATAGATAGATTATATACTTGAACACTGCAGAAGAAAAATCATCTTATTGGAACTTTCAAAAACCTTTCGTTTAGCAGTACTTGGACAAAACATGACGCCATTTTACATCATCTCGACCAATCAACTGTGCCGCTCGCAGACCCTGCCCAAGTCCGTTTTTCTCAAAACTGCACAGGGTAAGGTGTTCTATGAACTCCCCAGTTTAATATATTTTTGTCTTCCAATTCCAGGCTCTTGGAAGAGCGAGGTGACAGAAGGGCAGTCAGGCAACAAGTAGGCACTGCATGGGGGATGAACAAACAGAAGGAAGTTGACAGAAGAAGGAATGATATACAGCAACCTGAGAGTAAATGGAAAGATGTACGGGAGGGTTAATGAGGTGAAGCAGCACCAAGAGTAGGGATAGACCATGACTCAAGGTTTGTGGTACACCATACCCTGCCAACTTGAAGACCAGTAGAGGGAAGAGTGAGATTAAACAGACTGAGGAAGGAAGTTCCACAAAAAAGAGGAACAGGAGAAAGAAAAGTTGTTTCCTTTCCAGCAGCAATCTATCTCATTGCTCACCAAAGGCACTCAACTTTGCTCCACACCTTTTGCTTATACATCCTGTATGATGTCATTCCTATAGTATATCAATACCTGTGCTCTCTGCCCTCACAGCCTTAAAGAGTCAGCTGTTGAGGCAATGCAAACCGATCAACGAGACTAACCGATAGCTCACTCGCAAACAAGCTAACCTTTGGCATGGTCAATTTGATCACTTTTGACCTGGTCAACGGGTTTCATTTCCAGTTGTGGCCAGGTATGTCACCTGTTCTCTACTGGAGGCAACTCTTCAACCATTATCACATTATTCCAACACTACCGTGGTGGAACAAAAGCTTCAAAAACTCACAAACACTCCACACGTCCGGCGGGACACCATAACTAACCTTCAAACCGGTGCTCCGGAGGTTCACGACTGGTGTCTGTTTGCCCAGACTCGCTCGAGCACCATGGAGGCTCCAACTCAAACAAATCTCACCAAAGTTCTGGCAGCTGGTTGCTTAACATATTACATCTTCAAAAATGTCAAGATTCCACTCTCAAGTGTTTGGATGGTCAAGAAGAGAAAGAGAAACAAACACAGCATGGCAATTAAGATCACCGTCAATCAGATAAAGCAACATTTACTCCAAGCTTGTCAAATGATGGACAATGCAGGATGCTGCACCCCTTCACAAAGCTCTTAACAATGAGATCATAATATTATAACTGGGATTTATTAAACCTCTGCCGACTTGATGGTGTCCAATCACCGAAACCGTTCACAAGAGAAACAAAGCCAAAATAATGACCACCGAGCTCTGCAGTTTTCTGCACTTTTCCTGCACTAATTATAAGTTATTTTACACTTTGCAAAGCAGTTTTGTTAGTGATCCATGAAAGGCTCAGCATGCTCAAACATTGTTCATCATAACCCGAGTGAAGGGAATAAATCATGGGAAAGTTTTCCAAAATAAACTTTAAAAAATACCATATCAAAGGTTCTGCTTCATATGCACACACATGATACATCTACATGAGTTACTTACCATGGTCGATTGGACGTTGGATCGTGTGACGATGAAGAAAGATGAGGGTGGTGGGGTTGAGGAGGGGTTTGGGGTGGTTGGTGAGAGATAACCCCACACTTCACACGACCACCCTGGGTGGACTGCAAACCACGTTTAAACTTCATTGTGTCAATGGTCGTGCAAAACAGAAGAAACTACAGTCGAAGGGCACTCGGTAGAGCGCATACCTCCGCTACGCAATGCCTGATCCACGAGAACACATCGGGCCCAATACATATTTGAAATCTCATGCTATACAGTACTATGTCGTATTTGGCCTCATCTCTCAATGGTGAAGAATCACTTTGAAAATTAAATAATTCTCGTATCCAGATCCGGATTCCGATCTTCAGCAAAATTGAATCAATTCTTCCTTGTCACACACCCAACATGTCCACAAAATTTCGTCCGAATCCGTCCACAACTTTTCGACATATTGTGCTACATATCAGTTTAGCCCTATCTCTCAATGTTGAAGAATCACTCAAACATTTATTATCAAATCCAGATCCAAATTCGGATCTTCAGGAAAATTGAATCAATTCTTCCTTGTTACACACAGAACCTGTCAACCAAGTTTCATCCGAATCAGTCACAACTTTTTGAGATATCGTGCTATATATCGTTTTTGGCACTATCTCTCAACGGTCAAGAATCACTAAAAAAATTAACGGATCCGAATTCGGATATTCACCAAAACCTAATCGGTTCGTCCTCGTCACACACCCAACCTGCCCACAAAATATCCGGATCCGTCCACAACTTTTTGAGATATCCTGCACACAAACAGACAGAAAGGGGTGAAAACATCACGTCCTTCACCTTCGGTGGTGGAGGTAACAAGGTTTTTTTTTTTACAACAACAATACTCACCTAATTTTCAGCCTTTTAGATGCCAATTGTGAACATTTATATCCCATGGTGTCCATCGTTTTCCATCGCTATCTTTTACCACTCAGTAATGGGTGACTTGGGCAAATTCACACATTGACAAATTCAAAACGAACCATCTGCACGACAGCCATCC
This sequence comes from Eptatretus burgeri, assembly GCF_056783735.1. NCBI lineage: Eukaryota > Metazoa > Chordata > Myxini > Myxiniformes > Myxinidae > Eptatretus > Eptatretus burgeri. The sequence goes on from NC_140973.1 coordinate 62,718,283, forward strand.
TTGGTGTACAGGTGCATGACAACACGAAGGTCAAATTAATTTCCTGTCCCAATTCTGACCCACCTTCCTTCGCATTAGACAATTATCCAACTGAAATAGGTGGACAAGAACAAAATGTTCTGGAGGTCGATCATGACCAGTGAGTGCACTGACCTCAATCGACCTAAGACAGTCCACTTGCTTCGTTTTTCTCTCCGCTCTCGTGCTTTGTTCTTCGGTGAACAAGTGTTCCCATCGTCATCATTCCTGACAATGGCGGTTTGTTATCAGGAGTTCCAAAGCTGTTCTGAGTTCCAAAGCTTTACTCGAAAATGTGTCATAGATCATGTAACATTTTATTGCACACAGGACAGCCAGCTTCATGTCCCCTCCAAAGGATAGCATGCTCCACAATAGTAATCTCTGCTATCACCAGAACAGCAATTTTAGTTGGATCTAATTCCAAAAGCTTAAGATCATTCTAAACTTGTCATCAAGAACTAATGTGTAGTTATAAATGAAACCCCAAGTATCCCACCCCTTGCCAAGAGATCTCATCACAGTGTTAAATGCTTTGCTTCCAGAAATTTTCACTTACAGTGGCCTGTAAAAAGTATTCAACCCACTCCAAAGTTTTCACATTTTGATGCCACCTGAGCATATTTCATGATGCTTTCAAATCAAACTTAATATACAGAATCTTCACAAACGACTCCAAAGTGATAAAGCTAAAAAAAAAAAAAAAACACAGATAAAATGTGACTAAATTAGAGTAACAGAGAAAATCAGATGATTCTCAGTTGCATAAGTATTCAAACCCTTTGCCTAATTAACCCTAAGTCACTTCAGGAGCAAATTATTTGTTTTAAAGGTTACAAAAGAACTGTAATAGGTTTCACCTGCATGTGATCAGTGGTTTAACGTGATCTGTGTGATCAGTGGAGTGTGTTTATGATAACCAAAGGTGGTGTTATGATACCAGTGTTTTCTTCATACTTTGCACATCTCAGATTGAAACACGAACTCAATGTCCACCGGCAACCCCCTTCTGGTAGAACCACCAAAATCAAGAATCACTGCTCACCTTCACTCTTTTATCCCGCCGTGGGAACAAACTCCCACACTCTCTTCAATCCCACTCTTCCCTCCAGGTCTTCAAAACACCTGTTCACCACCATCTCTTATCTTCCCCCATCCAAAACCTTGATCTTTTCTACCTCCATTAATCCACCCCAAACCCACCTCCTTCAAATTCCCTGCTTTCCTTCCTGAAAGTCCGTGTATTGTCCATCTTGTTTACCCCGTGTACCCCGCCCCATCCCTCTCCCCTCCACAGATCTCATGTCCCTGTTCCCCAATGTTTTTTCCTTCTCTCTCCAACCTCATCTTGTCTCCTGCTCTTCTTGTACGTTCTGTGTGTTAGTTCTCATACGAGCCTCGACATGCATACAAAACGACGACAACAACAAAAACATTTGGACAGGTTGGGTATGTGAAAAGGACTAATTGATTCAATTTTGGTGAAGATCCGAATCCAGATCCGGATCCAAGAATTTTGAAGTGATTCTTCACCATTGAGAGATGGGGCCAAAAACTATGTATAGCGTGATATCTCAAAAAGCTGTGGACAAGTTATGACAAAACAAGGTGGATGCGTTGGTTAGGTGACAACAAGAAGCCGATTCGATTTTGATTAAGGTCCGGATTCAGATCCGACCGATCAGTGGGATACAAAATGTAAACTATTCAGCCTGGCGGAGGTATGTTCTCCACTGAGTGCTGTTCCATTTCACCAAGTGTCTCTCTTCGAGTGATTTTTCATTATCTTGCCAAAACGAAGTTTTGCAAGATATGTTAGTCAGCTTGTATGTTTTTTTTTTTTTTGTCTGTAATCACGTATAAAAAATTCTGCAGAGCACAGTTATCATCGGAAATTTTTGTAACTTCGCATATCAGAGGCCTATAGAGGTCCCTTTCAGTGCACAAAATTTTGAAGGTCAAGGTCAAAGGTCAAGGTCACTTTGGCGCAAATCAGGGGAGTCGACGAAACCCTTATTTTTTGAGTAATTTTGATCGGATCGTCTTCAAACTTCATGGGAATATAGTTCATGGTCTGGTGCTCAGCTGATTAATTTTTGGTGGCGATTGGCCTTGACCTTCATATGTTTTTTGTTTTTTTTGTTTGTTTGTCTGTAATCACGTATAAATCACTCTACAGAGCACAGTTATCATTGGAAATTTTTGTAACTTCGCATATCAGAGGCCTATAGAGGTCTCTTTCAGTGCACAAAATTTTGAAGGTCAAGGTCAAAGGTCAAGGTCACTTTGGCGCAAATCAGGGGAGTCGCCGAAACCCTTATTTTTTGAGTAATTTTGATCGGATCGTCTTCAAACTTCATGGGAATATAGTTCATGGTCTGGCGCTCAGCTGATTAATTTTTGGTGGCGATTGGCCTTGACCTTCATGGTTAGAACCTGAGGTCAAACATATTTGACCCCAAAGTCAATTTTTCAAGTTTTAGGAACCATATCGTGTAGTATCTCAAATTGAACACCTCGATGAGTGCTTTCTAGATATGTCAAGCTTGAGACATTATGACGTCATTTGGTGACGTTATGAGGCAAAAGCATATTTTTCATGGTTACTCTGTAGAACGATTCTCATCGGAATCTCTCGTAGGCAGATATTCCTCAAGGAGTCGCTCCTGGTGGATAGCAGCTCTGTTCACCTCAGTGTGCCCTTAAAGAAGTCACACGTGGTCACCTTTTGGCAAGATACGGGTCACCCTGCGGGTGACATTGGTTTATTTTACTGTTAGTAAAGCTTTGAGCTATTTTAAATTCAGTTTCATTATTTGATGCATTACTAGTTAACTTTGCTGAGGAGTATGATTTATTGTGTTTGTATGTGTGACCAACACCAAGACATCTTCATTGTGTTTTGCACTTGGCGAAATAAAGTTCTTATCTTATCAACACCATCGTTCCTGTCAAGCATGGTACTGACGGAATCATGTTATGGGGCTGATTTTCATCAGCAGGGACAGGCAAGCTTGTCAAGATAGAAGGGACAATACTTTTACAAGTCACTGTAACTCCCCCCCCAGCCCCCCGTCCCCATTTCATTATTGTTATACGACTTCATTCATCCCTCCCCAAATCCTCTGTTTTCCTATAGCTGCCATAACCCCTCCCCTTCTATCCCTTTTATCCAGGTCTGAACTCCACTTTCAAAGGCTGTCGAGGCAAGCACACAGAACAAAGGATTTGGGGGTGTCGGATGCAAACATATAAACAATTCAGGTTTGTTTTCACTGCATGTTTGTTTTGTATGAGAACTATTGACATATGTAGAAAAGTTTGGGAAGATCAACGTCGGCTTTCTCTTCCCTGAAAAGATCACAAAGTCATTTATTTGTTATCTTGAGATCAAGCCTCATGGGAGAGTTGGATGACAGAGGGTGAGAAGTCAATGCACTGACAATGGAACAGAGGAGAAGAGGTGAACAAGGGGCGAGCTGGCAAGGGACAGGTGGGAAGAAAGCATGATACTGTAGTTAAGGACACAGGTACACAGAAAGGAAAGTGGAGCAGAAAGGATAGTCAGACAAGAAGCATGAAAAAAATAGGAAAATACACAGACAAAGCTGTAGATGAATGTTGGTGAAGTGTCAGTGGTAAACGATAAGATTATGGGTGCGTACAGGGGACAACATGGGATGGAGTTTCATAAGACTTGAACAACAAGTCCATGAGTGATCTCAGGGATTCCACAAATGAGAGAAAATGGTACAAAGGAGTAGAGGTGAGCAGTAAACTTGGATTTGGAATAAACAAGAAGGTATGGTTTGGCGGCATAGCTCCGGTGTAGTGCACTTAACTTTGAAATGTCTAGTCTGGGTTTGATTCCCTGCTATAAACTGACCGATTGATGCTTCACAGGCAAGGCATCGTCCTTCAGAAGGCCATTAAGCTGGGTGTCCCATCTGCTAGCATTGGCTGGTGGATGTTAAATATCGCACGTTGTCTTTCACAAAGAGGACACCAATGCGTGCCTCACCCCTGCCAAATACCTGTCCTTACTACTGCTGGGGAAAGCAATGGCAAACTGTCCAGTATCGTATATTATTTGCCCAATTGCTTCAGCACACGAGCCTAAGCCCTGGAAAGAACACAATCATCAATGGAAACGAAGAAAGAAGGGAAGGGGCAGCCGGTGTCATTAATTAATTTAAAGGAAGAATAGTTGGTCGTTTCCAGTTTATTCACACAAAACAGACACCAGTAGTCACCGGAGGACCTCTGTACGTTCACCAGCAGACCTGGGTACGTTCACCAGTGGACCTGGGTACCTTCACCAGAGGACCTCGGTACATTCACCAGAGGACCTCTGTACGTTCACCAGCAGACCTGGGTACGTTCACCAGTGGACCTCTGTACGTTCACCAGAGGACCTCTGTACGTTCACCAGTATATAGAACTCAAGTTTTTTTTCTCACCCCATTCTTCATACCCCCTTCCTCCCTTCATCCCCAAACACCTTATTTGTTTCTGCCTTCAAAACCTCATCCTGCGGATGCAATACTAACTGGTAAACGTTTGTGAAACGACAAAACAATTGCATCACAACCTCCTTTCTTGTGTCATCCAAGAGAGAAAACAAATAATTATTAATTAATGGAAAAAATGGGAATGTTAATGAAAGTTACAAACAACAAAACATGCCTCCAAAACACAAGCTACCTCCCAGAACCTTTGAATACACTGTTGTAATCTTCAGTTGATACAAACGCTGAATGGATATTTTTTTTTATCCATTTCTGGAAGAGAAAATTCTGCAAAATAATTGTGCAGAGCAAAAGCTCAGGCCAAACAAAACCAACAGAGAACTTGTAAATTCGACGTTTTAATGAGCTTTCGAAAGTTTACAAGGCACAGCGGAAAACCAACATAAAACTTTCACTTGTTTTCAGCTGGATGTGCTGTCTCCGAGGCCGAGTGAGAAGTATCGTTTTTAAACGAGTATAAAGTTCAATTCCACGATTACAAATGGTCTACTGCGTCCGCAAACTACTGCTGACACATTTTGCGTACAAGGTCCGTGGCCATCTAAAGGCTTGTCCTTTAACCTTCATGCGCTCGATGTGAACATTAACGTAACGATGAAAAACACTGCTCAAGTAATGGTGAAAAACACTTTTGTCCATCGTGATCCATCAAGTAGTAAAGTCGGCTAATTCCATTTGGTGAAAACGATTAAAATGATTAAAATTTCACAATCATGATTGAAATGGAAGGCATTTTACTTTATCCCTGTCATTAATGTCATCAGTAACAATGGATATTAATGGGTCAATTCATGGATTTATGGATCTTGCAAGTGGAATATTTTACCGACATGGGACAGAAAGAAAAAAAAAATCCATGAACTTTGAAACAATATAATAATAACAATAATAATAATCATCATCATCATCATTGTCAATGCATCATATTTTGATGGCTGCGCAGGCGGATAATTCCGAACGTGGCATATCTATAAAAAGAAAACGGACGCCACACCGTCGCCAACACTCGACTCTGGCCGGATATTCATGCCCAGGGTCGGTTTTCCAAACTTGTGAAATGAATGCAGCAGATGGGGAACAGTGCCGGTGATTATGCGGCGGCTACTTATTTGGCCGAGCGAACCAACGCCATGTGACACACTTGATGGGCGACCACTACAATTGTGTAATCAGACCAATTGTCCTGAGAGCACTATCCCAGATCATAAATGAGCAGGATAAGTCAAGACACTAATCAACACTTTCATTAGTATATTACGCACAATCAATTGGGCAGGAAATGACAAGATGAATGGTCGTTTGGGAGATTTCAAATGGGAGGATGGTGGGAAGGATGACAGTTGGGGAATTGAAACAGGAAAAAATGATAGGACAATTAAAAGGGGGACAAATCAAGGCATATCCAAATATGTTTTATGATCTTAAAGTATATAATTCAATTTGATTTAAGGTTCAAAAAGGATTAAAGGCATACAAGTAAAATTAATTCCGGATTTTACCCAGCGTCCAATTACATCATCCCATCAAACATGTTACATTGGTTTCTCATGCCGTCGAATGTATGAATTATAACGTCCATAAAAACAGTAAGTTTCCTGTTTGGAATGATTTTGAATTTAGTTTGACTGCCAGCTCACTCCTCTCTGCTCACATGCGACTCTGTCAAATTCAGAGGCAATGTACAGTAAAACAAAACATTTGGTTTTTAGATCCTCGTGGAGGACCTCGAAGTCTTACTCACGTTGTTGTTCTTGTGGACTTTTTTGTTTCACAGCCTACAGTTTTCATCGAAACTTCCTGAAACTTGGTATATATATGTAAAAATACCCTACGCAGACAGTAGCCATCTCCGATTTTGAAAATTCCTCCGAGAAAAAAAAGTTATGACGTCAAAATATCTCCGCTAATGGAAATCGCCTAAAAAATTATCTCCAAAACTAGGCAAGCTTTTTGAATTCTGTTTGCTGGAATCGAACAGGGCCATTAGCAGAGATGAATTACCGCACATATGATACATCACTATGACGTCACATCAATTTTTATGATATCATTCCTATTTTTTGATATTTTTTGTTTCACAACCCAGAGTTTTCATCGGATCTTTGTGAAACTTGCCATGTATATGCAGAAAGCCCACACACAGGCAGTAACCATCTCCGATTTTGGAAATTCTTCCTTGAAAAAAGTTGACGTCATAATATCGCCGCTAATGGAAATCGCCTATACCATTATCTCCGAAACTAGGCAAGCTGTTTGAATTTTGTTTGCAGGAATCAAGCCGGGCATTAGTACAGATAACGTATCGCAAACCTGATACATAACATTGACGTAATATTAATTTTTATGACGTCATCATTAAGAGGACGAGGGTCTTAGCTCATTCGAGCTCGTTATACCACCTTATTTAACACGTTACATTAGTTCTTTGTGCCTGTTTGTGTCCTTTATGACATCATGAAACACAGTAAATTTCCTGTTTGGATTGGTTTTTCGATCTTGGTTGACTGCAAAACAGGCAGACAGTAAAAAGAGCATCTCACTCCTCTCTGCACTTGTGCAATCAGGTTGAAGTCAGATCCAAAGTACTGTCGGACTCCACTATTCGCAGGGGATACGTTCCTGGAAAATGCCGAGCATGGCGAATCCGTGAACAGCGGGGCATTGTTTCAATGGAAAAAGGGGGGGGGGTAGTTTCCCTGCGGTTCGTGACCCATGAAAAATCCTGCGAATGGCGAAACCACGAATGTCGCACATCGTTTTAATAGAAAAAGAGGGATAGGTTCCTGGCAGTTCTTGATTCATTGGGGAAACTTTTAAAAGTTTAAAATCTTTTCGATCGTGAATGCACATGATTAATGTTTTGTAAAAAATGGTAATCCATAAAAAAAAGAAAAGACAACACCAGGTACCGTTTCCAGTGTTTATTGAAGGAATGTGATTACAGTATATTAAAAGTGATTAACCAACCGTACAATAAAAGTTTAAAAAAAAAAAAACTACAGCAGCAGGTACTGTTTCAAATTTTTAGTTCAACAAACGCATGCAACTTTTCAAATGATGATTATGATGATTTCAAATCCAGTGAACTCAGTGGAGTCGGCTGAAGACCATGCAGGTGAGGGTGCTGATGAGTCGTACATAGAAAGGAATGTAGGTGAGGGTGCAGAATCAGGTGAGGATCCTGATGGGTCCCTTGCTAGATTGGGGTGCAGGAAAGGCAGGAGAAGGTGCTGATGCTCCTGAAGTGGATGGACCAGGACAAAAAAAAATTGGTGATCATAAGCTGCCTGGCTGATTGCCACAGGTTTCCATGTAGCTCCTTGTATGGAAGAATCAAATCATCGAACCCCCTCTTGAACTTGAGGTAATGCTTCATGACCAGATCAGCGTCGAGCGGCCCCTCGGTACTTCATCACATGCCCTGCAGCATCTCACCCAGGAAATTGACTGTGAAGTTGGACTTTGACAATTCTTCCTCGTCACTACAGCCCGCTTCCTCCTCCTCCTCCTCCTCCTCCTCCTCCTCCTCCTCCTCCTCAGAAACCTTGTCAATGGCTTCCAACTCATCCTCGGTGAGCTCCTCGGCATACGAGGCGACAAGAGCATCCAACTCCTCAGGCTCCATGTTGACAAAGCCTTCCCCTCCCACCTGCTGTGCCAACCTGACAATTTCATGCATCTCCTCCATGTTGGCAGGAAAGCCTCTGAAGTTCTTCACTGCCTGTGGCCACAGGTTGTGTCAGCAGGCGTTGATGGTGGAGGCTCTCACCTTGTCCAGCAGCTCTTTTATTGTGCTGATGCAGTGGGCTATGTTGAACTCTTTCCAACACTGCCTGATTATGAGGTCTGGGTTAGAGTCCATCACATCCAAAATGCGGCAAAAGGTGCAGCTGGTATAATAGGTTTTGAAAGTCAAGATTACCACTTGGTCAAGCGGTTGAATCGGGGAGGAGGTGTTAGGCGGAATGAAGATTACCTTGATGTTCACATGAGCAACCTTCAGGTTCCGGGGGTGGCAAAGACCATTGCCGCCAAGCAGAATAATCTTATTGTCAAGTCAGGCCAGATCAGATCTGTGACTTGATACAGGTACCATGTAAACCTGTACAAACGTGTTTCATGGTCGGGTTGTTGGCGATTACACCATCTCACCCACCAGGTGAGGAGGGTGTATAGATATGGACACCCAGAAAGATTAAAAATAAAACCCATCAAAGGGTGGAGGAGCTCCTTGTGAGCCAACAACCATCCATATCTGGTGCCCAACTTTGTCTGCGGATGTCCTCCTGCAGTTGGGTACTTCTTTTGAGGAGGTTGGTGGCAGGATTTGCACTCCGGCCAACGCAAAACAATTCAATCCACAAAACACAAAAAATGCAAAAAAAACTGAAAACCCACTCCATGGGAGTTCCTCCAATGCAGCTGCCCTTCGCAGGGTAGCTCACCGGATGACGTGATTGGGGCAAAGTCTTCGGGACTCCTATTCTTTGATGAAAGGAGGAAAAGCACGGGGTATCCTTTCTCGGTCGGATTGCGGTGGTGTGTGGTGGGGTGGTGCTGAGGTGTCATTCACCAGATAGCGGCCTCCACGGCTTCACCTGAGGTGGTCCCTTTGGGTGAGTGCCTGTATTGCCCTATCCCTAAGAGAGGATCATCACCTGTCTGCTGTCATCTGAGCTCCAGTGTTTGGACATCAGTATTGCAGTACTCTACGAGGTTCAGAGACCGGATAATGGTATGATCATGTCGGGTGGTTATACCTACTACTGGTCTGGTCGCTCTGATGGTTGCCATACCCATGAGGTTGCTGCAGCTTTGTCCAAGAAGCTGACTCCAATGATAATTGAGGTAACACCAGTCAATGAGCGTATGATTAGACTGAGGATTCATCACTCCATGGGTGTCATTTCCCTGATCTCTGTGCATGCTCTGACCGAGGCGAGTGATCTCACTTTGAAGGAGGCATTCTATGCTACGCCTGAGTCTGTGGTTGATCGGTGTCCCAGGCAAGATACTCTTCTCATCTTGATGGATTTCAATGCATCAACTGTAATTGATAGGGATGGTTATGAGACATGTGTTGGTCCCTGTCTGGGATTGTGAACCAGAATAGCACTAAGTTCCTAGACTTTGCCAGAAATCATGGACTGAGGGTGGTTGGTTCATGGTTTCAACACCCACAGGCTCATCGCTGGACCTGGTATTCCAAAATTGGTGTTGCTGCAAAGGAGATTGACCATGTTCTCATTGATGAGCATGAGAGGATGATCCAGAACTGCAGGGTCTACCGGAATGCTCAGTTCCTCATTACTGACCACAGGCTTGTTGTAGCAACTCAGAAGTTACAGTTTAAAACCAGGAGAATGGTACCATCCCGGCATAGGCCAAATGTTGGGAAGCTCAAGGACGAAAGGGCAGCTGAGGAGTTTGCGAACAGGCTGAGTGGGGTTTTGGGGGGTCTGGGTGTTTTTGGGAATCCTGAAGAGTTGTGGAGTGCGTTCAAGACTACGATCCTTGATGTTGCTAGTAGATGTCTTTGAACCTACCGTCAGGCGAAGAATAACTTTGTCTCTGAAGGGACACTGGTTACCACTGACCAGAGTTGTAGGGTCAGGATTAATGGCAGAGCTGAGCTGTAAGGGAGTAGAGGCGTAAAACTGTACATGTGCTGAGGGTGGACAAGAAGGTCTATGTGCAAGGAATCTGTGAAGGGGTAGAACAAAACCTGTGGTCAAGTGATTCTCGAACTGCATACAGAGGAACACATGCATTGTGTTCCTCCAAGCCCATCCCTTGGTGTACTGCAGTTAGAGCAGAGGGTGGTGGGCTCTTGATAGAGCAGTCCAAAGTGAAGACCCACTGGGCCGGTTACTTTGAGTGGTAACCCACCAGCTATTGAATTGGACATCAGGGGTGTAACTATCCCTATTGTTGACTCTCCAATCAACTGCAAACCACCTTGGTTTGTGGAAACAGGCTGTGGTGAACCAGTTGAAAGGGGGCAAAGCTCCTGGGATCTGTGGCATTCAAGCTGAATTTCTGAAGGCTGGTGGAAATGTTGTACTCATGTCATTGCATGCAGTTCTGTGCTCTGTCTGGAACACAGGCATCATCCCAACTGACTGGAAGAGAGGTCTTGTTGTCCCTCTCTGGAAAGGGAAGGGTGATCGCCAGGACTGCAACAGCTCCCGAAATATGACGCTGCTCTCAGGGTCAGGCAAGGTCTTTGCTCAAATAATTCTCGATGGGGTTTGCCACCATCTGCTGAGCACTAGCGTCCAGAGCAGTCAGGCTTTACCCCAAAGAGGTCAACGATTGACCGTATCCTTGCTCTTCGGGGTCCTCGCCGAACGCAGACGAGAGTTTCGGCTGAGGCTGCTCACAGCCTATGTTTGTCTACACAAAGCGTTTGATTCCGTGAATCAGGATGCCCTCTGGAAAATTCATGGTCTTTGTGGGGTGCCACCAAAACTGATCAATCTGATTTCTGAACTATACTCTGGTAGTGAAAGTGGTGTGAGGTGTGGTGGTTCCATCTGTGACTTATTTCCAGTTGTTACTGGAGTTTGTAATGGGTGTATATTGGCTCCCACACTTTCAGCGCTTGCATGGACTGGATTCTGAGCAGGATGTCGGAGAGATCAAGTCTGACCATGATTTCGCAGATGATTCAGTCATATTTGTGGAGATGCTGGATATCTTTATGGGGGCCCTCGATGCACTGAATGAGGAGTTAGAGTTGCTGGGATTATGGGTTTTCTGGGTCAAAACTAAGATCCAGGCTTTCATTGACATGTTGGAAGCTGCTATCTTGTCTGTACCTGTTTGTGGTGATGAGGTTGAGGTCAGAGAGAGATTCACTTCCCTTGGCAGTGATATTCATGTCTCCGCATGTTTGTGAGCCCGAAGTCAAACGATGTCTGGGTCGGGCATGGGGGGTCTTGGATTAACTGGATCATGAGGTGTGGCGCTGTCTGTACTGATGCAGGACGACGAAAGTCTGAGTCAAATCCTTGGTGCTTCCAGTCTTGCTCTACGGATGTGAGATTTTGACTCTGACCAAGGATCTAAGATGAAGACTTAACTCCTTCATTACCATGTCTCTTCAGTGAATTTTTTGCTGTTGCTGGTCAGACGTGTCCAACGAGTGGTTGCTGAGAGATACTCAGATGAGATTTGTTACCTGTATCGTCCGTGAGCGTCAGCTGCAGCTGTATGGACATGTGGCTCATTTTTGTGATGCTGAGCGATTACCAGATTTTCTCAGCGAGGGAGCCTCATGAGCGAAGGAGCCAACGGGCCAACCACATGCCTCGTGGTTGCAGCAGGTTGATCGACATCTCAAGGAGATGGGGATGGGGATGGGTCAGACATCTGCTTGGAGGATGGCCAGACGGAGGCCCCTGTAGTACCAGTGGAAAGTGGACGCAGCAATGCGCTACTCCGGTGCATGCTCCCATACTTGACCTGAAGAGAACGTTGAACGTAAGGTTTTGTTCTGCCAGGTACCTCTCCACTTGAGGGATGAAACAGTTATGGAACCCGTCCATGAAAATTGCTGCCGTCATCCATGACTTCCTGTTAGCTCTCCAAAACACGGGCAGTGTGTGCTTGTTCCTGCCCTTGAGAGCATGGGCATTCAGGGAAAGGCACAGCCTCATGGGCTTCATCATCGTCGCCATTTGCATTTGCATAGAGGAGAAGAGATACCCACTCCTTTGTAGCCTTGAATCCTGATGCTGTCCCTTTCGAGATCAATGTTGTGTTGGCATCTTTTTCCAAAACAGGCTGGTCATGTCAGCATTGAACACCTGCTCTGGCAGGTACCCCTTCTCCTGGATAAGCTGCATGAGTTGAGTAGGGAATGTTTCGGCCACTTCCTGGTCTGCAGAGGCAGGCTCACCCGTCAGTTTGACGTTGCTGAGACCATAGCGCTAATTGAAGCAGTCACACCACCCCCTGCTCACTTGGAATCCACTGGGGCTGCATGTACCTGCATCATTCGTCCCCAAGTCACTCGTGCCAGTCAGATGTGCATACATATGCATCTCCTTTGCACGAATGAAAGGTCCACTTGAAGACATGTTCTTCTGCATGTTGTCCTCAATCCCTCCACTGAGAGCCTTCTCCATCCATTCTATGTGGACATCGCGGACGTGGGTGACCACTTTCGTGCTCGGTACAGCACTCGCCGCAACATCGGGGGAGTGCTCGTCACACTCCACATGTTTCAGTTTACCCACCGATCACATCACGTGCCTTCTGGTTGAATGGTTTGCATTAGTGGGAACAATTGTTTGGGTAGCAGACGGATGGTTGTTCTTTGGGGATTATGCGGTTTTACCATGTGAGACATAATCTGCGGCGATGCTCACCTTAAGAGTCAGGAGGTGCCTCATAATATATAACAAACTTCTAATATTTTACCACCACGAGATAGAAATGTAAAAATCCACACACACTTTTCAGCAATATAATAAACCTGAACTTGAAAACAATCCAAAAACAAAACTATTTGCTATCAGTTTCATTTTGAGATTTGTCACAACGACCTGAACATTTTGTTCTTCACCACAAGACCGTCACTTTGAAGACACCATCATGAAAATAATGTCTTTTAAAGTGGAAACCACTTAGTATCACCATTGTAACAGACCCAGACAGATGCAATTTAAATGTTAATGAAATAACAATTATACAATTACGTTACATCGTCCCTGCTGTCCCAAATGCAAGTTCTGCACTTGACCATAAGCACTTAGCCAGTCCTTGAAATGAATGCAACAATGATGTCACAGACAAGTTAATACAAAATTCATTTCAAACTTTCATGATTTACATACATATTGAAAAAAACCTACCACGTGTGGTATTAAAGGCAGCTGCTTCTCGTAAACAGATCATTTTCGACATAACCATGCCCCCATAAAAAACAAGCACGTAACAAAGTTAGTGTTTATAGGTAATGATGTCATTTTGCACAAAATTAGGAATTTTAAACATAAATATCTTGGCAATTCTGACGTTTAAAAATATGACACAAAAATAAAAAAAATATACCATCAAAGATGGGGAATCCCCCACCATTGAATGAAAAAGGTCATACATATTCCAGATAATGAGGGAGGTGAATTGGAAACAAGACACCATTTGGTCATCATCTCAAAAAAGTTCCCCAGGGGTGAGGAATGTAGTAACCAAAAATAATTGAAATCAGATAAGCGGTTTTCCATTTATTACAAAAAAATTTTTCAAGATGGCCGCCCCAGTCGGCCATCTTGGATCCGGCCACGCCCAAAATCAATCGGGTTCTTCCTTTTCAGGTGGTACATGTGTGACCCAAATTTCAAATCGATATGGCAAACAGTTTACGAGTTATCGCACTCACAGCTATAAATGTTGATGCCCGGACGGACGGACGGATGGACAGTCGGACGACCTGGGTGACAACAATATCCCCCTTCCGCTCCCCGGCAGGGAATAAAAACTGATCATTTTCCAGGTTTAAAAAAAGAAACTTTTGCTTTTCTCCTTGTTGACATTGGAGGTACCACTGATCATGAGGTCATGTATGTTATTCTGTGGTTATTTTAGTCTTGACTTGTGCAACCACGCAGGTTAGCAGAAATCTGAGATCCACGTTCAAAATAAAGCATGGACGTGTGTCCTGGCCCAGGAACCGTGTCCACTTAGATTAACGTCGGCAATGCTTCTCCAGATAGTGGAAACAATTTGGTTTGAGAATGCAGACACATTTGGTATTCAAGGGTTTTGGACTGTGCATTACATTGAAGCCGAATTGGCCGTTGAACCTGCACAGAAAAGGCAGAAAGGCCTGGATTAAGTAAGTAAACAGATGACACACCTGTGGGTTCAAATAAATAAAACAGCAAAGTGAATACCAATGCAAACCAACCAGAAGCAACTCGACTATGAAGGGCAATACCTGTCAGTAAAGGAGAAAAGAAAACTTTTGGAACACCTTTTTATTACTCAGAGAAAAGGTATGTCTCGTTCTTGAGGGAGCACAGGTAAGCTGGTCTACAAAGTGGGAGACCATGACATGGTCGCTCGACGTGTCTCAGAGCTCCACACCATGCAGGCTCGTGAGCTATTTGATGCAACTTGTGTTGATGAACACGTTCTCATGGTGTGGATTCCAGATGAGCAGACACACCTACTACCTTCTTCATCAAAATATCAAAACAAAACCAAGTGTTTGCTAACCAGGCCATGGGCAATCTCTGCTGAATGTATAAAGTTTAATTGCCTGTGTCTGTGAGTCCATCCTCTCACTACTTGTTCAGGTGTTCGCCCCTCTTGTCTCATGCCCCCCTTGTTGTGCATTGTGTGTTAGCTCTCATACAAGTCTCGACACTGTATACAAAATAAAAATGGTGCAAAAAAACAACAAAATAAAGCTGCTATTGAAAGAATAAACAAAATAAAATAAAGCCGGGGCCTTCGCTCAAACCGTTCAGATTTTTCCATACAGGTTGCGACTGACAAACCAGACATAATCTGCCGAACAGAAACTTTCCTCCCTCAAGACGTCTCTGACTCCCAAGTATCTCTCCCTGGTTACTCCCTCCTCCGGTATGACAGACCTGAGCCTCGTCCTCTCTTCATAAAAGATTCTATTCCTCACTCTCCATGCACTGCCCTCACTCCCCACACCCCCAGGAATACCTCTGGCTATGGCTGCCCCTCCAGCCCCACCTCATGTTTATATGTGTACTGTACCGTCCACCTAACAGTGATGACTCCATCTACACCTCGCTATCCGAAAACATGGACCAACTTCTATCCTTTCATCCAAACTCTCTCTTCCTCATGTGTGGTGGTTTCAATTGTCATCATGCCAGTTGGCTTGGTGTGGGTACCTCTCTCACCTGTCATGGCACCTCAGCAAAAGCTTTCTGCGACTCATTACCTTCGCATTCTGCGAAAGGTAATGTTTTGGTCGGCGTGTATTTATTTATTTATTTATTTATTTATTTGTAATCTTGTGATTCGTACAACTCAAAAAGTATTAAACCGAATTGCATGAAATTTGGTGGGATGATTGGTTATTAGCCAGGAAGCATTCGATTAGATTTTGGGATCATTCGGGTCAAAGGTCAAGGTCAAGGTCACGAAAAGGTCAAAATCGTCTTTTTACGATAACACAGTCAATTTTTATTCAATTTGCATGCAACTAACGCCAAAATGTTCATAATTCAACGCCTCATCTTGTGATACGCAATACGACACAATGACGCCCATACTCTTGTTACTGGTTAGGGGTCAAAGGTCAGGGGGGTCACGACCTTGAAAAATATGCGGTTTTTGTCATAACGCGGTCAATTCTTGTCCACTTTACATGAACCCAGCACCAAAATGTTCAGAATTTAATGCCCAATCTTGTGACACAATGACGTCATAACACATGTCACCGTTTGGGGTAAAATGTCGGGGGGGGGGGTCACGCCCTTGAAAAATATGCGGTTTTCGGCATAACAGTCAATTCTTATTCGATTTGCATGAAACCAGCATCAAACGAGATTACCTTCTCTTGTTGAAACGTTGTATTCACCGAGCTTGCGAGTGAAGACTCGCCAAAACGACGTGAGTTGATTGTTGTTTAGTCCGTAGCCCCAGAAAGTCGGGGGGGGGGGTCATGACATTATAGATATGTGGTTTGTGTCATAAGACCATTCATATGAAACCAGTTCCCCACACTCATACCAAGAACAAAAAAGTAGTGGCGGCGAAGGTATGCGCTCTATGAGTGGCCGTTCTAGTTGGGACTGATTCAAATCGGTCAACCTCCCTACCCAGATCTCAACCAATGGTACTCCATCTCTTCTGGATCTCATTTTGACAAATTTCCCTGAAAATATCTGCTGTTTTTCTTCCGCTCCAATCGGTTCTTCTGACCAAGTGCTTGTCAAGGTGGACATCTCTCTGGCTGTTATCAGAGAACCACCTCAGCGCCGTCGAGTCTGGCATTTAACTCAAGCTGACTGGCAGGGTCTCCAAGCAGCCATCAAACTTACAGACTGGTCTCCTATCACTACTTTCTCAAACATCAACTCATCCTGGGAATTCTTTCAAAGAAACTTGCTTTCCCTCATGTACAGATTTATCCCCTCTCGTCTTCAGTTGTCCTACCCTTCCTCCCGCCCTTGGTTCACTGAAGCTTGTGGTGAGGCAGTTGTCCTGAAACAACTTGCCTTTGCCTCATGGAAAGCAAACCAAACTGAGGGTAATCTCAGTTCCTTCCATAAAGCTTGGAACAAGTGTGTATCTACCCTCAGGAGAGCCAGAAAACAACATCTTTCTCATCTCAAGTCTGAACTCTCAAACCTCTCTCCCTCCTCCAAATCCTGGTGGCATCTAATCAAATCTGTTTCTGGTGTATGTTCCCCCTCCATCTCTCCCTTACCCCAAATGGCCGCACTGCTGATACCACACGTGAAAAGGCTGAATGCCTAAACTCGGTGTTTGCAGCTAAATCTTGTTTCCCAAACCCATCGCTTTCTCTACCCACCTTACCCGGTCGCACCCAACTGTCCCTGGACTCTGTGTCCTTTTCTCCTGACAAGGTGGAGAGCTTGCTTTCAAACCTCGACTCAGATTCTGCAACCGGTCCAGACGGCATCAGCCCAAGTGTTTTAAAAACCTGCTCCTCTGCTCTTGCTCACCCTCTCTCTGTTATATTCACCCTCTCATTTGCTCAAGGTCATCTGCCATCTGCTTGGAAATCAGCAAACATTACTGCCCTGCATAAAAAAGGTGCAAAAACAGATCCCTGCAACTACAGACCAATCAGCCTTCTCCCAATCATCAGCAAGGTGATGGAATCCATCATCGCTTCAGACATTAAATCCTTCCTCTTCTCCAATGGCTTGATTTCCGATCATCAATTTGGTTTCAGACCAGGTCACTCTACCCTGGATATGCTGCTTCTGCTCTCCCAACAATAGATGGAGGTACTCAATGCCAGACATGAAATCCGCCGTATCCCTCGACATATCGCGTGCTTTTGACACGGTCTGGCACCCTGCCCTGCTCACCAAACTTTTTTCCTATGGTATCCAAGGCCATCTCCACTCATGGCTCGCAGACTTCCTCTCCTGTCACAGTCACCGTGTGGCCCGAAATGGAGTTATCTCATCCCCTCTTCCTGTCCAGGCTGGAGTTCCTCAAGACAATGTTCTGGGCCCTGTTCTTTTTCTGGTTTTCATCAATGATCTCTCCGACTCTCTGGAAAATCCTCTTTATCTCTTTGCTGATGACTCCACCCTCTGCCGTACTATCTGTCATCCCTCAGACCGGCAAACAGCAGCTTCTTCGCTCACTGCTGATCTGGTTAAAATCACAAACTGGTCTAACACGTGGAACATGTCTTTCAATCCTGACAAATCTCACACTCTCACTGTGTCTTTTTGAAAGGACCGTTTAGAACCCCCCCCCCTCCCATCCACTTTCTCAACAATCCTATGGAAGAAGTCCTTTCTTTCAAGCTTCTGAATCTCACTATCTGCCATGACCTTTCCTGGGAAAGCCACATTTCCAACCGAGCCTCCAAAGCCAGTCGCCGACTGGGAATCCTCCGTCGTGCAAAGTCCTTCCTCGGCCCTCCTGAGCTCCTGACCACTTACAAAGCTTTCATCCGCAGCTTAATGGAGTACTGCTCTGCCCTCTGGGCTGGTGCTCCTGCCTCCCACCTTCTCGGCTTCACGCAGTGGAAATCGAGACATTTTGGATCATTGGCATCTCCTGTGATGAGGCTGAGTCTTTGGGCCTCTCACTCTCTCAACTCAGGCAGGTCGGTAGTCTCTGTCTTCTGCCATCTCTTCTCCCATCTTCTCAATCCCTTCTCCCAATCTGCCGTCTCTTCTCCCAATCCCATTCTTCCCTCCAGCCCTTCAAAGTAGCTGTTCACCACCACCTCTTATCATCCCCCATCCAAATCCTCGATCTTTTCTACCCCCGATAATCCACCCAAGCCCACCTCCTTCAAATTCCCTGCTTTCCTTCCTGAAAGTCCCTGTAATGTCCATCTTGTATTCCCCATGTTCCCCACCCCATCCCTCTCCCTTCCACAAATCTCCTAATGTCTCTGTTCCCCACTGTTTTCTCCTTCCCACTCCCTCCCCTCTATTCTTATGCCCCCCTTTGCTGTGCGTTAGCTCTCATACGAGCCTTGACAAGGTATACAAAAAAAAAGAAAAAAAAAGAAGTTTCCACCTCTTCAAATTAACATCATCCAGTCAAAGACACTACTCTTCACCCACAATGCACTTATCAACTGAAAGGATAGCCAAAATATATTGGTGCTCAGGATCTACACTCACCATCGAGTTATATGTGACACAAAAAGGTGTATTCACACTGAAAAGTTAATTCAGAAAGAAGTTGAAGATTGGAGAGTGAGGAGGGGGGGGGGGGACTGACAGGATAGCCCAGAGGTATGCACACTCACCTTTGAGCTGTCTAGCCTGGGTTTGAATCCTGACCCAGCTATAAACTGTCACCCTGGTGTTTCACATGCAGGGTGAGGTATCACTAGCTGTGCCGTCCATCAGATGGATGTTAAGCTGTGTGTCCTGTCTTCCAATCTTTGTTGGTGGACGTTAAAGATCCCATGGTGTCCTTCGTGAAGAGTAGTGGAGTGATCACAGGCACCCAAAACAGATTACTAATGCCTGCTCCGACATACAGGAGGGCAGTGGAACAGCAGCACAGCCTCGTTCCCCAGCAAACGTTGTCACCCACAGCTATATACTGCATACAAAAGAAGAGGACGAATAAGCATTGAGCCGAAGTGGGTGTGAAAAATAAGTTAGTCTGTCAAAGCTTCAGACTAGTTAATCCGGCTGGGTCCAAAGGATCAAATGTTAAGTATTTTGGTGCAGAGTAACTAAAAATGTGATGGCACTGTCGCAGTAACAGTAGCACATGAATGACAGCCACTGCCACCAGGACCCATAAATATTTTCATGTGGAGGTATCTTTTCCAAAGATCAAGACCCTAAGATCTTAAGCCTGTCTCCTTAACCATCGAGACAAAACAAGGCTTGGCTCAGAAGATGATTGCTATCTTTGGTCCATAAACCCTCTCATCTACTCATTATGCTAATGATTATGCAGGTGTTGTAAAACGAGTCTGTTTTTACCTTTTTTCGGATTCCAGCTCATTTTCATTCGTCGCGTCCTTTCGCTTCAAGTCGATTTGTTTTTCTTTTTCCACCACAAGTTTAACAGCTCGTTCTTTTTTAACCCTGCAAATGAAACCAACATGTGAGAAACAGTGCATTGAGTGCCATGCAGGGCTGATGTCAATGTGAACTTGTGAAAACCCATGTGAGTGTCGTTCATTGCCTCTTTGGGGGTGGTGGTCTGTTGATGTGAAGGTAATTCCATCATCCACTGACAGAACGACTGAAAAAGATGCTCAGACATACACCTTTCATGTCTTCCTTAACTGATGCTCAGGTAGTTGTGCCATTGTGTCAACAGAGGTAAGGGTGGCCATTTCATATTAGGGAAGTTGGGTGGCAGCATTATCCAAACGATAGTAGCCGACGATCTCATGAAGGCAATGCATGACTTCGTTGCCACACGCATGACAACACACTGCATGTTGATGCCAAAAATATACAGAATTAAGATGATTTGGGTTGAAGACCTTCCTCAAGCTCAGCTCAGTACCGAGTTATGCCTTGGCCTCCTCCTTTCTGGTAAAGTGCACTTCAGTGTTGTGGGAGTGAAAAAGTGACTTTTGAGGTCGGTCGGTTTCAATCAACCAAAGACCTTTTATGATCTGCAGATGGGGAGGTGATGCTGGGATACATTTGCCACGTTGATGTGCAATTCAGATCATCGACAATGTCCTGATTACAGAATATTACTTCGTAAAATGTAATGTCTCCTTTCTTCGCTCTGTCGTAATATTCAGCGTGGGTTGATCCTCGAGTAGACAAATGAAAGTGCGGCGCACAGACAGCACAATATTGTGACTTCGGACTAACACCACAATATGAAAAGGGAACAAATCCCAAGAGTCCTGCAAAGAATCCCATTGAAAACAGAGCAAGGGCACTTAGTGGGGCAACTCTAAAAGGTCACATCCACACATTGAAAGTTCAAACTAAGGTCTTCCATTCACACGCACACAAAAAACCCCCATCATTAATGATGAAGCCAATACAATCATTGATTACTGTTTTGATCAGCTTTTCATGAGCAATAACTATGATTAAAATCAGGACAAATCAACCAAACAGCAATCATGTGCAGCCTGTGGCTGCTGGTTGCATAATTTTCTGGGGGCACGGCTGTGCCGCTGATGCCTTCTATAACCATAACACTGGTACTCATTTCGCCAACCGAGGAAGAATGGCAGGCCGAGTCAACCGACCTGGTGTTAATTCAATTGCTGACAGGGGCTCAAACTCAAGATCTGAAAATCTTAAGTCAGCCATCTTAACCGTTAAGCCAACACCAGGCTTCATCAATCATATGTAACATACATACAAACATACTCATTTCTGATAGAATGTTGGTGCTGTCAAATCAGGGTTATGGTAGGTGCGTCGGACCTATGCCAGGTGGTTTGCCATTTCCTCTCCAGCAGTCAGTCAGGTAAGTCAGTAACATGTAATTTGTATAGGATACGGGCAATAACTCACCTACTCTTCACAAAAGACAAAGTTGGATGTTTAACATCCACAAAACACCAGTGCTAGTCGACAGGTCCTCAAGCTTAACATCCATCCTGAGTTTATAGCTCGGTAGAGATGCAAACCCAAACTAGATGGCTCAAAAGGTGAGTGTGCAAACCTCCAATCTTTCCTGGCAGCACCCTTCAAATCAGAATAAAAACATAAAAAGTTCCCAAATCTATAGCAGGACACCTTGTTCCTCAGGTTATGATGAATGTGAATTGCATAGACTGGCATTTGGCAAACGTGTGTAAACGTTCAGCGGTATGACAATTAGTTTACACAAACATAGTGCACACGTGACTGAGTGGAAAAGGCCTGCTAATGACTCTCAGGCTATGCATTGCCGAAAAGTCATGGTGACCTCAGAGAGAAACATCACACCTCATAAAATAGAAAACAGGAATAGGTACGCATGAAAGGATGACATCAATTGATATTTTAGCAAATGATTCAAATAACCGAGTAATGAATGATTCAGATTGAATGATGTATGAACAGCAGGCTCAAAGTTTATTATCCAGAGTGAAAGCGAGATGCAAATTTGCAGCTACAGTTGGACAGGATCACGTAACATCGATAATTCTCAACAACAATACCAAGAAAAAGAGCACAGATTGCAGACCCTTACCAGGACTTGTTTTATGTGATGCTTGTGTAATTTTGTGTGGTGTTCGTATACTGGTGTGTTAAGTAATTCATAAAAAAAAACTTATTAGAACTGCCACTTTATAACTGCTGGCAGTGATGACCGGGTCCCAAAACGTCCCGTTTTGATCAGACACTTGACCCTGACCCACAACGTTTATTATTATTCAATTTAATTCAGAATGGCATTAAAATTAATTAGATTCAAATCAAATGGAAGACCAAATAGGTACATGACTGCATGGGAGTAATCATAACGAACCCGAACAAGTAAAGATGGAATCATCAGGAGGAACCTGGATATGATTTGGGTTTCAGCTGCTACTCCTCTACCCTCAAATCCATGCAGGCACTGCCAAGTGAGCCTTGTTCAAAAAAATAAAAAATAACCCAGATAAAAAAAAAAATAATAATTCTGGCTTCTAGACTGTGCATCGAATCAGGTTGAAATTACTATATATATATATATATATATATATATATATATATATATATATATATATATATATATATATATATATATATATGCCTATGTATATATGTATGTATATATGTATATATATATATATATATATATATATATATATATATATATATATATATATATATATATATATATATATATATATATATATATATATATATATATATATATATATATATATATTGTTGCGGATCCGAGGTGGCGGGATTCTCACCCGTCTCTTTGTCACCACCCTCACTACCGCCGTCTCTGGGGTTTATAACGCCGGCCGGCTCAGCACAGGCCTCGAGTCACGCTTCTTCAATCGCGATACCAACGTAATCCTGAACCTTACCAGTTGGGGAAATAGAACCCCGGTTACAGACTGGTTTTGTCAGATGCCGAGCGTTTTCTGCCAGTCTGTAACCATTTTGGTTTTATATGCCAATCGAACGGATCGTTCCTCGACGCGACACGAATTAATCCATAGCAGCAACTTCATACAAACCAACCAGATTTATTGGGGATCATCGGGGAACGCAACACAAGCAAAACATTCATGACAATGTTTTTATTAACAATCTGTAACCCATTCTCAACTGGGGAACTATGGATTACAGGTTTTGAGGTGGTCCCGACCGAGATATGCCTTAAACAACGTGCAGACAAAGACAGACAGACAACATGCAGACAAGACAGAGTACTTGGTGATGTTTCATGGACGAGAGGAAAGTGTCAAAAGCACGAATGTCGCTAGTAACAAGCGGATGTCCACGGATTCGAGCCCCCGCTCGAACGCACCGTGGGCAAAATGGCGCACTGGACTCTTTCTTCTCAAGGCACCGTGTGTGCACGTCCTCCTCAGCGCGTTCTGGCCCCTGCGCAATGTCGACGGCACAAGACCGTGAGATCGACGATGGGTTTCAGCTGATTTCTCTCTCGGTCCAGCATACAAATCCAGGCCTGGCCTGTTCAACAGACAAGGCCCAAATTGAGGTGCCGGGCTCCGCAGGACGGGTTCATGGGATTCCAAGACGTCGTCGAGCCGTGAGGTGAGTAGGGACTGTCAGAGGCTCCGTCGTTTCCTCTCTTGCCTTCCCGCCTCGAAGCCCGACTTCTCAACTCCGTCCTCTCAGTTTCTTTCTCTGCAGAATCACCTTTTCTTTCCTTTTCTACGCTCGCCTCTTAAAGCCGACTGCCGTTTCTCTCACGGCAGAATCACCTCCGTCCTCTCAGTTTCTTCCTCTGCAGAATCACCTTTTCCTTTCCTTCTCGCCTCGAAACCCGAGCACCTCTCGAAAACCGACTGTTCGCCCAAACTGAACCTTTTTACGAGGTCTTCGTTCGCTCGCTCCGAGTCACTGGCTCCTCCCCCTTTATGAAGCCGACAAACTCCTCCCCTTAGCTCCACCTCCCTCTCCAGGCCACTCCCCCTCAGCCGACTGGGCAGGGCCTATCGTCCGGAGAGGGGAGGAAGAAGAGGGAGCCCTCGGCACACCACCACTGTATGAACAATAAAAACATGCATCCTATACCTCCCGACACACATGTAACGTCCATTTTACCGAACAACCTAGCTAAACATGCATTTAATGGGGGATCTGAGCTAATCCTATATTTAGTAGCCTCAGGGCCATTTCCGTAACAATATATATATATATATATATATATATATATATATATATATATATATATATATATATATATATATATATATATATATATCTATATATATATATACATATACATATACATATATACATATACATATACAGTATATATATATATATATACAGTATATATATATATATACAGTATATATATATATATATATACATATATATTCCTCATCACTATTAGATCATAATTGTGAAGTTTCGCATTGATCAATGAAGCAATTTCATGGAAATATTTTTTTTTAAAGATTTTCATTCAATCCAATATGGCTGCCAGAACATGTGACCTATCAATTATTCGTGAACACTCTGGTATCCCCAAGGCTTGGGAAATGTGCGTGAAGTTTTCCCTCGATCTATCAAACCATTCTGGAGAAGATGGTTTTTCGAGATTTATTCTTCAAAAAAAATCATAGCTGCCAAACCATGTGACCTATGACCGATGATGCCATCAATTCTTTTCTATTAAGCAATTTATCCCAAAATGACCCTCAAAATTTTCATATTGATAGGATGTAGTATTCTACATATGCAATTATGACATCAAAATGAAGGCAACTATGACATCATACAAAAAGTCATACTTGTTCCCCATGTGGAATACTGCTATGTGCCAAGTTTCTTTTTTTTTTCATGGTGTGGTTTCAGAGATACAGAGGGCCAAAGTTTTTCCTCTTTTCCAACATGGCTGCCACACCATGTGTCCTATCATGTCATAATTGTCATTAAAACATTCTACATGAGTAGTCGCTCCAATGGTGAAAATTTTGTCAATCCAACAAGCGGTCGCAGAGAAAAACTGCATTTGCGTTCTGTGCAGACAAACAAGCAAACAAAGGACAAATTGGTGGTGTAATTGCAGACTGGTGAATGGGGTGCGGTGTGTCGGGCTCTGTTGACGTTTCACTATTAATATATTTTTGGCCCAACATACACTATCCAAGGTTCTACGATGAGCTTAAACCAGAAGGAAGGAAGAAAAAAACAACAACCGGAGAAATCGGGTATCTTCCAAGGACCCTGATAATCAAGGAAAGATGTTCGTGTTATCAGCTGGGATGGAGATGGATGTAGGAGGTACAACACTTGTGACAGCCATTGGCACTGAAGCTGCTGCTGCTTACCATCCACCGCCAGTTGGAGAGGTTTCTGGGACACTTGTGACCCAAGAGATGCTTTCATCTTTCATGAAAGATGCGGAAGATGTTCGCTGACCTTTCAGTCGAATTAAACGGGAAGCTGGACCATGTTATCTCAGAGACAACTCCAATGAAGTTCGATCTGGCTGCTGCAAAGCATGTGGTTGCTGAATTGGAGCATTCGGTTGAAGACACCTCAGCAAGGTTCACTATCATTGAGAAAGAAGAATTACTGAAAATTAGAGACTTATTGGATCTTAGAGCAGATTTTGAAGACAAGCTTCTCCAACAGGAAGTGCATCTGAGGAAGCAAAACGTGTTATTGTACGGAGTTACGACCTCATCCGATGAGAACGTGTATAAAACTACAGAGAAGATTTTCGCAAAATTACTTGAATTCCCTCAAGGAGGTTGCTGCCAAATCCCCCTCGTAAATGCTCATCGTTTGCCATTCAGGAGAAATGATTGGGAACCATCAAGAAACATCCGCTCATCGAGAGACGGGGAACCATGGAGAAACACTCCAGACCCAATAGTTGTCCACCCTGTCCGGATGGAGGACCGTGAAAGAGTACTTCGTGCTTTTGAACAACCACGGCAAAGGTGAGACCCTGGTGTCACTCGGCCAGTATCTGAGCGAATATCTGTCCGCACTGACCTCCCTCCCAAAATAAAGAAAGAAAGGAAACGTCTGGCAGGAATCGCCTATGGTCTTCATAAGAAACGACATCGATCAACAAGAATTAGGATTAACGGGACTAAAGGTTTCCTTTAAACAAGAAAGCATGGTGATCCTCCAACGAACTGGTCGATCGAGAATGATTAATCGAATGTCTGACAATCAAAGTGCAACTAAACTGTGCATCAGCTGAAAACTCTAGGGGAGCTCCTTCTACCACACCTACATTAAGCAGATTATCGAATGCAATACTTTTTCACCATTTTGTTTTATAAATTGGATCCTTATTCCATGAGTTTTCATTGTTCATAAAATTTAGCTTTCTTGATTAGCGTTAAATCAATAATACCAAATAGATACTAGCGAATGTTTCAGAACAAACACTTGGACAAGATGTATATTTCGGTTCAAAAAAAAAAATTCTTTTCTTTTCTTTCTTTTTCTTCAGAATACAATGATATTGAGCGCAAACTTCTTTTAAGAGTTATGACGAGCTGTGACTCTTGTATTGTTTTTTTTCTTTCTTTCTTGCCAAATCCATACGCTTTTCTGTATGATCATGTTTCT
The DNA here is from genome assembly GCF_056783735.1 of Eptatretus burgeri. Taxonomy (NCBI): domain Eukaryota; kingdom Metazoa; phylum Chordata; class Myxini; order Myxiniformes; family Myxinidae; genus Eptatretus; species Eptatretus burgeri. Next base: position 62,744,714 of record NC_140973.1, read on the forward strand.
CTGTATTTTGCATTGTTCCATGTTTTTTCTCCTTTCCCAGTGTTATTTCTCCTCTTCTTTTCTTATTCCGCTTCTCCTCTTCCTCTTCTTCATTTTTTTCTTCCCTTACCTTATCTTCCGGGGGCACCAAATACTGACAATCTTTATCACAATTTAGATGTGATGTGCATCATATATAATGTTTTTATAACCAATAGTATGTGTATGTGTAATGGCAGGAGAGATCCTTTGAGCTGTCTGGCCGATGCCCAATTTCAGACAGAATTGGAACCGACTACAAACCACCATCCTTGAGCTCATCATGCAGTTTTACACATCAGAAACGTTTGAGGGTGCATTACACCAACTGTTTCATATACTAGGCCTTGGCTTGTGCTGGATGGAGATACTGCTGTAACGAACCAGAGTGGTGTCAAAGCCACCCAATGCTTGCCTGTTTATACATTTATAGTTTTTAAAAGACTAGTGTAATATTATTTTTTTATAAAGCATTGCAGTGAAATCTGATCCAAATAATTTTAAAGCAATATGTGTATTTGTATATTGTAATCAGTAAAAAATAGTGTGGTAGATAAAAACATGAGAAAGGAAATAACTTGCACCAAAAACTTTAACATTTTCACGCTGACGCTGACGCTCACGCTCACGCCGGGGGTATCGCTATAGCTCTCTGTTCTTCGAACAGACAAGCTAATAAAAATGAGTAGGTTATTGTGTGCCAGTACACTGCCATTGCCAGACACTTCATGACACCTAAATGCTAATGTGACCACCACCCACCCTCTTTCACACCAACCGTCTCTCGACAAGGAATAGACCTGACTAATGTGCATGAGGCCCTTATGAGTGGAATGTCACTGGAAGAACCGGATCAGACAAACACGAACAAATACCAATGTCATCTTTAGGGTATCAAGACCCATCTGTAACATGGACAAAAACTATCTCATGGTGTCTTTTGTAAATGTACCTCAACCATTTTTACAAGGTAATATGTATGTGAACCGAAAAGGAGTTTGCACACAATAAAATTCCCCAAAAAATAAAAAAGAATCATGAGTTATAGATTATACATTGTTATTAAAAAAAAGACATTTATTGAATATCCAAAACCCAAAGAAGAGGGACAGCATTCACAAAACACCTCATCGTTTCAAAATATGGACACCGCTGTAATCGTGCAGTGGACGACATCAGAGCCAAAATAGACAGGAATGAACTCTCAAGTGTTGTAGCCAAATGTAAACCGTGAGGTTAACTCAATCACATAATCGGGCGATGTGTTCAAGATCCAGAAAACACGAAACGTACAATCATACATTATAAACAGCACGGGGTTGCACCAAAGTCGCACACATAATGATATTCACAACCAAGAATGCTTTTACAAGTACCACAATGAATGCAGATAGATTTTGCATCCCGTATAATAGCGTATGGAGCGTTTCACAGATTAGGCACCAAAATGAAAATGTTTTCTTGAATGATTTGCACTTCAAAAACTCATTTTCACGCATCAATAGCGAGTCGTTGTAATCATCTGATAAATACATTTTAGTTCCGTCCGTTGCTGCGCGAGACGTACCCTATCCGATGGTTTGTTGTTCCTCTTGTTTGTTGTTGATAAAATATTCAATTGCATTAATAATGACAATAAAGCAAAAGGCACGCATGGAAGGACTTGTTTTTCAAAACTGCCCGATTATGAGTAGCTTTGCAAGGAACGGTTGTGGTTTTGGCAAGTGGGTTCGAAGAGAGCCAATTTACCAAGTTTGTAATGTAACTGAGCAAAAGCAAACTAAAATCACCAACAAAAAGACAAACTATGCCTTTTGGGTTTTTTTCCCCTCATTCATAAAGAAAAAAGCGGATTGTGCGAAAATAAAGTCATCGCAAAAAGAATCGATTTCGGTTTGCGAGTCAAAAAGTTTGTTGAATGTGATCCAAACTATACTTTCTCTGGAGTAACTGAATGCTTACTCTGGACTAAGATGGCATGGGCTAGGAAGTTTGTACACCTTGTGCAGGTAAAGCCAACACAATAAAGTAAAAGCAATGCTGTATGGGGCTGGCAGGAAAGCCTAGGCCCAAGAGTTATGTGCACTTGCCTGTGAGATGTTTACCTTGGGTTCTAATCTTGATCCAGCTGTAAACTACTGTACCAGTGTTTAGCATGTAGGGTGAGGCGTCAATGTATGTGCCGTCCCACGGATGGACGTTAGGCTGAGTGTCCCGTCTGCCAGCACTCATAGTTGGTGGACGTCGAACATGAAACCTGGCGTCCTTCGTGAAGAGTTGGGCGAATTATCACCGGCACCGTGAAGGAATCCAAATGTCCTGCTCTAACCTACAGGGGGCAGTGCATCAGCAGATCACATCCCTTCCAGCAATGAAGCAAACCCACAGCCACATGTTGCATACAAAACAATAACAATGCAACATTTTGCGTCAGCACTCCGAGCAAAGTGAAAACGATTACGTTGTTAGTGGAAATGCCGCGGCATTTACCCATTTCCACAATAATTGAATACGGATGTCGAGAGGCCATTTGCATCCAGAATCAATAAAGATGATAACCTTACTTTTTTAAAGCATTATGTTATTGCACTCAAATGAGGCCAAACTGAAAGTCACTGGCTTATAATCAGAAAACTTGATCAAGCATCAATCGAGCATTTAAGTACAACAGAGGAAACCATTGCAGACTTGCGAAGGCATCAATAGAACTTATAGGCCAATGGACCTTTCATTGCATTATGAGTTCGGAGCAGACACAAGATCACATTTTCAGAACTATTATCAAAACGTCCATAAACCATTACCTATTCGGCATCACACCACCTTCCCCACCGTCAAACAAAGATTAAAACTACAAAGTGCAACTGAGTTAGCTTACTTAAATCAACCAACAACTATGTCAATAACAAAATACTTATTAAATCTATACACACAATCAAAACTTAACAGGGATAAAAACGATTGAAGGCATGCTAATCAGCGAGGTGCACACAGTGGGAACTGTGGATTCACCGTACAGTGTGCACGATGAGTGGAAAATCACTGTACAGTGTAGATGTCACAGTAAGACTTGCGAGTCTGTGCTAATGAGACTACAACTTTGCTCGTCAGATCAGAACAGCAACATTGTGGGCTGAGAGTTCAAAGTGAATGTCACAAGTGCTATAGTGGCAAAGCCCATGGCAGGAGAGAAAAAATTGTGGAAAGTTCTATCTTCTTGTGCAGTTAGTGCTTGAGCAAGTCTTGCTTACGACAGAATTTACATTTCATGGCTCAGATGTTGAAGTCTCGCATGAGGCTTTATGTGGGATAGTTAGAAATTTAACGTCGAGTGGAAAGCCACAACAATGAATATATACCACTGTAGAGAGTCTGATCTTGCCAGGCGATGCCATTCTTGCGATGCTAATGTCCGTCTGGCTCCCTGACCCTGGGCTGATTTTCATCTTGCAGGGAAAGCACAAGCTTGCAAATGATTAGTGACAAAACCTTGTCCAGAGGGTCCATCACACCACGTTGCAACCACTTTGGGATTGTGGTCCGTGCATGAGCGAATCCCAACTTGTGGAGGACGTAGTCCACCCCAACAGGGTCAATCCTCTGTCCTGTCCATGAGATAAGCCTGCAGGATTGAACAAATGTTTTGTACAACCATTACAAATGTGTCTGTTTTACACATGACTTTAATCCTTCCAAACCAACATTTTGAAAATGCTGTGCGGATGACGGAAGTAAATCGAGCACTAGTGGTGAACACCACCTTATGCTTTCCTGTAATCACTTTTGGAGGAAACAAGACTATCACTCGGTAGCTTTCCACAAACGAGGCCATAATGATGCCTTTACCAGGGGACCAGCAGATTACCAGGGGGTGATGGTGATTTGTGACCAACCTGGTGGCTTGCAAACAGCTATTTACGAGGCTCGAACATACTTACCCATGAGCAGTCAAAATCCGACAAACAGTGTGTCTATGGTTTTGCAAGAATGTCACAAATGCGAAAGGCTCAAAATATTGCAAAATGCCTATGATTTCCCTGTAAAATTAATGCCACACATCCAAATGAAATAAAAGGCAAAATTCTCTGTCCAATAGAAAGTACATTTATGGCCACAGTGCACGTAATGTGTATTCCTACTTCTCTTTAATCCTAAACTGAGAGTGCGAGGCAAGATAATCAAAATACATAACACTTAACGAAACGCCATTTAGTTTTTATAACCAGTGATGCATTTTGGCAAACGTACAGCACAGAAGGCAATTAAACAAACATTCGCGTACTCATGCCAATTACTCCAAAAGTAGATCAAAACACAATCCTCACTGACGAGACCTTCATATTATTTCATACAGAGTACCGGGATGTCCCAAGACCAATGTAAGAAAGGCTGACCTCAGGGTGGGCTCCATCTGCCAGGTATTACAGACGAATTCCCTCAAGTCCTTGCCCAACGCGATGCCTGTTTGCTCGGGCATCGTGCCACCAGCTTCTCGTACGAGCGTGGGGCTTCTCTGGGCTCCACGGGACAATGAACCACGGTGTGAGAAGAGAGCTGTTTAAAATAAACACAAGGTGCATGCAGTGTTTCAACTCCTTGGCAAGGTTTTGGCAAAACTCCTGCTCCCATTAAGAATGATCGAATACAACAGGTACATTGTTGACAAAGTTTATGCTCAAGAAGCAAAATAGACCACATGTCTACAAGAGCACATCAAGGTTGAGAGGATAAGCGAATGGGAAAGGGATACAGCTTGGATATTTAGGCAAAAATTCCTCTTCGTCTACTTCTTTCGTATGGCCAAAATGAGTGAAATAGCAGGTAAGTCATGGTCACTGGGGATCTAGTGGCTAGGATTTGGTGCTCTCACCATTTCGGTCATGGTACAATTCCATGTCAGGGATGTAATTTGTGGTGGCACAATAACTGACCTACATGTAGCCCACCCTGGAAACGTTCACCAGAAGCTAACAAGTTGTTATCATGGTTACTCATTGAACAATCAATCGTGATGCACCAATAAAACACTCATTATTATGCAATGTGCACACGTGGCAGGAAAGCTTGCATGATAAAGGATTCCAGGTGAAGGAGTATGCATGAATGGAAAACCAATATAAAACCGATACCTAAAGCGAAGAGAACAACAAAACAGATGGCTGAATGATTCTTATACTCAGAGATGTGTCACCCTCAACCTTGTGAAACAGCACTACAAATAAATTGAGGAATAACACCATCATATTTGGGAATGGCTGGGATGGCAAAACGGTACCCTTCAAGAAAACTGCCGTCCATTGGCTCACTGAGAGCTTTGACGACGACAAAAAAAATAAAATACCCACCATCCCAGATTGCTATTGACCTCTGAAAAGCCAAAGGAGACTCTTCCACTCCAGGATCAATACCTTTTGGTTTGAAGAATAGAAAACAACATGATTATTATCGATTTGCTTGAACGTAGGTGGAACTGGGACCAAACAAGCCGTTTGTCAATCAGCATCCCCCCAGAGAAATGTTCACATCACCTGGATGATTCAAAATGCCAAATGGGGAATAATTTTCCGCATTTAGCCCAGTGCACCTGCGAAACATCGTGACCGCAGACAACCCCTGCATTGCACACAAAGACTGGTGAGGGAATCTATATTTGCTCGTGTCTATGAGAGCCCTTTTGTCTCACCCAAAGTCAGACATGTTTGTTACAGGAGAAGGATTGGGCCAAGGATGGTCGGTGGGTGAAACAATGTAAGTCCAAAACAAGATGCCTGTTTTAAAGTCTCAATCAAACGGTACGACATGCCAAAAGTATCGATCGGAATACCAAGGCCTCGGCGAAGAGTGGGGAAATTGCAAGGACAACGGAATCGCAGGTGAGTGCAATGAGCCGGTGGATGGTATTTTGTGCAAGGCATGTGGCACACAAGTAAACCCGAGCCATGGCAGTCTTGGCAACGAAGCAAACCTTTCTCTTTCTCCTTGATGTAGGCAGATACGAGATCGTGAAGAAAGATGATAAGCTCTGCATCCATGGTAACACAAATGTGGTCTCGGAATTCGGTTACAACGCTGCACTCAACTTTGAGTTTCTTGGTGAGATCTGCGACACATCGGACAATGCAAACAATCCGATTAAAAAAAAACATTCCACAGGCACGAAACTATGGCAGCGGTTTGTCTGTACGAAATTAAAACGTAATTTCATGAATAAATATTCAACTTTAATTTGAAAGGGGTTGGGAGAATGGGATGGAGGCAAGGAGGGAAGGAGGGGTGTGGAGTTAAAAACACATTAAGGAACATCTTTTCTGGACACTTGTGTAAATTGGCCTTTTGTTGTGGATTTAGTGTGTTGAAACTGCCTCTCATATTGTAATTAAATGCACTGCACAGTAGGTCAAGATGTCAAGTTAAAATGCCGAATTGTTAAAATCCTCAAATTACATCGTGAGCTTTTAAAAGTTCTCCAATATTTCAACAACCGAGCTACATGGAAATGCCAATAGACTTGCATTTGCAAAGGAAAATGTTTATAAATGAAACACAATGCTCTGCTTATTTTTCAGTCATCCCCCTGCCCCCCCCCCCCCAGAGCGGTTGATGGGGTTTTGCAATAGCTTGGTGTGTGTGTGTGTGTGTGTGTGTGTGTGTGTGTGTGTGTGTGTGTGTGTGTGTGTGTGTGTGTGTGTGTGTGTGTGTGTGTGTGTGTGTGTGTGTGTGTGGTTGTGTGTGTGTGTGTGTGTGTGTGTGTGTGGGGGGGGGGGGTCGCGTGCCTGTAGGCCGGGTGGCACGCGCCTGTAGGCCGGGTATCATGCCTGTAGGCTGGATGTCGCAGCTGCAAGCATTAGAGGATAGATGTCAAAGATCCCTCGATGTTCTTCATGAAGAGTAGATGAGCTATCGTCGGTACCCTGAACAAATTACAAATTCCTGCCCTAACCTGCAGGGGCCACTGCATCAGTGGCAATGCAGCACCCCAGCTAGAATGGATGCTAGCCGACAGCCACATGCTGCATACAAATGGCGGCAGGGCGAGGTATAAACGTGTGCACTATCCATCGAAAGGACGTAAACCTGGACAACCCATCAGCCATCGCTGAGAGTTGGTGGCCTATATGTCACCAAGGACACCGTGGGATGTTTCACACGGTGTCTTTTGTGAAGGATAGGCGAGTTATCACCGATACCCTGGAGTCTGGATAAATTACAACTTCCTGCCACCTTCAGGGCTTGGCCAGCCAAATAGTAAATGTTTTGGGTGGAAAAAATTCCCCAGCTGACCTCACAAACTGCTGGGATTAATTGGAGCCATTACAGCAGTACCATTATAGGAGGGATGAAACAGTCATAGTCGTCAATGCGAGACAGTTAAAACACAATTGTGGAGAAAAAAAAAGAAGTTTTTTTAATGTCATGCATGAAAACGCCATTTTGCCTGCCTGGGCAATTTCATTGAAAAGTCAAATTAGTATCCGATTTAAAAGAAAATCCTTGGCTTCTAACACCCTATTCGATGCCTTTTGCAAAGGCAAAGACATTGAAAACTTTCAACTTTAATTAATCCAAAATGGGAATCGTGTGGGTTTATAAACCTGGAGATTTAGATATGTTCAAAAATAGAATATTAAAAAAAAACAACTTTCACACGAGCAGGTATAAAAGTTGAAAGCAAAGCAACCAGAAGGACACTCGGTAGGGCGCATACCTCAGCCACACAATGCCTGATCCACAAGATCATATCGGGCCCATTACATTAAAAAAAAAAATCATTCTATATATCGTCTTTGGCCCTATCTCTCAATGGTGAAGAATCACTTCAAAAATTAAATAAATCTCGGATGCAGATCCGGATTTGGATCTTCACCAAAATCGGATCAATTCGTCCTTGCAACACACCCAACCTGTCCACCAAGTTTTGGCCGAACCCGTCCACAACTTTTTGAGATATGCTGCACACAAACAAACAACAGACAAACAGACAAGTGGTGGTGAAAACATAACCTCCTTCACCTTCAGTGGCAGAGGTAATAAAATGTATGAGCACAATACAAACAAGGGAAGGCACCTTTGTGGAGTCACATGGCCAAATAAAAGCCATTTGGCCCACCAGGCCTATAACGCCAATCATATCACAACATTATCATCCCCTCTGGGCATTGTCAATGATCCATAAATACAGCTAACCTTAATAAGAGAATTTAAACATAAAACTAGCACTCAATGTCCTACTTTTCTCAAAACATGATATTTATTGTTGTTGCTTTTTGTTTTTGAAGTTTACAATAGGAATGTAAATGGGACACAGCCAATGAGCCGACATCAGTGCTAAACATTAGACAAGAGTGACAGGAATGTTACACAGTTTGATAAGTTGTATTAAAGCACTATTTGTTTGTTTTCCCCTCAAACGAAAGATGAAAAAACGAATAAGCTCACATGGCACAGGTAACCTCAAGCTTTCATAAAGGAGGAAATAAATGCAGCCAGCCAGCAAGGTGATTTCTCTTTTTAAACCAGGTGTGAAACTCTTCAACATCAAAATCCATGCTTGACTGTTGTATCTACAGTGTGAAGGCTGAACAAATTGCAGGATTGCATAAATGGGCATTTGGAGGAATGAAACAGCAGCAGAAGACGAAGAAGCATTTACTATCAGCAGGACGGAAAACCGATTGTCGCTGCGACAAACAGGGGCCCGAGCGATGTTAAAAAGTTCATTTGAAATGGGTAATGAAAAGGCTTTGGAAAATGTAACAAGACTTTAAGAGGTTAATGATTATGCATTTAAGGAAACCACTGTAAAGGTCATTAGTTGGTAATTTAAGAGCATTATGGTGAATCTCCTGAGCTTGGTTTACAGAAACTTTGAATGCAAACTTTGTGATGGTGTGAGAGCTGGATTTCAACCCTCCACCCATGGGATGAGGAATATAATTGAATAAATTGATACGGCGATACAATAATAATGGGCGTGAGCCTGATTTTAACCCCTCGACCCATAGGATAATTATAATCTAAGAACAGAGAGTTGGTGTGAAAGCCACCCAATGCTCGCCTGTTTATACATTTATCGTTTTAAAAAGACTAGTCTAATAATATTTTTTATAAAGCATTGCAGTGAAGTCTGATCCAAATAATTTTAAAGCAATATATGTATTTGTATATTGTAATCAGTAAAAAATAGTGTGGTAGATAAAAACATTAGAAAGGAAATAACTTGCACCAAAAACTTTAACATTTTCACGCTCACGCTGACGCACACGCCGGGGGTATCGCTATAGCTCTCTGTTCTTCGAACAGGCGAGCTAAAAATGACATTGCAATGCTATAAGAACAAAAAGAGCAATTGGAGGTTGCAGACCTCTCACCGGGACTTGTTTTGTGTGGTGTTTATGTACTGATGTGTACCATAATTAATAAGAGATAATTAGAACTTCCACTTTATAGCTGCTGGCAGTGATGACTGGGAACAAAGACACCATGCTTTGATGCACCCCCACTTTGATTGGACACCTGACCCTGACCCATGATGTCTTTTTTACTATTATTCAATTGAATTTAGAATGGGATCAAAATAAATTCAATTCAAATCAAATGGAAGACCAAATAGGTACAATACTGCATTGAAGTAATCAGAGGGAACCCAAACAATCAAAAAGTAAAGATGAAGTCATCAGTAGGAACCTGGATAGGATTCACATTTCAGCTGCTACTCCTCTACCCTCAAACCCATCCAGGCACAGATAAGTGAGCCTTATTAAAAAAAAAAACCCACATCAAAAAATTAAATAATTCTGGCTGCCAGATCATGTGTCCGATCAAGTTGAAATTTAAAACCTGTATTCCTCATCACGACTGCATCACAATTGTGAAGTTTCACATTGATCGATTAAGCGGTTCCAGAGAAAACATTATTTAATATTTTTCTTAAATCCAAGATGGCTGCCAAACCATGTGACATCAATTATTCGTTAACAACCGTGTACATACAAGCCTTGGGGAACATTTATGTGAAATTTCCCCTCGATCTGTCCAGCTGTTCTGGAGAAGATGATTTTTATATTTTTTAGGGTAAATTGAATATGGCCACCAAACCATGTGACTGATGACATCATATGTGTGAAGCTTTTGTTCCTCATGGATAGGCGGTCATATGTTTAAAGTTTCGCCTCGCTCTGTTCAGCCATTTCGGAGAAGAAGATTTTTGAAGGTTTAAAAAAACAAACAATATGGCTTCCGAATCACATGACCGATGGCGTCATCAAAAAATACTATATTATGATATGTATTGTTACGGCCCAGGGTTTGAGGTTCGCTATGAGAAGAAACACTAAGGTTCCTCCCGCATGCCCGGTCCTGAGAACACTTGCTGCGATTAACTCATCAACCACAAACGTAGATTGGAACCACCAGTCCTGACAGGGCGTCACTACTTCACATGGCGACCTTACCTTTGGACGATGATATCAAAGGGGGGGGGGAGGGGGGCTCATGCCCTCGATGCATACTTGTCTTAATCTTACCTGAACAGGAGCAGCATGGCAGAGCAAATCACGTGAGGCAGAACTTCCCGGCTACACTACGTAAGGATTACGCTGGAGGAAAAGATGTGACAAACTGGGTACATTTAAGCAGGGGATTCATTACAAAAGAAAATAAGTGCAGCAAAGGAAAACAAGGATTGGTGAGGTGCAGAAAAAAGAAAAACAATTATTTACAAATACAAGAGACAGTGCAGAGCCACACTGATCCAAATTCTATACAATCTCAATTGTACTCACAAAACAGGCAACATCAGAATCATTCCATGAGAAAGTTAGAAAGGGGGTGGGGGGGGGGAGAGACAAAGACAGAGACAGAGACAGAGACAGAGAGAGAGGGAGAAAATGTGAGGTGGTTTCGACCTCTTTTTATCAGGTGAGGTCAATGGACTAATGCAAGCCCAGTCGCTGAGGAGGAGGAACGGGGAAGTTTAGCGCATATTTACGACTCATGCTAGATACTGGAACGTTCAGGTCCGAGTATCTGTAATGGAACGCTGCGCTCCCCCTGTTCCTTGTTGGTCCAAAAGGGAGTGTAGGCCATCAGCCATGGCTCAGAAAGTGCCTGATAATCAAGTTTCGTTCCACTCATCGGGGGGGGGGGGTAGACAAAACCTTGATAATATGATCGTATATATTCAAATACATATGTATGCAAAAGTTCTCCACTCAAATAGCTGCACTTATTGTGTATTTTCATCTTGAAAATCGATGCATTCCCCACGTTCTCACTTGAATTTTCTCCACACGGATCACGTGTGGGTCACGTGACGCCTCAACAGCCAATAGATCGGCTGACATCGTATGCAAATTACGTCACTGTCATGTGACCAGCTAAGTTGTCCAAGATGGCAGCTTCCTGCAGGGAGGAAATCATCGGCAGCTGATCGGCGATTTTTGATGAATATGGCTTTGATGATTACCATATTTGATGATGAATGAATTTGATGATTACCTCCCGGTAATCTGAAAACGATTTCATCCTACCCCCCACGATTTCAGATTACCCCCCTCAAAACATTTATTGATGTTGTTTATTTACAAAAAATAGTAATTTAATTGATATTGAAAACTAATTAGGGAAAAACCATTGACCACGTGACAGCCTTGAAAGAGTTTGCAATTAATTTTGATTTTATTATGAATGATTTTATTTTAATATTGTTATTAATTGAAATCAGTATTTCTCATACAGTTATAGATTTTGCCACATTTTAATGAAATCCTTCTTTGATATAGTTGATACAAATAGACATACTGGTATATCTTTTTAACCAACTCAGACTATATTTACAATTATGGAAACAACGCAATAAAATCAATGTATAAGAAAGGCAATGAAAACAGCTTATTTTTAATTCACAATTTCGTTGCGGTGGTGCTGGTCGTATGGCAGCTTAGCTGCCGGGTAGCTATCATTTCTTGAAGCGCGACCATGTCGCTGATGCAGTGCCCCTCTACCAGTACACACACTGGAACCGGTACTCATTTCACCGACCTCGGAAGGATGACAGGCTGAGTGCGTAGCCTGGTGTTAGCTCACTGGTTAGGGTGGCGACTTGGGATCCTAGGGTCCTGAGTTCAAGCCCCGTTGGCCACTGAATTAATACACCAGGGGGTTGACTCAGCCTCTCATCCTATTAAAATAAAAATATAATAACAATATTAAAATAAAATCATTCATAATAAAATCAAAATTAATTGCAAACTCTTGAAAGGAGGTCACGTGGTCAATTGGTTTTTCCCTAATTAGTTTTCAATATCAATTAAATTACTATTTTTTGTAAATAAACATACAGAAATAAATGTTTTGAGGAGGGTAATCTGAAATCGTAGGGGGTAGGATGAAATCGATTTCAAGCTACCCCCGGGGGTAACTTGAAATCGATTTCAGATTACCGGGAGGTAACTTGAAAGGGCGGGGGGAGGGGGGGTAGCTTGAAATCTTTACACCGGCACTCCAGGTACAATCGGCCCATGATCGAAGTTGGTCCTCCCGCGCCGGCACTCTCGGCTAAACGTCGTTCGTGACCGTCTAAGACGAGCCATTTGTTGACACTTTCTCTCCATTTATCCCATCTTACAGACGTAAAACGTTTGACTTCTTCGTTCGCTACATTGTCCTGGTGAATAATACACGGGGGAGCGTCCTCACTGGCCATATTCATCAAAAATCGCCAATCAGCTGCCGGTGATTTCCTCCCTGCAAGAAGCTGCCATCTTGGACAACTAAGCTGGTTACATGACAGTGACATAATTTGCATACGATGTCAGCCGATCTATTGGCTGTCGGGGCGTCACGTGGCCCACATGTGATCCGAGTGGAGAAAATTCAAATGAGAGAACTCGGGGAATGCATCGATTTTCAAGATGAAAATACACAATAACTGCAGCTATTTGAGTGGAGAACTTTTGGATACGTATGTATTTGGAGATATACTATCATATTATCAAGGTTTTGTCTACCCCCCCTCCCCTCGATGAGTGGAACGAAATTGCACAATACAGCTTACGGATGATGGTCTAGTGGTGGTCATCGGCGGTGGTGACTGTGGTTGAGACGTTTGTAGCGGCAGTGTAGTGGTAAGTTATAGTGTGGTGGTTGAGGCTGTTAATGGCAAAGGTAAGCGAGCTTGAGTTATGGCCCTATGGTGTGGTGATTTTTATAAAAGGAATCTTGATGGTGTATGAAATGTTGCAATGTTGGGGTTTGAGTCTGGTGAAGTCTGATGTCGAGTGTCTGTTGGATAATGGCACGCGGTTTGAATGGGAAAGGTTTAACAGCATGCATGCATGAAGAAAGGTTGTGCACAGCAAAGCAAAATAATGTAAAGAATGAGAGGAAAGACCTGTCATGAGACCACGCAACACATATGACCCATAAACCCATTACACATAAGGGAAGGGCTGTCTAAAACGAATACCAATGAAATAACTGTCTCAGGAACCGCTAAATGTCGTGTGCCATTGCCTCAGTGGAGTGCCAGTTTTGCAGAACCGTCAAGGTATATTTACTCTTGGCATTATGTTGATGTGAATGGGATTATCAATTTTGACATAAAAAGGCACATCCAAGCAACTTAAGAACAACCAATTGTGAAACAAACAAGAAGGAGCAGAGTGAGCCTCAGGCAACATACCAAGTGGACCGTGTATCCATTGCCAGTTTTGAACGCAGTAATTATGTTGTCAAGAAATAAAATCAAATAAAATATTTACAGGATATAGGTACATATTTCAAGTTTTTGTGATAAATTTTTTTTTATTGAATTCTGACGTATACAAAATTAGTTATGAAGGTTGGAATGTGACAGAAAGTGTTCTTGGAGTATTGCCAATGGATGCACACACTGCTTGAAAATGATGGAAATCACGTCAAAATTCCTAACTAATAAGTAATATTGCACACGTCTGATGTCACAATTACCACAAAAAAAAAAAACGTGAAATATGTAACTTTCGGCTATATCCTGTAAATATTTTGTTCGATTTTGTTTCTTAACAATATAATTACAGGGGTTCAAAATTGGGAATAGATACATGGTCCACTCCAACGAGTGATTCACAAGCTTTGCTATGATGACTATAGTTTTCATTATATGATAACACAAAGAATTTTGGAATGATTTGTACAACTTCTGAGAGTTTGATTTATTTTGTTCGCGATAACATCCCGTTTTCAAGTTATTATGTCCAGCGGTGCAGGAGAGCATTAGTATGTATGATAATTGATCCACAGATATGATGTCTTTGGTTTTCTAATCATAATTTCAAAATTTCAAGTATAATAAAAAACAAAAGTTGGGGGTGGCCATCACAGCTTAGCACACAGTGCTAATGCACACCAAGAGTACCACAACCAAGTTTCAACACATTTCATACCACAAACAAATAGACGTGTGCATCCCACCACCACACTACCCCCTATACACACACACACACACACACACACACACACACACACACACACACACACACACACACACACACACACACACACACACACACACACACACACACACACACACACACACACACACACACACACACACACACACACACACACACACACACACACACACACACACACACACACACACACACACACACACACACACACACATACCTATAATGGCGAAAGTTTTCATTATACCACAACACATAGAACTGACATATTTTAGAATGAGCTGGGACTTGAAAACCATTCCCACACAATACACATTTAGAAAGAGAATTTGCATCCCACCCTCACCCCCCCCTCTCTTCTCATGAATTATTTTTAATGCCTCAAACCTTCCTGGGCACATCCTAAGTACATCTCCCAAATTTTAACACACTCTACCCAGTGGGTTGGAGGTGTACACGAAAAAGACAAACAACACAAACACACAGAATTCTCCTTTCAGTAATAGATTATGATTACCCCGACTAACTACAAAGTCTTGATGAAAGCATGATTTTCCCGACGTGGTAAACAGCTTCCGTTTGTAAATGCAATCCTGCATCCCTCACGCACATGCGTGGTTATCCCTCATTCCAAGTTTTATTGTATCATCCGAATGCACTCTGCTCGTCTTCAATACTAACAATACCCCCATCGATCGAGCATGGTCACCTATTCCTGCGTTCATACGGCTTTGCTCATAGCTTATATCAATGCACTCACTGTGTCATAACCCACCTTGGACCTTTTTGGATAACAAATATTGTGCAAGATTCAAGTGGCACACAAAGTTAGGTAAAGACTGAAAAAAGTAATAATATTATTTGTGGAATTAAATTGTGAACAGAGATGCACAGGGATGGAGCATTGTAATGTGTTAAACAGGGAACAGCCACAGGACACACGAGTGATTGGGGCAAACCATGCACATAAGGGGCGAAGGAGGTCTGAACTGGACAAAAAGTTTGTTATATATATATATATATATATATATATATATATATATATATATATATATATATATATATATATATATATATATATATATATATATATATATATATATATATATATATATATGGATTGTTGACAACAGAGCATGCATCATCCACCTTGAGAATTATCCAAGAGCACTGCTATAAATCTAAACACGTCATACAAGACGATGTGTGACCTCATCCGACTCACTCGGATGCTCTCCGGGATAGACTGTGCTCTGATTATTTGGGTGCACAGGTAGCACAGAAGGAGAGAAACAGCTGCGCTTCGAGTTCTGCGGCGGAAAACACCGGTGGCTCACCTGTGCTCTCCTGTGGCAAAAAGAACTGATGACGGAAACAAAACTCCAGACTCACTCAAAACAAATATAATTAATGTCGCAGAGTGCAAGCAAATACTTTGAACCTCTCCAAGTCTGATCAAATAACAGCTGTGTGCACAGCGCTTCCTTCCGCTCTCAAAGAAAACTCCGTCTGATATGAATGAGCATCACTCAAAGCCTTTTGGTGAACGTGGTACCGGAACTGCTATGCTGAGATGACAGTTGTAATGAAGTCGAGATGTGCAGGTGATGATGAGCGTCGCAAATGCGCTCATTTAACAGCTCAACAAACTGACACTCCTGGAAGCTATTTAACTGCACCAACCACACTTGAATGGGTCTTGAAACTTACAATCCTTCAGTTCAATGGTTTTATTAAATAATAATAAAAAGTTCACATCTCACTGAAACTCTTCCATCCTCACGTTTACCAAATTTTCGCCATAGGATCACGTTACCCATACCAGAACCGAAAACTTGCAGTGTCAAAACAATAAAGGAAGATGATCAATCAGCCTTAAGAGGAAGTCATTGAGTGCATCACATCCATGTGGCCAAAATTGAATAAAATAATATCAATCTTCAGCCTCAACCTAAAACCTTACATTAATTTAGTTATTTATTTTTGAATACGTCATCAAGGCTCGTTGAGCTAAAACATAGAATGGATCAAGACATGACAGAACAAAAGGAACATCAGAAAGAGAGTGTGGAAACACATCAAGAGCAGGGTTGAGGGACAAAATATAGAGACTTGGAAAAATAAAGGATGTAGGGAAGAATGAGGGCAAGGAGAAGACAAAGTGGGTGGACAATATGGACACAGTCACAAACTCTCAGTAAAGGATAAACTGGAAACATGGAAGGAGGTGGGCTTGGGGAGGGTTATTGGGGGTGAGGAGATCACGGTTTTGGACACAGAAAGGGTGGCGACTCGGGCAAAAATTGCATTCCGTTACTAGAGTTATTCTGTGCAGACTACTGGAATTAAAACTGTAACCAACTATGGCAAATTATAGTACAACTCTCATATACCATAGTTCTAGTGATATCATTTTTGCCACACAAACAGCTGTATTAAAGATCTTGAGCAAAGAATGAGGTTGAAGAGAATGTGGAAGTTGGTTCCACAGGTGGGGAAAAAAGGAGGAATGAATGAGTGGAGGTGAGCAGTGATTCTGGGAGTTGATGGCAGACCCAGAAGGGGGTTGATGGCAGACCGAGTGTGCCCTGCAGAAACCTGGCAGGGCAGAGCATGGAGAGAGCAGAAGACCAGAAAGGAGGCAGTAGAAAGACAGAGCCCACCAACCTGTTTGTGATGTGAAATTCATAAGCCCACAGTATCATCTTCATCACAGAAGATTCGAATGATGATGAAGGACTTGGATTCCACAGCATCAAGTTGAGCAAGGTGCAAGTTAAGACGTCAGTCCAGAGGGAGAGCAGGACTCCATCAAGCTGGGCCTGAATGCCCTGTAGATGGATTGGAGTTCAGGTATGCCAAAGGAGGACTTTGCATGACAGAGGATGCCCAGTTGGCAGCTGACTTTGAGGATCAACTTCGAAGTGTGGTTTGCCCAAGAAAGATCATGGCTGGTAGTGAGACGCAAATGTTTGAGTGACTCACCTTCTTCAAGAGGATTGGAAAGAAAGTAGATGGGAGGGTTTGGCAGCAGATCCTATTAAAAAAGACAGAATGTGTGTTTGACATTTGTCAGGATTGAAAGACTTATTCCAAGTGTTTGACCAGCTTGTGATAATATCAAGGAAATGCAGGGAGGGAAGAGGTTGCAGCCTGCCTATCTGAAGGATGAGGGATGTTATGGCAGAGGTGGAGTCATCAGCAGAGTGATAAATAGGATTTTTCCAGCGAGTCATTGATATCGCTGATGAAGATTAGGAATAGGACTGGGCTCAGAATATTACCTTGGGGAACTCCAGCCTTGAAAAGGAGAGGAGATGATGGGATTCTGTTGAGAGCATTGTGTTGGCTACAAGAGTAGAGGAAGTCAGTAAGCCATGGAATGGCCTCGGATGCTAGGGACAGAGATTTTGGAGAGCAAGGAGGGATGCCAAACTGGATCAAATGCTCAAGATATGTCCAGCGAAACGGCCCCTGATCGCATGTCTGACATTGAGGGCCTCAACCCGTTATTGGGACAGCAGAAACAGCATGTCCAAGGTGGAGTGACCTGGTCTGAACCCAAATTGATGATCCGAGATGAGGCCGTTGGAGCAAAGGAAGAATTCTTATGTCAACGGCGATGATGGATTATATGACCTGGCTGATGAGTAGAAGTAAGCTGATAGGTCCATAGTTAAAGTGATCGGTTTATGCACATTCTTGATGCAATGTGGTGATAGTGGCTTACTTTGAAGGTGATGGCAGATGACCTTGGGCAAATGTTGAATGAAAAGAGCAGAAAGAGGGCATGCAAGAGCAGCAGAGCAGGTATTTAGGACACATGAGCTGATGCCATCCGATTCAATAGCAGAATCAGAGTTGAGGGTTTCCATAAACATCTCCACCTTCTCAGATGCAAAGGGACAGAATCCAGGAGCAGTTGGGTGTGACTGGGTATGGTGGGAACAAAGAGTGAGGGGTTGGGGACAAGAAATGTAAGCAAACACAAATTGACACATTCGGTCTTCTCATGAGCCAAGTCGGCTGTAGCATCATTTGAAGTGAAGGAAAGTATGGAGGTGGAGCACACTCAAGAGACAGACTTAGCAAGGTGCCACCAGGTTTTAGAGGAGGGAGACAAGTTTGAAAGTTCAATCTTAAGGTTGGACAGATGTTTTCTGACTCTCCTAAGAGTGGACAAACAATTGTTGGCTTTGTGGAATCATTTGAGATTGCCTTCAGCCAGATTTTCATTCCAGGAAGAGAAGGCAAGTTGTTTGAAGACAAATCCCTCACCACAGGATTCAGTGTACCATGGGTGGGAAGAAAGGTAGAAGAACTGAAGATGAGATGGGATGGGAAGGATCCGTGCATAAGAAATAGCACATTTCTATGAAAGAATTCCCAGGCTGAGTTAATATCAGGGGCAGTATATATGGGAGACCAGTCCTGAAGTGAGATGGCTGCTTTCAGTCCCTGCCAATCTGCCTGAGTGAACTGCCAGACTTGCGGGCACCGAGGCAGCACTGTAAGAATTGCCAGAGAGATGTTGATTCTCACAAGCATATGATCAGATTAATCAATTGGAGCAAAGGAAGAGCAGGAGACATTTGCAAGGAAGTTTGTTTTACCCAAGTCCAGAAGGAAGGATTTGCCATTGGGAGAAATCCGAGTCAGAAAGTTCACAGATTGAGGCAGTTCCATGGAATCACAGAAGTTCTTTGTTGAAATGCCATGGCTAGTGAGAGAGGTACCAGCACCCAGCTAATTTGCATGGTGACAATTGAAATCACCACATATGAGCAAGAGAGAATTGGGATGAGTGGTTAAAACTTGGTCCATAGTGTCTGACAGAGAGGGATGCAGATGGAGTCATCATTGCTTGGAGGATGGTACAACACACAGACAAATAATAGGTGGGTGAGGGACGTTGCAGCCAGGTATATTCCTGGGGGTTGGGTGGTGTAAGAAAAGAACACAGAGAGTGAGAAATTGAGTTATTGATGTAAAGTGCAACTCCGCAGCCAGGACGGTGTTCAAGCTTATCAAACCAGAGGAGACAATAGCCAAGGACATACAATTGAGCTAAACACGTGAATGAACTCACAATCTCGATAATGTGAGATAATCATGCAAGGAGATGCATCACATCATGCGTGTGTGTGTGCTGAATGAGAAGGCTTACCATGGCTACAAAGCTTCTCAGATTCCTGAAGCTGAGCTGACTTAAAAAGGAGTTGTGTACGAGGAAGAGCGAAGATGGTCTCAGTCTCGTGGCTATAGCTGGCAGCATTACGCAGCCCACTCAAAAGACCTGAACTGCGAGGAACAGTTCCTCCTTCAGCACCATTGCTTTCAACATTACGCAGCAGGTCAAGTTCTGGGGGAGGTTGGTGTGAAAAGCCTCAATTCTGATCCCATTTCGATTAATGATGAATTCAGGCTCATGGAGTTTGTTCGTATATAAATTACATGCAGGACAGGGGCATTAGCCATCATCATTGTACACTTTCACGTTAATTAAAAAAGAACATTCATACTCCATGAGCAAACCGACACAGTACATGGGATTTGAACCAAGGATATTCTCAACAGCATGAGTGCAGTTGCTAAAAGGCAAACGTGCAATTGTCGCTATAGATTCTTTGTAACATCCCATTACAATTTGAACCACAAAAGAGTACACTGAACCATTTTTCCCACCGCTTTTTCCACCGCATCATTGCCTGGCTTGAACGTCACACAAAAAAAACTTGCTGATGGTAGTTACCGAAGAAGGGCCATCAACATCTACGCTAATAAATGTCATTGTATGTGTGTCAGTGTATGTGTGTCAGTGTATGTGTGTCAGTGTGTGTGTGTCAGTGTGTGTGTGTGTGTGTGTGTGTGTGTGTGTGTGTGTGTGTGTGTGTGTGTGTGTGTGTGTGTGTGTGTGTGTGTGTGTATCAGTGTGTCTCGTCCATAACTCCAAAATTATGAAACCTAACGGCCTGAAACTTTGCACGCATACTAAGAAAACTCCAAGGTAGTGCTTGCATGAAAACTGGGTGCCTGGGTTAATTAAAACACTCCTTTGAAGATAATTATCAATGGCCTTATTTAATTATCCTTTATCAAGGTGTCATCCTTGGGCATCCCCTAAGTCAGCCGTCTGACAGCTTGCTGTGGTCTTAATTCGCCATTTTGTTTGGCCTGTTCAACAATGCCTCGACTTGGAACAGGCCGCGATGGTTTAACGATAAATCGCTCATGAATTTTGTTTTTTTCCACTTTCCTCACTCATATCATCGAATGTCTGATCATCATACCTACGGATCTCTGTACACATCGCAATGCTTATAAAACGCCCGGAGACGCGAGTGTTCAAGACTTTATTTCATTTCCGTACATGCGATAAACTCTAGTCTCTGACAGTGAGCCAGATATCAAAATTTAAACTGCAGAATCGATCTCAACAGCAGTTCCGACTGTTCATTTGTCAAATTCAGACGTCATTTGACATTCCATGGGTGTCCAGGTGATGTTTATTATAACCTATCGCGAGTCGCTTGCCAGCCAGCGCGGTTATGTTCAACACCGTCCGGAGTGTCAAACAATGTGCAAATTCAAACGTTTATTTTTTTTTAGCAATCAGAACTGCTGCGAAGGTCAATTTTGCTGTTTAAATTCTGAAATTTCTTGTTTAAATTTGGGAGGAGCTAAGCGTGAAGGCCTTGAGAAGTCTTTAGCTTTTTCCAGAAGGTTGAAAGGCCTTGAGATGATGACCCTACAGCATCAACATCCTCAACTTATTTTACATCAACACTAACTCCATCATGAAGAAGAAGAGCAAAGAAGAGGTCAGCATGTCCTCTTGTGGAGTTGTCAGACATGGAGGAAGGTGCAGATAACCTTGAGCCTCTGTCTGACCAATTATATTATCAACACCATGCATCCACACACCATGGCAGGATGGCCCGAGGAATGCACACTCACTCTAAGCTGTCTAGCCTGAGGTTGACGATAAACCCAGCTATAAACTGTCATCCCAGTGTTTTACAGGTAGAATGATTAATCAATGTGTGTGCCATCCCTCAGATGGACGTTAAACTGGGCGTCACATCTACTGGAATTAGTTGGTGGACATTAAAGATCCCTTTGCTGTGTCTTTCGGGAAGAGTGGAGGAGCTATTTCCGGCATCCTGGCCAAATTCCAAATTCATGCTCTGACCTAAAGGGGCACTGCATCAGCAGCACTGCCACACACCCAATTAATAATGCTACTGGCAGCCTTGTGCTGCACAAGAAAAAAAAGATGACCAGACTCCTATGTATAGTATTTTATTGTAATAATATTATAACGAATTATTCTAAAAAATTTCAACTCAATTTTTTTTTCTTTCTGACAGGAACACATTCCCCCTTTAATATATTAAGTCAATGTGATTTTGAAGTTCAATTTACATTATTTTGATTTCAATGATGTTTTCCAGGAATGCATCTATGACATAAATAGGGAAGTGCCTGTATAAACAGGTACTGGTCAAAAAATGGATTACATCTGGGTAAATGAGGGACACCAAGTGTATTGAAAGGAACGACTTCCATACAGGTGTGGCCCACATGTCAATTAGGCAAAGAACATCCCAGCATGCTTCGGGCCATGAATGAAAATGCTGCATAGGCATGGTTGCTGATAATTATGGCTGGAATGGCTGCAAGAGGAAACCTTTGCGAGTTTGAAATATAGGTGATTGTTGGGGCGTGTTTGGCAGGAGCTTCAGTGATTAAGACACCTCAATTTTTGCTGATGTTTCACAAGCAACAGTATCTGAGGTGATGTCGGCATGGAACTCTGAGGGAATGACATAATCAGTAAAGGGCAACAGTGGGCAGAAGCGTATACTCCAGGATCATGATAGCAATGAATTGATTTGAAGTGTAAGGCAAAGCAGGCGAGCAACTGCAGACCAATTGACTGCAAATTTCAACCTAGGGCGCGAACAGTTTCATCAAAAATGGTCTGCCGAGAACTGCACAGAGTGGGATACCATAATCAGGTTTCAGTGCACAAACCGCTCAGCACACCTGGCAATGCACGTTTGCGTACATAGTGGTGCAGAGATCACAGGCTATGGACTAACAAGAAGTAGAGAAATGCAGTATGGTCAGACAAATCATCCTTCACCATGTTCTCAGCAAACGGATGAGTGCGCGTGTGGCGCCAACCTAAATAACTCTACAACCCTGAGTACTTGGTTGCAACAGTGAAGGGTTCTGGTGGTTCTGTAAATGTTGTGGAGTGCAGTTTCCAGGTATGGTTTGGGTGCAGTCATTCTCTTAGAAGGCAAGGCCAATGAAAATCGTTACTTTATGGTAACGAGTGATCCTTTTCATTCCATGTTGCAGCATTTCTTTCCTGCCGGGAGGGGTATCTTCTTGGATGACAATGTCCACATGCAGAAAGCACGTTTGGTCGCCCAATGGTTTGATTAGCATGACACTGATATTATCCATATGTCATGGTCTTCTCAGTTAGCAGATCTGAAACCCATCGAGCATTTATGGGATGTTCTGGAACAACGCCCGAGACAGCGCTTTACACCTCCATCAAACAGGTGTGAGTTGATTTACTTTATTGTGGCAGAATGGTGCTGCATCCCTCCTGCAGAATTTCCGATGCTGGACTCTATGCCATGATGCATACCAGCCGTACTGGCCGCACTTGGTCGCCCAATGGTTTGATTAGCGTGACACTGATGTTATCCATATGTCATGGCCTTCTCAGTTACCAGATGTGAACCCATCGAGCATTTATGGGATGTTCTGGAACAACGCCCGAGACAGCGTTTTACACCTCCATCAAACAGGTGCGAGTTGATTTACTTTATTGTGGCAGAATGGTGCTGCATCTCTCCTGCAGAATTCCCGATGCTGGACTCTATGCCATGATGCATACCGGCCGTACTGGCCGCACTTGGTGGCCCAATCACCTATGAAGTGACTTTACATTGGTGCTTCCATTTTTGTCCAACTCGTTGTAGATATGTGTGTGTGTGTGTGTATGTGTGTGTGTGGGGGGGGGGGGGAGGGGGAGGCATGCATGTGTGTGTGCAGGGAGAAGGTGTGCGTGTGTGCGGACATAAAGTAGAACACAACATTATCCTTGCTAACTCACTTCCCCTCCCCCCCCCCCCCCGTCACCTTTCTCTCTTTTTTCTCTCCCCCCTTCCCCTGGGCCCCCGACACACATTCATTCTCTCTCTCTCTCTCTCTCTCTCTCTCTCTCTCTCTCTCTCTCTCTCTCTCTCTCTCTCTCTCTCTCTCTCTCTCTCTCTCTCTCTCTGTGACTCTCTCTGTCTCTCTCTGTCTCTCTCTGTCTCTCTCTGTCTCTCTCTGTCTCTCTCTGTCTCTCTATATATATATATATATATATATATATATATATATATATATATATATATATATATATATATATATATGAACATCAAATTGATGCGGTTGGGACAATATGTTTCACAAGCAACAGTATCTGTTTCACAAGCAACAGTATTTTGAGGTTCAGCTACAAAACACAGTCAACCAAGAGATCGAACAAAGTCCGAGTAAACTCGACTCACCAATTTTTTAACAAACAGGAAAGAGTCCTCCTCAGGCGACGTTTCGCTTGCGGTCCGCAAGCTTTCTCAAGCCAAGAGGCACAGCTAACCACAAGTGGCAATTTATAACGAACCACTTATGGTCACGTGTGTAAACATGTATACATCTTTTGGTCATCGGAATGTGGCAATGTCACGCATCATTGGATTCCCACTGGTTTCTGGTCATTCATTTTTTTTGTTGTTTAATCTGGTATCGTAATTCTGCATATGCACAGCACCTTAGGGTTGTTAAAAGACCGTCTTTTGGTTCTGTACGTGGATCAGGATGGGTTGCGGGTTGATGCACTTTCTGCATGTGTTGTGCATGTACTGCTGAAAGTTGTGAATGTTTGTTGTTGCGTGACGGCGTGTTAGCAGAGTGTGGAGCAGTGTGTTGCAGTGGCGTTGTGATTTCTTGTGGCGGTGTATGCGTACCAAGGCTATTGTTGAACCTACCTGTATACTTGCTCTTGCACCTACCTCATATAGATGCTTTAACCAATGGGTTGTGCTGTAGAGGGAGATCAATGGTTTTGTTTGTTTGAACACCTCTCTGTTCTTTAACATGCCAGGCTTTGAGCATTAATCACCGGTGTTTGTTGGGCATGACAACCAGTATGCAGGTTCCTCCTAGGTCCAATTGATGTCCAATTTTTATGTGGTGCCGTACAATTGCTGACTGATCTGTGTTACCAAATCACATTGCCCTTTTGTGCTCCTACAGGTGTGTATTGAGGATTCTCCCCATGTCTCTGATATATGCCTCTCCACAGTCCTTGCTCCCAGGGCTGTACACCACACCTGACTTGTCACTATCCGGTATTGCATCTTTCACTTTGGTTAAAACACCCCGGATAGTACGTAGCAGTTTGTGGGCGAGTCCAATATGTGCACTTCGCATTATTTTTGCAATCCTCTCCGAGAGATCTGGATAGTGAGGTAACACACACCTATCAATCAGCTCTGGTTTGTTGTTGGTTGTATTATGCCTTCTAAACCCCTGTGCCAACCTCCTGTCATACCTGTTGTCCTTTATGATTTCATGCACCTGTTTTAGTTCCTTAATTGCACCATTACTGGGCGACGAGATTGTCCACGCATGGATTGTCAATGCCCGTGCTACACTGCGCGCGCGCGCACGCACGCACGCACGCACGCACGCACGCACGCACGCACGCACGCACACACACACACACACACACACACACACACACACACACACACACACACACACACACACACACACACACACACACACACACAGCACCGCTCCACCCCCCATTTTACTGGAGTCATTTTCATGGAATCAATGACCATTATGTTCCTAACTTTTTCATTGCTGTCATATGTACCTTGGACTATTTCGAAAAGATTTAGCTTCTATGTACCTCTGAAATATGGGGGCTATCCCCACTAGAGCGTAAATTCAAAAATGGGCACGAGTCATTTTAGGCATGAGGCCGGTGAAAATTTTTGAACTCAGTACACTATAATCACGAATGAGGGGTCATTTTCCACAAATTTTGAGGTGTGAAATCTGATGGGATGGTCAATGTTTGGTTTGGGCGTCATCTTGACCTCCAAATCCAAGATAGCCACTGTCAGCCATGTTGAAAAACAAAAATGGAATAACTTCGGAACCAAATGAGCTACATGCATGAATGAGGTTTCTTCTCCAATTAATTCCAGCATGTGGAGATGGATAGGGCAGTTACTTTTCAGTTTTGAGGTCACCTTGACCCCTTATAAAAAAATGTTCAAAATTTTTATAAGGAGTCTTCAAAAGACCGCTTATAAAAACCACCTTCCGAGATCTTCAAAAATCACAATAAAAAAGGGAAGGGACATAATGATCACTGATTCCATGAAAACGACTCCACTAAGTGAAAATAATTTGGAATTTAATTATCGAGGGTGCATTATAAATAAAATTATACAAATTTACTATTTTAAGCGGTGAAGCTGCTTCAATATTTGACTATTTCCGTCTGTCCATCCGTCAAAAATGAGGAACCTTTTTAACACAGAGTTCCGACGAAAAATGGACCCTTTTGACCCTTTAGTCCACTGAGACCCCGTTCGACCTTTGAAGACCCTTGAAGACCCCCAATACCCTTAAAATCCCAAAGACCTAAAAGACCCAAAAGACCCCAAGGACACAAAAGACCATGAAGACCCCCCAAAAAACAAAAGTCCCCAAGCACCCAAAATACCCAAAGGACCCAAAAGACCCAAATACTCTGAGGACACAAAAGATCCAAAAGTCCCTGATGACTCAAAATAACCAGATGACTCAAAAGGCCCCGAGGATCCAAAAGATCCCGTTGACCCAAAAGTTCCCGAGGAACCAAAAGACCAAGATGACGAAAAAGTCCCTGAGGACCCAACAGACCTAGTGGACCCAAAATACCCCAAGGACCCAAAAGAACCCAAGGACCCAAAAAGACTCTGTAGATCCTTTAAGACTCTACTATAAATGCATGAGGTGTGTGTGTGTGTGTGTGTGTGTGTGTGTGTGTGTGTGTGTGTGTGTGTGTGTGTGTGTGCGCGCGCGCGCGCATCATGTGATACATCACAATGATCATCATGATCGCTTGAGTTGATTAGGCTTACTAACTAGAAAGAGCCTGGGAGAATTCACGTTTTAAATACACGCCATGTTAAGGCATATAGGCCAGCTTAACAGGTCCTTCCGCGGCATGGAATTCTATTTACAAAACGAGAGAGGCACTTGGGAGAGTGCATACCTCCGCCCCTCAATGCCTGATCCACGATAACATATTGGGCCCAATACATTTTTGAAATATCATGCGACATATCAGTTTTGGTCTGATCTCTTAATGGTGAAGAATCACTTTTAAAATTCTAATAGTCAGATCCGGATCTTCACCAAAATATGATCAATTCATCCGGGTAACACACCCAACCTGCCCAGCAAATTTCATCCGGATCCGTCTACAACTTTTTGAGATATCCTGCACACAAACAGACAAACACACAGGCAGACAGAGAGGGGTGAAAACATAACCTCCTCACCTCTGGCAGCAGAGGTAATAAGTAACAACAACAATGACAACATTGCAATAAACCATATATTAACAAGTAGCTGTAGATTCAAAGTGCACTGCTCCCGCCCCCCCCCCCCCAAATGCCCAAAAATTAACAATCCTCTGGCACCCGGCGATGCCACCTTGCAGCACATGGAGTCGGACTTGAAAGGGCGCAGTGTACAATAATAGATTGAATAATAATTGATTAATTGCAGAAGTAAAATAAAAAATAATCGTAAAATAATTAATTTCTCAACCAATTGCCAAATAGCATCCCTAATCCACCACTGTTTCATCAGAATTTGTAACTTTTTGAAAATAAATTAATCGAAAAATGAATAATTAATCATTGAATCGATTTACCGATAAATCAAAGATACCCTTTATAGCCAAATCATGTGGTCATTGTCATGTCCAAATGTCAGCTTCCTCGCTCAAAGGATGGCTGAGATATTGTCCAGACAAGCAGGAAAGAAAATAATTAATCCATCAATTGATTCATCAATAAATCAAAAATACTGTTTATAGCCAAATCACTTGGCCACTGTCATGTCCAAATATCAGTTTCCAAGCTCAAAAGGTGCCTGAGATATTGCCCAGATGATGAATAAAATAAATAAGTAATTCATAAATCCATAATAATGAAGTAATTAATCAATTAATTTAGTGTAGCAGCATAGCAAACCTGTTGTGCATTTTGTGATACAAGCACCAAATTTGGCACAAATGTACATTAATATGTTGCGAACATTTTCAGATATTGGGCCACTTGAAATTCTCTCTTTATGTCCGCCATATTGGATTTCAAAATGGCCGCCACTTGAAATCTACATTTGCGATTATCTCTGGACGTAATGCAGCTATTGACTTGAGTCTGGTATCTAAATGTATGTTTTTGGGGGCAAGGAATCCAATAGTACCATTTTCAACTTAATATTATCTATCACAGTCTGTTATATAATTTTATTTGGAAATTATCTAGGCAAATATTGGATTCAACACAATACTTTGAAAAGAACGTCTTAGTTCTGTAAATATCTTCGGTATAATACTGACATGCTACATGGTCTAGTATTTGAGGCGAGGTGTACTGATATCTGAGGCTAGGTATATACCGGTACTGAAGATACGTGTACATAAACAGTGTCATGTTAACAAGTTCAGCATTGCCTCAAGTACATGTATGTTGTTGACTCATCGTCATGTTCAGTCCCCTTCACACACACAGAGGGCTGTGCACTGAAGGGCAGCCTTTTTGCACTTGCAGCGCCTCACACACCCTTTCTTGCACTTGCAAGAAACCAGCTCAATGCAGCTGTGAGCTGCCTCAGTTAGCCTGGTCCAGTAAGGTGTGTACTGTCCTTCTCCAGTCCTTGACCAACCCCAGTTGGTTGGTGGAGGGAGCTCTGGTGCTGGCAGCAGTATCTGACCCCACACATGTCCACCTTGATACACTGCACTCTTGACATGTTCCTCCAGAGCTGCCTTCGTTGGAGGGATGAGCTGTACATTGTTCTTCCTTGCGAAGAGTTTCCTCCTGGCCTTGTCAATGTCTGTGCATTTGCTGGTTCGATCATACAACAGGATCACGAACCTCTCGATGATGCGCATTGCATCGTCTGGTATGTCACGAGGTGCAGAGGACAGCAGCAGCAGCGCCTCAGTGAGTTCTGGCAGTACCGTCCAGACTGCCCACGCAGTCTTCTTGCCATGTCTATGAAAACTAGACACAGTGTCGCATCCAGTTAGAGCGTGAAACATTGGCAGTGCACGAGCCTTCTCTCGTCCCAATCCAGCTGCTATTTTGTGTGCTGCTAGGTATTGGAAACTCTGGCCTGTTGAGAATACCAGCCACAGTTTGTCTTCTGGTTGCAACTCCTGTGCCAGGGACACTGCCAGCACCACAACATCGGTGTCTCCAGTCCGGATGAGTATTGCATGGTGTCCATGCTGGACTGCGTGAGATGCATGCAGCAACATCTGACTGTCAGCTTCTTCATGGTTACATGGGGCGAGTGAGGTCAGATCTGGCAGTAGTGGCTTGCTGAGCACTGCCTCTCCATCAGTAATGACGAGTTGCTTGTCCTCCTGGTCAAACCATTCCATGAGAGCTGCTGAGAGGAACCTGAACAGCTCGGTCTTGTTGCTGTCCACTCGTAGGAAGTTCTGCCAGTTTCCTGGTATGGCTGCGGCAGCCACCACACGCCTCCGCACACCTTGACCCCGCTTTGCACGTGTACTACCTTTCAGTGAATCAGCAAGGTAAGTATCCCAGACCAGATCCAGGCGTGACACTGTTTGCAGCTTTGTGGACATACATGGGATGAAGATCTGTTGTGCATACTCTTCAAAGGTCTTTGATGCAGCCGGCTTCAGCATCTGGACGATGGCTGCTCCATCAAGCACAATACAGGTCGTGACAGGAGTCTTTGTCTTTGCGTCGGAGACTTCTTCCAAGCATGTGAGGAGATCACTCTTGGTACCAGTGCAGAGGCTTCCACCATCAGACAATGCAGGAGGACATGCCTGATTCTCGTGACAAAAGAACTCCTCAAGGTTTCCATCCCTCGTCTGGCAGCCAATGTACAGGCGTGCGAAGAGTTCACGGTCATTCTTGATGGAGGCGAGCTGTTGCTGACCTATGCTCTGGCTTCTTGGAGTGGAAGTGCTGAACACCTTCAGCTTGTTACGAGGAATGGGTGCGTCCACTGCCTTTGTTCTGTCCAACAGACACTCTCTGGTGAAAGCCTCGAACTGCTCTTGGCCAATCCTCTTGGCATTCATCACGGTCTCCACAGCAGCAGGATCTGCGATCTCCTTTGTGTCCAGTTTGACGACATCCTGACTCTCCTCCTCGAATGGGTTGCCTATCTCCTCTATGACACCAACGAGAGAGCGAACATCTTTCACAAATGAGGCCTGTACACTTGGCGTCTGATCATGATGACGTGTGTCTGCTGTTTGCCGTCTCCAGTGTTGGTTCCCATCCTGGAATTCTTCGATCACCCTGGCAACTTCTGGTCCCGCAACCATCCAGCGACGTAGGGCACTAGGGTTGTCAGTGAGCCCAACTGCTCCACCATCTCCTTTGATGCAGGCATTATCCTGCTCATGTGCCTGGTCAATCGGGATTGAAGAGAACACCCTCTGTGTTTTCTGAACGGTGAAGTGGCTTTCCCTGAATTTCCTGGCTACATCTGGGTGTTTGATGGTGAGTTCGGCCATGTCCTTCAGGTGCACTGGTATCCACCTAGCATAGTGGGTGTGATCCAGTGCATGGAACCAGGGGACCAGCTCTGTCAGAGCATCGAGGTACATCATTAACGATCCCTGCCTGAGAGAATGCACATACACTAGAACCAACAGTTCTAGTTCCAGCACGGCTGCCCAGTAGTGAAACTGGGGGATGTCTTCTCCTCTCTGGCAACACCAGTCTTCAAACTCTGCATCCCTAGTTGTAGGCACGGTGTTGCAGGATGTACAGTGCTGCTGCAGTCTCTTGATGTGCTCTTCTTGTGCGCAAGACATGGGATGCTCACAGGAATGAGTCTGCTGTCCCTGCTGTCGCAATCTCGGCTTGCACAAGTGCTTTCACCCAACCACTCCCTTTCAGCCAGTCCCCCAGTGTCCTCAGTGCCGTCATCTCCATGTGGAGGCCACCAAACATCACCACTATCTGGTCTTCACCATAGCTCTCTGGCCACTTCCACTGTATCTGCTTGGCCAAAGCAAACAGTGGCTGATCAACGATGACCACTGGTGTCTGTCCAGGATTCAGGTGTTCCACAGCATTCTTCACGACGTCCATTGAGTGCCGGATCATGGCCACTGTGTGGGATCATGTGTGAGTGCCGGATCATGGCCACTACCATTGGATTCCTTGCCCCCAAAAACATACATTTAGATACCAGAATCAAGTCAATAGCTGCATTACGTCCAGAGATAATAGCAAATGTAGATTTCAAGTGGCGGCCATTTTGAAATCCAATATGGTGGACATAAAGAGAGAATTTCAAGTGGCCCAATATCTGAAAATGTTCGCAACATATTAATGTACATTTGTTGTGCCAAATTTGGTGTTGTATCACAAAATGCACAATTCTTTTGAATATTTGGGCTAAGCTGCCCCACTAATTGATTAATAAAAAAATATCCTTTTTGCCAAAGAACATCTTCACATTTGTCCCCAAATTTCAGCTTCCAAGCTCAAAGGATGGCTGAGATATTTCCCGGCCAAACAAGAAAACAAACTGAGTAAAAACTAAGTACTCCCTTCCTTCAGCGCCCGGCGAGGACGACGTGCATCGCCTGGATATAGAATTGGGAAGGAGCAGTGTACAATTAATAAAATAATATTAACAATAAAAATAATAGTATAATTTGGCAAAAATAATAACGAACATAAAATCTCTGCCGTGGCCCAAGCTCATCTGGGCTTGGTGAAAAGCAAACCAATGCTCAAGCAGTACAGCAGGCAGGTATGCAACAAGGCCTGAGAGACCAGTGAAAATTTGGTCGAATGGACCAATGGGCAGACAAGCAATTCTAAAGGGTAATTCTGAAGGGTAATTCTGAAGGGTAATTCTAAAGGGTAATTCTAAAGGGCAGTTCTAAAGGGCAGTTCTAAAGGGCAGTTCTAAAGGGCAGTTCTAAAGGGCAGTTCTAAAGGGCAATTCTAAAGGGCAATTCTAAAGGGCAATTCTAAAGGGTAATTCTAAAGGGTAATTCTAAAGGGTAATTCTCAAGGGTAATTCTCAAGGGTAATTCTAAAGGGCGATTCGAAAGGGCGATTCTAAAGGGCGATTCTAAAGGGCGATTCTAAAGGGCGATTCTAAAGGGCGATTCTAAAGGGCGATTCTAAAGGGCGATTCTAAAGGGCGATTCTAAAGGGCGATTCTAAAGGGCAATTCTAAAGGGCAATTCTAAAGGGCAATTCTAAAGGGCAATTCTAAAGGGCAATTCTAAAGGGCAATTCTAAAGGGTAATTCTGAAGGGTAATTCTAAAGGGTAATTCTAAAGGGTAATTCTAAAGGGTAATTCTAAAGGGTAATTCTCAAGGGTAATTCTCAAGGGTAATTCTCAAGGGTAATTCTCAAGGGTAATTCTCAAGGGCAATTCTCAAGGGCAATTCTCAAGGGCAATTCTCAAGGGCAATTCTCAAGGGCAATTCTCAAGGGCAATTCTCAAGGGCAATTCTCAAGGGCAATTCTCAAGGGCAATTCTCAAGGGCAATTCTCAAGGGCAATTCTCAAGGGCAATTCTAAAGGGCAATTCTAAAGGGTAATTCTAAAGGGTAATTCTAAAGGGTAATTCTAAAGGGTAATTCTAAAGGGTAATTCTAAAGGGTAATTCTAAAGGGTAATTCTAAAGGGTAATTCTAAAGGGTAATTCTAAAGGGTAATTCTAAAGGGTAATTCTAAAGGGTAATTCTAAAGGGTAATTCTGAAGCGTAATTCTAAAGGGTAATTCTGAAGCATAATTCTAAAGGGTAATTCTGAAGGGTTATTCTAAAGGGTAATTCTGAAGGTTAATTCTGAAGGGTAAATCTGAAGCGTAGTTCTATAGGGTAATTCTATTAGGTACTCCTATAGGGTAATTCTAAAGGGCGGTTCTAAAGATTCTAAAGGGTTATTCAAAAGGGTTCCAAAGGGGGTTTTCAAGGGTAATTTTAATGTGTTCTAAAGGGTAATTATAATGGGTTTTTCGTTTCTCGGCTTTTCCTATTTCATACTAAAAATGCCAAAATGAACTGCTTCCTTCGGACACAGGTGCGATTTTTCTTTTCAGGTGTAGTGCCTAAGATTGCCAGCAAGTAGACATCCATAAGTATCTGGAATCATATTTCACACCAAGTCCTCAACCAATAAAAAAAAGACAGCGAAGATGACCCCTGGCTTACCCTCGGCAATCTCAAAAGGGCAGTTTAGTGACTGCTTTCGGTCATTTACAACCCAGAAGTCACACGAAGCATCAGGACATCATTGTAATTAATACTCAGACCATCTATGTGTATTACGTCGACTATCTCCCTGCGTGGTCAATCCATATCACATCACAGCGACATTTGTCTGAAACAGTGTGATTTCCAGAGATGTAGCTTATAAGGATAGATGGAATCAAATGTACAGTTGGGCTGTCATCAATGGAGATGTTATTCAGATGCTTCATCCAGGTGATCAGCTTCAATAGCTCATTCAGGTCTTCTTCCTTCTCCAACTTGTGGATGAATGGCGGGCGGGGACAGTTTTAGTTCTTAGGACTTGCTGTTGAAGTTGTGCCACAACATTCATCATCAGTTGCTCATCACTGACCTCCCCCAAGGAAGATATTGCAGTCTCGATGTATGTGCCTCCTGCAGATCTTAGACCACCTCACGAACATTCTTCTGGTTGCGTTCATGGAATCCAAAGACACCTTGCAATGTGCACAATTCATGGTCTTTGAAGATGACCTGCTGTACATGATTGAGGAAAAGAGTGTGTTCCTCTCTATTTCCCATTTGATCTCTGTCTCAGCGTCGCTCAGCTTGAGAGAGTACGTTAAATGGACAGTTGCATAACATAAACTACTGTGCACGTAAAGCCACTTCGGGCCCTTCTCAAAATCAACAGAACTCCCTGCCATTTCTTAGCCTTTTCTTGCATTGAGCTTCATTTCTCACATGTAACATTGTCTGTACTATCATTTATGTTGCATGATTTACTACATTGCAAAAGGCAGTTCATCTCATTGCACACATTGGCCACTTTGATGGTCAGCGACAGCGGTAATGACATCGTATGATGAAGAAGGCCAGAGGCTTGCTTGGTGATCTTGTTGGTTGAGGACTTGGTGTGAAATATGATTCCAGATACTTACAGATGTCTACTCGCTGGCGATCTCAGGCACGACAGCTGAAAAAAAAAAGAAGGAAATTTGTATAATTTTATTTCTAATGTACTCCAGATAAAATACAAATTATTTTCACTTGGTGATCTTAGAGTTGAAGGCCTAATAAGAGGGCCAGCAAGGGATCGTGCAGGCTGGAAAGTAGCCATGAGGTGAACCACGGCTTGCACATGCAAGCATGGAAACGGCCTTAAAACGACAATAATAATGATGGTGGTGGTGGTGGTGGTGGTGGTGGTGGTGGTGCTGGTGGTGATGCTGGTGGTGGAGGATTCGTTTTCATGGAATCAGTGACCATTTTGTTCCTACCCTTTGATATTGTGATTTTTGAAGATCTTAGAAGACATGTTTTGTATAAGGAGTCAAGGAGACCTCAAAAGTGAAAAAATAACTGCCCTATCCATCTCCACATGCTGGAATTAATGGGAGAGAAACATCATTCGTACATACAGCTCGTTTGTTTCGAAAAGTTGAAACATTTTTTGTTTTTCAACATGGTGGACAGTAGCCATCTTGGATTTGGAGATCAAGATGACCCCCAAACCAGTAATTGACTATCCCATCAGATTTCACACCTCAAACTTATGGGAAAATGACCCCTCATTCATGATTCTAGTGTATTCAGTTCAAAAATTATCACTGGCCTCGTGCCCAAAATGACCACCGGCACCCATTTTTTGAATTCAGACTCTCGTGGGGTTAGCCCCCATATTTCCAGGTACATAGGAGCTAAATCTTTTCTAAGTAGTGCAAGGTACGTAGAACAATAACAACAACAAAAGGTAGGAACATAATGGTCATGGATTCCATGAAAATGACTCTACTCTCTCTTTGAATTCCTGTCAGTGAAGCGGTGGGTGGTATTTACGAGTTGTAAATATACAAGTAAACTGGGAGGGGGGTGGGAGGGAGGTATTGAGAAAAATATATTGGGGAAAAACGAAAAAGGCAGAAAATAGAGGATAAAATGGAAGGAGATTTTTGGGTGAAGGAGAGAATGACAGGAGGGTGTGTATGGGAGAGGGGAGGGTGGAATTAAAGGAAAGGGGGGGGAGGGCAGGACTATAAAGGTTTGTGGCAAAAGAGTGAGGAGAAATGTTTAAAGACGAGGAAAGGTGGAAGCATTTGGAAAATTCCACCATTTTTGCATACATCATATATAGTTCTGGGTTGACTTAGCCACCTGATCAAAAAACACCTTGAAATTAGAACTGGATGTGAAGACTTTTCACTGAGTCATTCAACATTCCCTTCAGCAAAGATAGACGGCACTGAACCCCCCCCCACCCCTCCATCTTGTCTGCAGGCATCAAACAGAGGTAAGCAACATTCTCCCTCTATGGAACTTTGCACTTGGCTGAACAAGAGCAATCCCTTATTCAAATGGCATTCACAGGGAAGGCAAATTCTGCTGGAGAATGATAGGACAATTAAGACCAACAAATGACTTTAGAGAGTCGAAAATACCTGAGTGAGTCCAGCAAATCCATTCCCCTCCACAGGCCTGGTGGACAATTAAATTTATTTCGGGAATTTTTTTAGGCTTGCTGCAGTGATATGTGCAAACGCTTCTAGATTCTGCATCGTGGAATGTCACGGAAATACGGCGATAGGCAGAGGTTATGCTCACTCACCTGATGCAATGTGATTAGCAAGTGCTCTGCATTGGCATGGGTTTCCGAGCGAAAATTGGTGCTCTTCAACTATTGTCTAACTGCAATCCTCCACAAGTCTGACTTTTATCAAAGATGCAATCTATTATCTTGAACTGACAACCAGCTCGGTATAGGACAGATGTGCAGAAAATGAGCACTAAAGCACATCCTCGTTACCGTGCTGCGGATGGAACCCACGCGGCAGTCCGCATACCTTCATTACGCATGGCAGTGACGTAGCCAAACCACTCTTTCACACTCGCCACTCCGTGTGGGGCATTCTCGTGGCTTCTTCGAGTGATCTTGGTGATCGTTCCCATTGGGCTTTCGAGGGCACCTCCCGTTGCCATCATGTTGTGACCCAGGACGAAATCCAGGTTTTGAGCCACGTACGTCGATGACTCCGCAGATTCTTTAGCACCAGAACCACAGGGATAAATGTGGAAGAAATACAAATTACTTAAATATCTTTTCATCTTGCATTCCAGGAGAAATCTCCAGTGCACCTCAGAAAATATACACAAACAATGACAAGTGTACATGCAAATGCGCACGCACGCACACCACCAAGGTGAAACAAGTTTCAATTTACATC
This sequence comes from Eptatretus burgeri, assembly GCF_056783735.1. NCBI lineage: Eukaryota > Metazoa > Chordata > Myxini > Myxiniformes > Myxinidae > Eptatretus > Eptatretus burgeri. The sequence continues at coordinate 62,780,969 of NC_140973.1, forward strand.
ATGATGTCACAGTACTCTTGATCTGTACAAATGCAGCAGGAGTTTTCTACATCTTTAGAACCATCTGTTACATGTTGAACATTGGGCAACACCCTGCTGCTTACAAGCAAGTTTCATCCATTCTGACATACATAATACATTTCTGTCTATTTTTGTCACTTTCCCTTCAAAATGTTCTCAGACACTACTGGTACTGCAGCAGGTTTTTTTCTGCTTAAGTGTTTGTTGTTGTCATTCTCTATAGGGGGGTCTCTTTCCAAGTCTGGATGTTAAGTGGAAGGACCTCTTGTCCAAGATGCAGTTGCCATCTCCTCCCACTTGACCTCTGGCACTTCATTTTCCTGATGGTCATTACGAACTGCATATCTCCACATTCTTTTTGAATCATCCTTTCGACGAGGCTGAGATTTCCACCCTAAAATCCAACCTTGTTATGCTGTGGTCAGACATGTGGGCAAGGTAGCCCAACCACTCTCGGCAGCACTTACTGATAATCACCTGTTGCTTGCAAGTCCCTCCATCATAGCCTAACTTATTGGGGTGTTATACTATATGTTTTATACACTGCTGTCTGTAGGGAGACGGCTAGTATAGTACGTATGAATCTGTGATAAAAGGAATGTGGTGTTCTCAGATGCTAACGGAAGGGAGGGACGGGAAGGTGGGGTAGGGATATCCAACATTCTGAACCATATGGTAAAAACAGAAAACACATTCCTGGGATACATTTTTTTTGTTTGGTATACATGATCAAGGTTCGTGGAAGAGTTTGAGCAAAATGGAAGAGAACAAAATGGAAAGGGGGAAACACCAACAGCGGAGTAGAAGTGAGAGTGAGATCAAGGGGAGGGGGGGACACATAGGGGTGAACAAGCTGCACACAAGCTGAATGAAACATAGCGAGAGGAGGAAGGAGGCAGGTGGGGATAAAACAAAAAAAGGAACAAACCAACTGAAAACTAACAAACAAAAAGAGGTGAGAGAGAGAGGGGTGAAATCACAATGTGGAAAAAGGCAGTGCTTGGAAATGGGGTCATTTGGGGTAGAACAGATCATGGGAATGGATGGGGGGATGTAGTGCTGAACCTGATGTAGTGTTCACCACTACACCTGAGGTAGTGGTGAACAGCTGTCTTGAAGCCCTAGAGGAAAGAATGGGACTGAACAGACTGGGGAAGTTAGTTCCACAGTGAGAGAAAAGGGGAACAAATGAGTGGAAATGAGCATGGACTTTAAGAGTTTAACAAGAACAAGGTTACTGGCAGACCTCGTGCAACCTGCAGAAACCTGGGAGAGACAGAGCCAAGAGAGGGTCAGAGGGTGCAAGTCCAAAAAAGGAGGCCGTAGAAAACAGAGAGGTCATCAACCTGTCAGCATTGTGAGAGTAACAGGCCGAGACACTCAGCTTCGTCACGAGAGACCCCAATGATTTTACTTTGCCTTTAGTCTTCACTTTTAGGTTATCACCTGAACACTACCTTATATAGGATGCCAAAAGCTCTGGATTCCTATGCAATTCGCTTTTCAACATCTGAACCCATCCTTCCTGATGACAATCTCAGAATTTATGTATGGAAATTCACTTTTCAGATGCGATCTCCCCACAAATCAACGATAAACCTTGTCTTCATTTATTGCTTCTCTTCCAGGTACGACGAGCTTGATTTGGGGAAAACTAATTGATAGGCCAATATCTCCATTGAATAGTGGGTCCTCTTTGAACGATTCTCTCAGCACCAGGTCTCATTGCGGTGATGTGTGCAACATCATCAGAAAATTGGCTGTTGGTCAGTCGTGTCTTCCCACCATCACGTGTATGTATACCTAAGCAACGTCTTGACAAGTACATACTTCAGGTAGATTCACAGTCCTTCTATCATCGACTTTTGTATTCCAGTTTCCCCCGACAAGTCAAGCATACAGGTTAAACAGGATGAGTAGCATGAAGCATCCCTGTCTTAGGCCATTGTTTACATCAATGTCTTCCAAGAGGGCACGATCCACAAGAATATTGGCCTGCAAGTGTTGATGAAAGGATTGAATTAGCTCAGTGGTTTGATCAGGTACACCAAGTTTCAGCAGTGCTATCCACATCACAGCATGTGGCACAAGACTAAATTGCCTTTTTAATGCCAATAAATAAAAAGAACGACTTTTCTCTGTGCTCCCAAGACATCTCTATCAGTTAACAATCATGTGAGCAGCTTCGGCCTTTTCTGAATCCACAATGGAACTTGGGCAGTTCTTCCTCAGCTCACATTCTATAACGTCTGTTGTAATATTCCTGCAACCACTTTCTCAACTGCATCAAACAGGGTGATACCCCACCAGTTGTCACATCTGCTGAGGTCCCCTTTCTTTGGGATGGGTACAAGCACAGCATCAGCCCACTCCTTGGAGACCTTATTCTCTCTCCATACTATGTACAAAATGTAACAATCGGTCAAATAATTCTTCACAGCACGCCGTCTTCACCATCATCGGGGAGATTGCCACAGTTGCTCCCAATCTTACCATTCTTCAAACTAACAACTGACCTTTCCAACTCTTCTTTTGATGGCAGTTCTACCATATGTGGTAGTGGTGGTTGCCAACTTTGTCCAACTCTGCTGCATTGAACTGGCTTTAGATATTCAGGAACCTTGGGAAATGCCTCCTCCATCATTGCTGCTGTGCTCGGGGTATGATGCAGATTTTGATACTCATCTTTTATTTATATAATATATCTCATTGGCACAAGAACCCTTTGTCCACATTGCATATCTCTAATGTTCTGCCAGGCTTTTCTCCCTCCAAATCTACCCTTCTGAGTTATATCTGTTTTGGCCTGAAACCAGGCATTTTGGGCTTCCTTTACAGCTTGGTGAGCATCTCTGCATGATTGAGCAAACCTTTGTTGATCAATCTCACGTCCAGTGCTACCACTTCATGTACACTTTATTTTTGCATTTAAAATGGTTTCAAGGGTCTCCATGCTCTGAACCAGTCACAGAATGGTTTTTTTTAAGTTCAATTCTCAAAGCAGAGAATAGACTGCACGATCACAGTTAGTGCAGATCTTATCCAATCAGGCAACTCATGAAGTTATTTTGTCTGATAATAGCAAAGTCAATACAGTGCCACTTCTTTTATTTGGTGTGTGTCAGGGTTTGCTTGTGGATGTCATTCTACGAGAATGAGGAATTGCACACATTTACTTCATTCAGAGAGGGGATGTTCAGCTGTTCCTTTCCTGCATCATTATAACTTCTCCCTATTGTGTGGGCCTCAAACATGTTCTCATTTATCACGACCATCTTCGCTGGATCCAACATGGTCAATAAGGTCTCATGGGATCACACATGGCTCATTTGATTGTATCTCATCCAATGCTTGTTTGAGTTAATCAAATATAACTTGCCTTTGTTTGCTCAGCTGTTTATAGCCAAATCACTTGGCTGCATATGTTGGTGCATAGAGCAGGATAGCATATGTGCATGGTCTGAGTTCCTTCTAACCCTCTTAAATGTGGTTCAAATCAATCTTAGGCCTTAACATTCCATCGCTTTCCTCATTTTTTCCTCCTTTCCAGGTAACTATGGCTGCGACAGTGAAAAGTATGGCAACAACCTCTTCTCTCTGTTGCTGTGGCCCTGGCTCAGGTGTTGGTTGGACAGCTGTGAGCTCTCCACCCTCTCCTACTCAGTAAATTACATTTCTAAACCAAGTTATTTCTTGCAGAGCAGCTACTCTCACTTGGTATCCATGGAGTTCTCTTCATACCAAGTCTATTCCCGTCTTTAGCGTGAAGTAGGTAGGTCAAGGTCTCGGGTCGATCTTACATTCTATAAACCCCTGAAATGTACTAGAAAACTACACAATTAATATGTGTGCAAATGGTTGTGCCCAGGAGACATAAAACTCCCCATGGGTGAGCATTCAAGGGGTGAACCAAGTGCTACTACCAGGTGGCACCCTACACTTGTGTTCATATTGTTCTCTGGGCACAATGCCACAGCTCTGTTGGCCAGTCAGAATTAAGTACCTTCCATTACACGGGGTGACCATTGTGAAGAGTGATGGCCACAAACACGCACGCAACCCACCCAACCATTCGGCACACACCCACCCATCAATCCATCCGATATGCACACACCTAAGAACGTATTAATGTGCAATTAAACAATAATAATAGATATAAAAAAGCAGAGATTAACTTATATTTGCAATGTAATTGTAACATTAACATACCAATGTGATACTTCAAGAAATGTTAAAATTTTATATTGTGGAGAAACCTTTCAACAATGAGCAATACAGTCACAATGGAGCACAATGAAGCATGCAATGGAAATGTGTGTTTAATCACAGTAGAGGTTCTGCAAATAAAACCTCAGAAATAAAATACACCATGCGTTGAACACTGGCAGATCAATTAGCAAGGAGATGAGATAAGACCATAATATTGAATCGTTTACTTAACGTGGCCGCTGACAAACCCACCATTGTGTGGAATGTGCTGCGCTTCTGTGGAAAAGAAGATGTTTGGACCCTTGAGCTGGAACAGCGCCCAGGACTTAGCACGAAAGTTAACCCCGTGGAAGCAGGCAAGCGTCACGTGATGCCCGTGCAGTTCCATTGTGCCACCCAGTAGCTCGGCGTTTGAGGGCAAAGGACGTGGGAAAAAAAACAACTGGCAGCCTGAGATGACGTGCAATACGGCTGGCCAGTGCCGATGCTGGGCCATATCAGATGTGCCGCCTTTGGTGAGATCAGGATCAAATGTAGAATGGCAGGGTTAAATCAAAGCACAGATGAAATTAAACACAAAGGCTTAAGTTTAAGACTTCAAGAACTTGAGGTCATAACTGTCACAATCAGATTGTTCATACAACTAACTTTAACCATCTGTAAAAGCGTGTTCACATTTTAGAACATGCAATGGAATCAAATAGAGCCACACTGTACCAGATTCTTCGGAGGCCTTCTCGGATACAACCAGTGAGACCTTCGCAGGCCCGTAAAGCACAGGGCCCCATGTCGAAAACACCCGTTTGCTCGTATCAAACTGCTGAGTAAAGAATTCCTGAAGCTTCGTGCCAATCTTGATCAGGTCGGGCGTCGTCGATCGAGAGATCATTACTTGAAAAACATTCCACGAGAGGTCCCCGTGAACAAATATCTTCCTGCAGCAATTAAAAGATGAGGGGAAAAAAACCCCCAAAAACATGATGAGAACAGGGTCATCAGTTGGAGAAATTTGAAAATCTAAAGCCCAGCATTGTCATAAAGAATAATTCATTGAAGCAATTTGAGTCGAACATGTTGAACAATAAGGTGACGACCCAACCGAATGCCACCAAACTTCACATGGACAGGCTTTGTATTGTACATCAGAACCTGCCTGGCCATCCGACTTTTATCGTGAAATCACTAATAAATAATAATATACAATGAGAAATAAAATCTAAGGCACCACACACTAAATTCAAGCACAGACAGGGTTGGGGTATGAGAAAACCCAGATGAGACTGAAGCTGTTGGTGGACGAGCAGGTAAAGAGGAGACAAGCAAGCAAAGAGGCGACGAGCAGGTAACGAAGGCACACAGCAGGGTGACGAAACATTACGAGCAGGAACAGGACAAAGGCAGGCAGGAACAAGAGAAGATAGGCAGGGAGGCAGGAAAGAAGGCAGCGACAGAGCAACCGTTTCTCCTCCAGGTCATCCAACAACCCTCTTGGCGCAATCCCAATTCTCCTCAGACATGACTCTTCCTCCTGGCTCTCGTGAGAGATCTCAATCACTCCGCCCTCTCAGAAAGCTGAACTCAGCCCCTCCAGAGCCGCTCATGACCCCACCCTTTGGGAGGTTATCCAAGGCTCAGGAGGCTACAAAAAGCTCTCCTCACTCAAGAGGCGATCCAAGCTGCGCCCCTATCTCTCTTTGCTTGGACCTTACTTCAGGTGCCTCATCAGATGGGACATGCATTAAGTTTTATGTATTATTGTCTTAACCTTAATCCCTAACTATTTATGACAATGCACCACCTTCCGTATGGTGCCCATTTAAACAGACAATTCTTAAGCGATGTTTCCCTTATTAATCACATCGAGATTGGCTCACTATTCGTACACAGACCATACATTTATTTTTTCTCTTAGGCAATATCTACCCTCCCCCCCCCCCAACAAACGAAATATTAATCCACAATCAAAAAATAATCTGTGATAATAAATGCATGTCATTGTGTGTGTGTGTGTGTGTGTGTGTGTGTGTGTGTGTGTGTGTGTGTGTGTGTGTGTGTGTGTGTCTCCTCTATAAATCCAAAACCAGGAAACATTGCTGCCCAAAACTTTGCAAGCACACTAAAGCAACTCAAGGAGAGTGCACAAATGCAAATTGGATATTTGGGGAAATTTCAACATCCCTTTTGAAGATAATTAATGGTTTGCTCAACATCACAAACCAAGAAAAAGCCTTTCCAAGATGGTGGCGTAACATTGTTGTCAATCTGCTGTCACCTTGGAGGGGTCTTAAGCCACCATTTTGTTTTGGCCTGCTCAAAAAGGCCTCGACTTGGAACAGGTGACAACGATTTCTGTACAATAAAGTGGTCAAATTTTTTTTTTCTTACTTTCCTCACTTATATCATAGAATACCTAATGTTCACACCGCAAACTGCTGTATACATTGCTTCTGTTGTTGCTACAGTTTTCTAATCAGGAGCTTGGCGTGATGTGATGCACTGTATGATTCAATTGTCCACGATGAACTCTCACAGACTAAAGTATGTCATCGAAATCTGTCTTCGGATCTGAGAATCAAAGTTCGTGGACTAATTAAGTGTTGAAATGTGGAGAAGTGAAATCTGAAAATTTAAAGAAATTTGCCATCGTTATAACTAAGCACATTATCTTTAAGCCAGGCAATGCTCCCTCCTTCTCCATATTTCCACAAGTTAATGTGAAATTGTCAAAGCATTGCACTAAACTTTTTCTATTGTTTGGACAATTGTATTGAGCGAAGAAAAGATAACGGAATGTGCCCAAAGTGTAACTTCATTAAATGTGTAATGAAGATAATTAAGCAGCAGGACAAGTTTGGCTGCGAGATGGCTGCGAAGGCTCCAGCGGAGCGAGAAGTGGGCATGGCGACCGCGGATGGGTTCTCCATGGGGAAATACCTAGAGTTAGGAAGGCAAAATGAATTAAATTAAAGATCAAATTAAAAGAACAATTAATATAATATGAGGATAAGAATGAGTAAAGCAATAGGACAAGTGAACACGAGTTCAAGAGAGAATTGGAAAAGGTTTACAGTGGCTACAAAGCAATGCTTGTTGAAAAAAAAAAGAAGAAAGCAGTGCAGAAGACTCTAGCTTCTTCCAGAACGTTGAAAGGCCTCAAAATGATGAAACCACAGCATAAACGTCCTCAACAACATCAACACCAACTCCAGGACCAGCACCAAGAAGAAGTGCAAAGAAGAAGCCAGCATGTCTTCTTGTGGAATTGTCAGGCATGGAGGAAAGGGCAGACAACCCTGAGCATCTGTCTGATCAATTATCAACACCATGCACCCCCACACCATGGCAGGATGACTGCAAGGTATGCACACTCGCTCTAAGCTGTCTTTCCTGGGTTCAAATTTAAACCCAGCTATAAACTGTCATCCTGATGTTTCACAGACAGGGTGATTAATCAATGTGTGTGTCGTCCTTCAAAGATCCCTTTGTGGTGTCCTTTGTGAAGAGTAGGGGAGCTATCCCCAGCATCTTGGCCAAATTCCAAACTCCTCCTCCAACCTTCAGGGGCACTGCATCAGCAGCACCGTCACACCATCAGTCAATGATGCTATTTACGGCCGACCTTATCTGCATATGAAAAAAAAAAAAGAGGACGACAAGACCCCAATGGAATGTGTAATATTTTATTGCAATAATAGTTTAATATTATTACAATAAAATGGTGGAGAAGAGGTGAGTGGAGAAGAGGATGAAGGTGAAATAGCATTAGGATTTGTGGACATGGAGAAAGCCTATGACACCACCGAGAGAGGTGGTGATGGCGAAACCGAGATGGATGGGAGTGCCGGAAGCAGAAGTTAGGTTGGTGGAAGGGATGAACAAAGGGAACAAAGGGAAGAGTTTTGGTTGGTGCAAGGATTTCTGAGGGGTTCAGTTTGAAGCAGGAAAGCTCTCTCAGCCTACTCATGTTTATCATGGTGATGGAGCTGTTAAGCAGGAAGATAAACATGAGGGGTATTCTGAGGAGTATGTTATCTCTGTATGATCTGGCTGTTGCGGTGGAGAATAGGTGGGAGATGCAGGAATACTGGGGGAGGGGAAGGAGGCATTTTGGAAGCATGGGCTGAAGATGAGTATGGAGAACACTCGGGTGATGTGGGTCGGGCATCAGACAAAATTAATTAACAACAGGTTGGAGGGGAAGGAGATCAGGCAGGGAAATAGGTTTGAGTCTCTGAGGGGAACAGTGACCGATGATGATTCATGTGGGTGTGAATGTGTGGAGGAGGGTGTAGAGATTAATGTCAGACAGAAAGATATCAAGGAAATTGGAAGGGAAGGTTTTGATGTCTTGTATAATGCCTGCCTACCGTTATGGTCTGGAGACGGTGGCACTGACAGAGACACAACAGCAGAGGCTACAGGTTTGTGAGAACAACTGGGTCAGGAGGACTGTGTGAGTGAAGAGGGTGGATAGAAAGAGGATAGATGAACTGAGGGAGAAGATCGGTGTGCAGATAAACTTGACAGGGAGATTGGTAAAATGCCAGCTGAAATGGGCAGGACACTTGGAGCGGATGGGGGAAGAAAGAATGGCAAAGAGAGTGGATAGGTTTCGGAAGCAAGGTTGGAGGAAAAGAGGTAGACCACGGTTGAGGTGGGAGAATTGTGTGAGGAGGGATATCAGTAAGGTAGGGGTGGTTGGAGAGTGTAGAGAGTTGGCTGAGGACAGAGGGAAGTGGAGGAGTTTCATGGCCAAGGCAGGGCAGAAGCTTGGTGCCATTGAAACCCACCCCTTATAAAGGGAGGAAGAGAAGAAGACGAAGAATATTTTAATTAATTTACTCTTTGAAAAATTTCCACAATTTCATTTTTGTCAGGAACGCATTCCCCCTTTCATACATCAAGCCAATTGGATTTTGACGTTCGATTTACAATATCTTGATTGAGACTAGGTTTTCCAGAAACGCATCTATGACGTAAATAGGGAAGTGGCTGTATGTAGATATGTGCGTGCGTGCGTGTGTGTGTGTGTGTGTGTGTGTGTGCGTGCGTGCGTGCGTGCGTGCGTGCGTGCGTGCGTGCGTGCGTGGTAATACAGCATAAAATACCATTCTCTTTGCTAACTCACCTTCCTCCCTCACCTTTATCTCTCTTTTTCTACCACCCCCCCCCACCCAATTCTCTCCCACTCTCTCTCTCTCTCTGTCCTATCCTCATGGCCCACCCCTCTTAATAAAGAGCAGCAGTCTCCTCCCAAACCTCTCTCTCTCCCCCCACCCTCTCTCTTTCTCCCAGCCTTCCCTCCTGGAGTGTTTATTAACGTGTGGTGAGGCGTCGCTCTCCTTTCACCCTTCCTCGCCCCCCCTCACCTGCACCGCCCCCCTCACCTGCCCCGCATCACCCCCTCTTCACCCCCCTCTCTCTCCCCACCTTCCTTAATATTCCCGTCAGCGAAGCGATGGGATAAATATAAAAGAGCAGCCATTAACTTCCATTTGCTGTTATGTAATTGTACCATTAACAAACCATACTTGGCTGATCAATTTCATAGTTAGATATACACGTGTTGGGACCTTCCCCTTCACTCTCTAAATTCCTTTGATTTCATTGCATTTTTGGATTGTATTTATCAATGACCTTTCAACAGCCTTTTTGGAGAAGCTCCTGCACAACTTTATGGCAGAAAGCTCCTCAGCTGCTAAAATGGAGTTCTTCATTGTGGACTGGGCATCTTGCATCGAACCTTAATGAAGGATGCAGTTTGGATTACAGGCCTGGGAGTGTGCAATTTTCCGAGAGGAAGTCCATAATCTATGCAGTCCTTTTTGGATCCTATGTCTGTGTCAGGCTTATCAACAAGCTGGTGCATGTATTTCCATCTGTTCCCAAGTAAGTTCATTGGGTGTTAGTGCTTTAATGCACAACACCCACCCGCCCCACTTCCAACACCTCACACTTCTTTACATAACCTCCCATATCGAGTTGCTGAACACACAGCAACAACCACCACCGTTGCAAAAATCCGAGGCAATCTCCGAGGTTTCCAACAAAATAAGGCAAGTTGCAATTGATGACGGAGACACACAGTGTGCCAAGATCCACTGGGAAGGTGTATCCGTGCCATCGTCAAAAAGCTGGTTCATCGCTCCAGTTTAAAAAAAAAAATTAAGAAAACTGCGAAGTAGGATGATCTCAAATTTTTTTTTCAGCATTGCTGTCGACAATGTGGACAAAAAAAAAACAAACCCACCAAGTTTGAGTCTCCTCGAAAATCACAGTCAGCTCGAAAATAATTTGCATTATGCATCGAATCAACGATAATAACCTGAGGTTTCCATTGAGATAAGGTCGAGTTGAGTTCTGCAAAATAGTCATAAACAATGCCTCCTCTTGGCTTCCCATGAGCATTTCCCAGATGAAAAATACTTTTTTTTCAAGAATAAGCTGCACATTTCAATGTTTTCTTTTCATCCTCCCACAGCTCCTCCCTTTCCACATTGCACTAAGAATGTTTAATCTCTCAAGCAGCCGAAGGAGTTGTTGCAAAACAGGTGGATATCAACCAAATATCCTTTAGATAAAAGATGCGTCATCGTAGGGAAGAAATTCCTTTGTTCGCTTTGTTACGACACCTGATGTTATCCCTTGTTCAAAACACAACTTTGGTTTGAATCACTCATCTTAAACTTTCCTTCTTTTCTCATCTTCCTTTTTCGTGCACTCCCATACTTTATGACTTCTCTTTATCAGAGTATTCGGAGCATTCTCATTTTACCTTACATAAAAACTCCTCTTTCATTGTCCGTACATTCCTCTAACCATCTACGTCATCGCCAAGTCTTAAGACAGGAAAAGCAAAGCCATTGTATTGTACAGGGACACACGTTTTGTCTGTCAGTGTAGAGTCAGAAATGGACTCTGGGTCCAGCGTGACCTTCCACTCATCACGAAGCTGCAAGTCCGCATTGCTAAAGATCCCCATGAGGATGCTCGTGCCCATGTAATCCACCCTGGCCTCTGTGGAACCCAGGGTAATCTGCACACGATGTTTTGGCTCCTGCAATGGGTGCTCCGAGAGGAAGGCTGTGGAAATAAAGTGAGGAAGTTGCTGCGTCATCCCGCATCATCAAACAACCTTAGATTAAAACTGTAAAATTTGATTGGAGAAAATTGAGCATTAACTTTGGCTCTCACCAACAACCTCCAGTGTATTGACACACACCGTACCACCAACCACACCACCTTTGGCATCCAGTTGGGAACTACCAAGTCCAACCGTCATTGAAATGTCTCGGTCGTTCTCGCTCCCCACTGAGAGACGGCCCTGGCTTCTGAGTCCTTTGGTGTTCCACCTGCGGTGGCAAAGCAGCGGATCAGCCAGAACCAAAACTTAGCGATTTAAAATGAAGTTTGTTTTCTTGTTTCAATCATCATGCACTTGTGAACCTCATCATGGATGATGCAGCTGGTGAAGTGCCCTTGCATTCTCAAACCCGCACAACGAAATAAACCTCGTGAAAACTATACAAAATACTCCATCATAGTGATTGGGGTTACTTTCTCGGATGCAAATCCAAGGATCTTATTAATTTTAATGAAACATTAGTGGATACACAACGTCTTGATTCTAACTCAGGTCTTGGTCCACTGGTTCTCTTTGTGATCTTCAAACACTCGGTGGCATTGCCTTCTTTCCCCCTCCTCCAAAAGCAAACATCAGCATTTGCAACACATACGTGGTGTTTCCCATCGCGTTGCTCATGTTCATCTGAACGTTCAGCTGCGAGAAGTTGATTGCAAACAGCACCAGCGTTTCCCATGGAGCGCTCTGCTGCCCGCCCGCCTTACTCTTCCCCTCTGAACCTCGTGAGGAGGCTGGAGTTGATGTCTTTGTGTGAGAGTCTGAAAAACAGTATGCACATGAGTTTGCACCAGTTTATTAAAGACGGCAATATCAATGATGCAATTTCTTTTTGGATGCAATAACCCTCGGAATCTCAAAATAAAGTCCAATATGTACGTAAGCAGGGAACCACACAATGTATCCAACTACTCTGCGATTCATCACACACAATGACTTCAATTAATTTAACACTTTGGAAATGCATTTGATGAAGACATTTAGTGAACCAAAAATCATGGTGCCCGTTTTGTTTCACCGACTGCCTTCCATTGTGAGATGAAGCGAACATCAGCTGACCGGATGTGGACAAGAATCATAACTCATGAAATCGAGACAAATAATTTAGTTGCAGTCAAACAACATGAAATGAGATTGTAACGGCTAAATAAATTCAAGGCTTCCAGTTCGGGGTCTGCTGCACATGTTGGTTCCATCGGCAGTTGCTCTTTTCATTTCAAAGCTAGGTTTCCTGGACCAGATCCATCATGTCTTTCTGTTATATTTACCTCTGTCACCAAAGGTGGATGGAGGTTATGTTTTCACCCTTGTCTGTCTGTTACTTGCGAAAATCGAAGATTTTTCAAGTACTGTATCTTGATTAGTCTTGTGTGTTATTCTGACTGTCTGTATGTATGTATGTATGTATGTATGTTTATCACAATTTTAAGCCGACTTGAATAAAAACTTGAATAGCTTTTGTGGTCAAAAGGTCAAAGGTTAACAACTTTGTCGAATTTCTAAAATCCACAATTTTCATCTGATTTATGGAATATTTGAAGAGGATTTGCATATCAGGTCACTGAATTCAGCTACCAATTATTTTTGAGATCAACATTGGCTAGATTTCTAAAATTGCCAATTTTCAGCCGATTGACTTGAAATTTTAAGAGTAGTTGTGTATTTGTTCATTGAACTCAACAACCAATTATTTTTGAGGTCAACATAGGCCAAATGTCAACAACTTGGGTGCAATTTCTGAAATCCTCAATTTTCATCCCATTGTCTTGAAATTTGAAGAGAATTTGAAAGTCAGGTCAATGAATTCAACAAACTAGTATTTTTGAGGTCAATATAGGCCAAAAGGTCAACATAGGCCAAAAGTCAACAGAGGACAAATTTCTAAAACTGTCAATTTCCATCTGATCGACTTGAAATTTGAAAACAGAGTTGCATATTTGGTCACTGAATTCAACTAGCCAATTATTTTTAAAGTCAAATTTGTTTTATGGATTTCACAAGTATCGTGCTCTGTATGATATCGTTCTTGTTTGTTTGTTTGTTTGTTTGTAAACAAAATATCTCAAAAAGTTGTGTATGGATTTGGATGGCATTTGGTGGAGAGCTTGGGTATGTGACAAGGACAAAATGATTAGATTTTGGTGAATATCCGGATCCGAATCTTGATGCGAGAATTTTGAAAGTAATTTTTCACCACTTAGAGATAGTCACAAACGACATATTTTTATTTTTAATATACAATGTCAAGGCTCGTATAAGCACTAACACAGAACATATAAAAATAGGGGAGCAGGAGACAAGAGGGGTGAGAGAGGGAAGCACAAAACAGTGGGGAATAGCATGAGGAGATCTGTGGAAGGGAGAGGGGTGGGGTGGGGTGGGTACATGGGGTAAACATGGGGTAAACAAGATGGACACTACATGAACTTTCAGGAAGGAAAGCTTGGAATATGAAGGAGGTAGGTTTGGGGTGGATTAACGGGGGTAGAAAAGATCATGGTTTTGGATGGGGGAAGATAAGAGATGGTTGTGAACAGCTATTTTGAAGACCTGGAGGGAAGAGTGGGATTGAAGAATGTGCGGGAGTTTGTTCCAAAGGTGGGGAAAAAAGATGAATGAAACAATTAAGGTGAGCAGTGATTCTTGGTTTGGTAGTTTAACCAGAAGGGGGTTGCTGGCGGACCTTGAGCGCCCTGCAAAAGTGTTGGTGGGACAGATAGCAGACAGAGCAGTCGGGCGGGGGGGGAGAGGTCGGAGAGGAGACAGTACAAGAAAGAAAGACCACCAACCTGCCTATGATGAGAGAGTTAGAGACCCAAAGACTCAGCCTCATTGCGAGAGATACCAATGATCTTAAATGCCTTGGTTTCCACAGCGTTAAGCCGAGAAAGGTGAGAGGCGGGAGCACCATCCCAGATGGGAGAGTTGTACTCCATCAGGCTGCAGATGAAAGCTTTGTACGTGGTCAGGAGCTCAGGTGTGCCAAGGACAGACTTTGCACGACGGAGGATGCCCAGTCGGCGACTGGCTTTGGAGGCCAGCTTGGAGATGTGGCTTTCCCAGGAAAGATCAAGGCAGATATTGAGACCCAGAAGCTTGAATGAAAGGACTTCTTCAAGAGGATTGTTGATAAAGTAGATGGGGGGGGGTGAGGGGGGTTTCCAGATGGTCCTTTTGGAGAGACAGTGAGTGTGTGAGATTTGTCAGGATTTAAAAACCTGTTCCAAGTGTTGAACCAGCTTGTTATTTTATCCAGATCTGCAGAGAGTGGAGAGGCTGCTGCTTGCTGATATGAGGGATGACAGATGGTGCAGCAAAGGGTGGAGTAATCAGCAAAGAGATAAAGAGGATTTTCCAGAGAGTTGGAGAGATCATTGATGAAAAGGAGAAAAAGCACAGGGCCCAGCACACTACCTTGAGGAACTCCAGCCTGGACATGAAGAGATGATGAGAGAATTCCATTAAGGGCCACACGTTGACTGCGACAGGAGAGGAAGTCTGCGAGCCAAGAGTGGAGATTGCCTTGGATACCAAAGGAAGAGAGTTTGGTGAGCAGGGCGGGGTGCCAGACTGTATCGAAAGCACGCGATGTCCATCATAGCATAATATCTCAGAAAGTTGTGGACGGATTCAGACAGAACTTGGTGGATGAGTTGGTTAGGTGACAAGAACAAGCCAATTCGATTTTAGTTCAGGTCTGAATCCAGATCTGGCCTATCAGTGGGTTACCAAAGGTAAACTAATCAGTCTGGCAGAGGTATGCTCTCTCCAGAGTGCCCTTCTAGTTTGGTCCCTGTGTTGCTGTTTGTGTTTTTGTCCAATTTTACATGTTAAATCGTACAGTACCTGTTGTGCTGTATTGTCAAATTTATTTTTGTGTTGCTCAAGGCCAAGTAACCTGTTTGGACAGCGTGTTCCTTGTTCCGCTTCTTCCCCCCCCCCCCCCCAATATTATCCTTTCTGACTCCTCGACGCTATCCTATTCACTCTCCTTGCTTAACAAGCAAAAACTATTTTCACTCAAAAACATGGATTTCAATCTGTTTGTAATAGCTTCTGCTTGTATTTCCTGGACTTCATTCCAAATCTCTTCCTTTTGTCAATACAGTAGTCCCCAAATGAATCTTCAGTGAATGAAACACTTTCCTTCTTCCTTTAAAAGCTTTTAAATACATTTTAAAATGTTTCACCTTCCTTATTTTTACATCATGAGCACTCTACATGTGCTTCTTCTTCATGAGGGAGCTATTCCTCTTCTTCACAAATAATATTTTCCAAAACTCTCACTCACATAAACGTTTGGTTCATCAACACTCCTCCAGTAACCACCTACAACATCATCCTCTGTGCCTTCAACAATAACTATTTCCACCCATCCCATGACCTTTGTCTAAGCCTGGTGTTGGCTTAGTGGTTAGGGTGGCGGCTTGGGATCCCAGGGTCCTGAGTTCAACCCCGTTGGCTGCTGAATTAACACCAGGGAGTTGACTCAGCCTGTCATCCATCTGAGGTCGGCGAAGTGAGTACCAGTGTACTGGTCCCGGTGTATGCCCCGGTTAGAATAGGTGTACCATATCCCTGTGTGTCGTAAGAGGCGACCAGGGTTGGCGTCAGGAAGGGCATCCGGCCATAAAACATTGCCTCAAGAAAAAGCCAAACCCCTGCACAGCAGGGAAAAATGGCTGTAAAAACGGTCATTATCCATGACCTTCGTCTCTGTATGTCTAGAATGTGAATCTTGAGAAGTCCAGTTTGTGGAGGTTGTCTGCTCACGACATATTCCCCTTCAGGTCCTTCAGGTCAAAGCACTCCATGTCAGTACCCTCAGCCACATCTCCTACAAGCCGATGTCCTTCCAACCCCATCCCTCTTAAGTATCCCACTCTTCATCATCCCCCCTCACTCACCACCTCCATTCATTCGTTCCTCTTTTTCCCCACTTGTGGAAACAACTCCCAAATGCTCTTCGATCCCATTCTTCCATCCAGGTCTTCAAGACAGCTGTACACCACTATCTCAGATCATCCCCCAGCCAAAACTGATCTTTTTGAGCCACGCGAACTCCCCTGAGACTCCCAGATCCCTAGTTTGTCGGTCTTCATCGATTTTGTCCCTCTGCCCTGCTGTTGGAGTCACCACCCTTTCTTTCTTCTGTTCTTTTTGTTCTGTTGGTTCCTGATCCATTCTGTGTTCTAGCTCTTCCACAAACCTCAACTTAAAATAGCCTCATCAAAATTACTTTGCATTTTCAAGAAGTTGTGAGTGGCCATAAGTTGTGTGGCCACGCATGTGCGCGCACGCACGCACGCACGCACGCACGCACGCGCACACACACACACACACACACACACACACACACACACACACACACACACACACACACACACACACACGAGAGTGATGTAAAAGTGTGATGTTCCTGCAAGTTCCACAGTAAACATTTCATGTCAATAAGGAGATGCTGAAATAACATTTTACTTCACATATCGTCTGACCAAAGCAGTTGATCGATCAGAAAAAAAATGTTGGCAAAATGAAAACAAACCTGCACGGTTGGCTGTGCTGGAATCCAAAGAGCTGCGTAAGCAAGTGTTCGAAGGTGACTTGAGGGTGCGGGGTGAGCTTAAGCCAGAAATGCTGAAGATGCTTGGAGATGGCGGAACAAATGGGAAACTGGAGGCCGTTGTCTGAGCACCTGCCATTGGAGCTGGAACAAGGATAGAAGGTTCCAGCCTTGGGTCCTGAGACTCCCAAGATCGAAAGTTAGCTCTACGAACAGACTCCGGGGAGAGGCGATGACTGGTACTGTCTGTTGACTCTGGAGTTCCTGACGACGAAGCTGAAATGTACGGAAGTGATGTTTAAGAAATCGAGATCCCAAACTCACTGGGTAAGTGACCATTCATTTGACATTTTTTGTGCTGGTGATGCACAATAAACAAAAAGTTATTTTTGCTGCACAAGATTAATTACTGAACAAATGGGTTTCCCAAGTTCTCACAAATTGCATGATATGCTCCACAGGGTTTTACCATCAGCAAAATGAAAGAGGACGCTTTTGTGGTAATAACAAATATCGGCTAAAAAATAATAATTTCTTTGCAAGATAATTAAAAAAAAATAGAACACCACATCGGTCTTTTTCACCAAGATAAGACAACAAGCTAGAGCCCACTCACTATATTACCATCCGGAATCAAAAGTTCATCGGCTGGTCATAAAGAAGAGAAACTTTGAATGCCAGAAAAACAAGATAATCTAACAAACATTTGTATTTCATGAATCAAGGAAAAGTGTGCTTACAAGAGATATTCACAACCGTTTGATCTCCCAAGAAGAGCCTACGGGCAATGCTACGCCGATACCACGCTTTTGGAAAGTCGAGCATCTCACTCAGCCGCCGCATGTCGTACTTGAAAGAAGCAGAACCAATGTCACAAACACCTAGAAGTGAAATGTACGGATGTGTTTCAACTCGAGCAATGGTCAAGACCAAAGCATGTCGAAGAAAGCAATGGAAGACGATATGTAATGTGCTCACCTGAGATATTGATAAGGGTGGCTTCACCCTTGGTGTTGCTCTTGTTTAGAGTTGACTGGGACTCATGAATGAATGGGGTACCGGCCTTCCTTGTGCGGGACAAGCTCACTTTCACAAACTCCAAATTGATACTCAGGGAATCTTTCCTGCCCGTCACCGAAGGTTGCTCCTCTGAAGAGGCATCGCCTGCGATTAAACGCAAAATGGTGGTGACATATTTTACAATCAAAACTTGGCTAAATATCCATGCCTGTTTTTAACAAATTAATTAATGTGCACAAAATAGACAAAAACCTTTGACAAATTAATACCAAAATAATTAAAAAAAACATGACTCGATGAAGGAATTAATGAATGAATGAACGAATGAACCTGGCATGCCAGCCTGTGCCATTGATCCGACATTGGCCTTCTGCTTTCCACCGTAAGGGTGGAAGACGAAGAGGGAGAAATCGGACATGCAGGCTGTGAAGCTCAGTCCACTGCAGTTTGGAGGCACCGAGAACTCGGACTGGCTGCTACAATGGCGCAGTCGGGTTTGTGACGCACTTAGGCCTAAAATAAACAGGAGAGAATTAAAGGAATGACTAAAATCGGCAAATGTCGTATTCTGCAACAACCATTCAAAGCAGTTTGATTGAGTCAATTTAAGTCATTATAATCAACAGGATTACAAATGAAGGACGTTTTTGCCCTTGTAATTGCATTTCACTTTTGATGAACAGCAAATACTTTGCAGGGCATGCAGAATCATCAGCTGGTCAGAAAGATGAGAAACTATCAACGCACAGAAAAACAAGATTGCTAACTTTACTGGGAATGGTATCGTGGCCAACTTTCGGGAGTTCCGTGCCACTGGAAGGTCTCGATTGCTGACCCCACCCTGCAATGCCACAGCTTTTCTTATGGCGATTTAAGCACCATCTGAACAAGTGGGGAAAAGAACATTGAAGGGCTACCCTGGTCACCTGGTGGGCCGGACTCCAGAACACCTCTGTTCTCCATCGTGGCTCGGTTCGAGGAAAACACCAGGTCTAGCGAGGGCAACTTGAGCAGGCACTCAACACGTGACACTGGCAGGCAACTAAAACAAATCTGTGATGGCTGTGGAAGGAGTGAAACAGAAACTATCGTAACTTGTGATAATTATTGAGAACAAAATAAGTATCACCAACCAACGACAACACCACTCTCGTACAATCTCTAATCAATACACAATTTTGTGGAAATATCAAGGATGTAAGAAGCGAGAACTTAAAACGAGACAAGCTTGAATACATTTTCCCCTGACAGATGAAAATTTTTTTTTTTTTAAACAGCAGAGACATTTGAATAGCAATCACAATGTACAAACAAACAAACTTCAAATCACAAAAATGGACTACAAGAGAATGCCACCAAATGTCAAGGCTTAAATGAACTCTTGTACAATCACAACTAAATGCACAAAAGGTAATGTTTCAAAAGTAAAAAAAAAAAAAAAATGTTGTTAGTCACGATAAATAGGTGTGTATGGGAGGGGGCGGGGTGTGTGTGGGGGGAGGGGGTGCATGGGGAATGGTGCATGCCCAGGGGGGGGTGGTGCTTTCATAGGGAGGGGTTTGTGCACAGGGAGCATGTATGGGGGCAGGGAGGCCATATGTATAAATTTTATATTACATGCAACAAATGGATTGCATGGATTTAAGCATTGTCATCACCTGCACACGAACGTACACGACCACATCAACAGGAAAGGATGTGTAGGCATTTGCCGAAGCGGATACAAGAGAAGTGGCTGTCTCTTCATGTGGATCTGCCACATCAAAGTGACCCAGTTCTTCTTCATTGTGGTGAATTTCAGCTATATGGAATGCAAATGAAGTGAAACAGCAAGAATCAAGTGGTTTAGTTGATCATGCAAACGAGTAAATACACGAGTGTTTGATAAGTTCCTTGTCAGTAATAAAATGAGGCGAAACTCGATGGACAACAGTTAATGTACAGCATGAGAATTGTTCTCGCCTCATTTAGTAAGGGCCCATCAACGTAATAAGTATACAAATGGAGGAGAGTTGGATGTGATAAATTGTGCCACTCCAACTGTAATATGTCCATAGCCCTCAAGACAACTCACATTCAGCCATTTCAATGGTTATAAAATGAAAAATGAAAAGCGTCGCAGACCACTAAAATTGGCAATGTGCAGTATTTAAGTGGGTTTGCAAAAGCTTCTGCATGGACAAGTTTAAAGTCAGTGCTGTTCTGGTTTAACAACCACATCAGAAAAACTCAACAGTATATGTAAACCTCATGTGCAATTTCATACATTAATAGGAAAAAACGAAAAATAGGGTCAATACCCCTGGGTGCTCACCTGGTAGTGGCTGGATAAGAAAACCAGGGAACCACTGATAGGCGTCGATGATCCAGAAAATATGTAATGGAGAAGAATGTAAATACCCATGAATTTTTTTTTTTAACGCCATGAACAAACTTTGGTACATCATGGGTGATGAACATTGTGGTCAAGTTTCATCGGAATTGTGTGTGTGGTTTCTGAGAAAAAAATAGCACCGCAAAGCGGGCATAACCCCTCAGCCCCTTGACGCAAACCAATTTCAAGATGATGGCCATATTGAAAATCGCAGCACGCCCATTTTCGAAAGGAACCTTCCTCTACTCAACCTCAATACACCCAGCAAAAATGGTTTAATCGGACAAGGCGTTCTCCTCAAAATTGACGGAAACCAATATCAAGATGGCTGCCGTGGCGGCCACAGTGAAAATCGCAGCATGCCCATTTTGGAAAGGAACCTTCCCCTACTCAACCCCATTATACCTCGCCAGAATCAAATCAATGTGTGAAGCCATTCTCAAGTTATTGTCCGGAAACCAAATTCAAGATGGCTGCTCTAGCCGCCATATTGGACATTGGATTGCGCTGAATATCGAAAGGAATCTTCCTCGAGACACCCCCATTATATCACACAAAAATGAAATCAATAAGTCAAGCCGTTCTCAAGTTATTGTCCGGAAACCAATTTCAAGATGGCTGCCCTAGCCGCCATATTGGATATCGGATCGCACTGATTATCGAAAGGAACCTTCCTCGACCCAGCCCCAACACACCCTGCAAAAAGGGATTTAATCGGACAAGGCGTTCTCCTCGAAATCAACGGAAACCAATTTCAAGATGGCTGCCATGGAGGCTACATTGAAAATCGCAGCGCACCCATTTTCGAAATAAACCTTCCTCTACTCAACCCCAACACACCCTGCAAAAATGGATTTAATCGGACAAGGCGTTCTCCTCGAAATTGACGGAAACCAAAAGTTGACAGACGCCCGGACGGAGGGACGGACGCCCGGACAACGCCTATGACGACAATACCCCTTTTTCAGCCCAATTCGGGCTGAGGAGTAAAAAGCAAAAACCTCTTTCTTTCTTCTTTGGAGGGGAGGGGGAGGGGAACTCCCCTCATAAACTCCCTCCATAGACCCTCTCAGACCACGATTTTTTTAATGCCATGAACAAACTTTTGTACATCATTGGTGATGAACGTTGTGGTCAAGCTTCATCAAAATTGTGTTTTAAGTTTTAGAGAAGAAGCTGCAAGTGTTTATGGACGGACTAACTGACGATGCACAATCCCATAAGCTCCCCGAAACTACGTTCCAGGTGAGCTAATTAACAAAAAGCACAGAATCGAAAAGTGAGAAAAACAAAAATCTTTACATGGCAAAAATTAAACAAAATAGTAGGAGGAAAAAATACAGAATAAGCAGAATAGGGAATAGGAAGATGCAGGAATGAAAAACAAGTGGGAGGTGAGTGAAGAAAAGAAGAGTGAACAAGAGGGTTTGGGGGGGGGTGAAAGGAAGGCAAAAGTGTGGAAAAAATAGGATAAGCTAGAATAAGAGAAGATGAAGTAAGGACCAAAGACAAAGGAAGGGCGGACAAAGGAAGGGCGGACAAAGGAAGGGCGGACAAAGGAAGGGC
Source organism: Eptatretus burgeri (assembly GCF_056783735.1). Taxonomy (NCBI): domain Eukaryota; kingdom Metazoa; phylum Chordata; class Myxini; order Myxiniformes; family Myxinidae; genus Eptatretus; species Eptatretus burgeri. The sequence goes on from NC_140973.1 coordinate 62,802,863, forward strand.
GGACAAAGGAAGGGAGGACAAAGGAAGGGAGGACAAAGGAAGGGAGGACAAAGGAAGGGAGGACAAAGGAAGGGCGGACAAAGGAAGGGCGGACAAAGGAAGGGCGGACAAAGGAAGGGCGGACAAAGGAAGGGCGGACAAAGGAAGGGCGGACAAAGGAAGGGAGGACAAAGGAAGGGAGGACAAAGGAAGGGAGGACAAAGGAAGGGAGGACAAAGGAAGGGAGGACAAAGGAAGGGAGGACAAAGGAAGGGAGGACAAAGGAAGTGAGGACAAAGGAAGGGAGGACAAAGGAAGGGAGGACAAAGGAAGGGAGGACAAAGGAAGGGAGGACAAAGGAAGGGAGGACAAAGGAAGGGAGGACAAAGGAAGGGAGGACAAAGGAAGGGAGGACAAAGGAAGGGAGGACAAAGGAAGGGAGGACAAAGAAAGGGAGGACAAAGAAAGGGATGACAAAGAAAGGGAGGACAAAGAAAGGGAGGACAAAGAAAGGGATGACAAAGAAAGGGATGACAAAGAAAGGGATGACAAAGAAAGGGAGGACAAAGAAAGGGATGACAAAGAAAGGGAGGACAAAGAAAGGGAGGACAAAGAAAGGGAGGACAAAGAAAGGGAGGACAAAGAAAGGGAGGACAAAGAAAGGGAGGACAAAGAAAGGGAGGACAAAGAAAGGGAGGACAAAGAAAGGGAGGAAAAAGAAAGGGAGGAAAAAGAAAGGGAGGAAAAAGAGAGTGAGGACAAAGAAAGGAAGGACAAAGAAAGGGAGGACAAAGAAAGGGAGGACAAAGAAAGGGAGGACAAAGAAAGGGAGGACTAAGAAAGGGAGGACAAAGAAAGGGAGGAAAAAGAAAGGGAGGAAAAAGAAGGGGAGGAAAAAGAGAGGGAGGAGAAAGAAAGGGAGGACAAAGAAAGGGAGGACAACGAAAGGGAGGACAAAGAAAGGGGGGACCACAAAGGAAGCGGGGAGACAAAGGAATGGGGGGGACAAAGGAATGGAGGGCAATGGGAGGGAGGATAAAGAAAGGGAGGACAATGGAAGTGAGGAAAATGGGAGCGAGGACAACGGGAGGGAGGACAACGGGAGGGAGGACAACGGGAGGGAGGACAACGGGAGGGCGGACAAAGGAAGGGCGGACAAAGGAAGGGAGGACAAAGGAAGGGCGGACAAAGGAAGGGCGGACAAAGGAAGGGAGGACAAAGGAAGGGCGGACAAAGGAAGGGCGGACAAAGGAAGTGAGGACAAAGGAAGGGAGGACAAAGGAAGGGAGGACAAAGGAAGGGAGGACAAAGGAAGGGAGGACAAAGGAAGGGAGAACAAAGGAAGGGAGGACAAAGGAAGGGAGGACAAAGGAAGGGAGGACAAAGGAAGGGAGGACAAAGGAAGGGAGGACAAAGGAAGGGAGGACAAAGGAAGGGAGGACAAAGGAAGGGAGGACAAAGAAAGGGAGGACAAAGAAAGGGATGACAAAGAAAGGGATGACAAAGAAAGGGAGGACAAAGAAAGGGAGGACAAAGAAAGGGAGGACAAAGAAAGGGAGGACAAAGAAAAGGAGGACAAAGAAAGGGAGGACAAAGAAAGGGAGGACAAAGAAAGGGAGGACAAAGAAAGGGAGGACAAAGAAAGGGAGGACAAAGAAAGGGAGGACAAAGAAAGGGAGGACAAAGAAAGGGAGGACAAAGAAAGGGAGGACTAAGAAAGGGAGGACAAAGAAAGGGAGGAAAAAGAAAGGGAGGAAAAAGAAAGGGAGGAAAAAGAAAGGGAGGAAAAAGAGAGTGAGGACAAAGAAAGGGAGGACAAAGAAAGGGAGGACAACGAAAGGGAGGAGAAAGAAAGGGGGGACGACAAAGGAAGGGGGAGACAAAGGAATGGGGGGGACAAAGGAATGGAGGTCAATGGGAGGGAGGATAAAGAAAGGGAGGACAATGGGAGTGAGGAAAATGGGAGCGAGGACAACGGGAGGGAGGACAACGGGAGGGAGGACAACGGGAGGGAGGACAAAAGGAGGGAGGACAAAAGGAGGGAGGACAAAAGGAGGGAGGACAAAAGGAGGGAGGACAAAAGGAGGGAGGACAACGGGAGGGAGGACAAAAGGAGGGAGGACAAAAGGAGGAAGGACAAAGGGAGGGAGAACAAAGGGAGGGAGGATGAAGGGATGACAAAGGGAGGACCAAGGGTGGGAGAACAAAGGGTGGGAGAACAAAGGAAGGGAAGACAAAGGAAGGGAAGACAAAGGAATGGAAGACAAAGGAAGGGAAGACAAAGGAAGGGAAGACAAAGGAAGGGAAGACTTAGGGAGGGTTGACAAAGGTATGGTGGACAAAGGGAGGATGGACAAAGGGAGGATGGACAAAGGGATGGTGGACAAAGGAAGGGAGGACAAAGGAAGGGAGGACAAAGGATGGGAGGACAAATGAATGGAGGACAAATGAAGGGAGGACAAATGAAGGGAGGACAAATGGAGGGAGAACAAATGGAGGGAGAACAAATGGAGGGAGAACAAAGGGAGGGAGAACAAAGGGAGGGAGAACAAAGGGAGGGAGAACAAAGGGAGGGAGAACAAAGGGAGGGAGAACAAAGGGAGGGAGGACAAAGGGAGGGAGGACAAAGGGAGGGAGGACAAAGGGAGGGAGGACAAAGTGAGGAAGAACAAAGGGAGAAAGGACAAAGGGAGAGAGGACAAAGGGGGAAAGGACAAAGGGAGAAAGGACAAAGGGAGAAAGGACAAAGGAATGGAGGACAAAAGAATAGAGGACAAAAAAGGAGGGTGACAGAGATGGGAAGTGGCAGAAAGCAGGAGGGAGAAAGAATAAGTTTGATTGGGGGGGGGGAGGAGGATAAAAGGAAGATTGAAGAGGCATAAAATTCAGGAAAGAGGAAAAAGTAAGAAGATAACGATTTGAATTTCTGCAGCATAAGCAGATTGAAAACAAATATAAGTTATTTAGACTCTTAAAAGGAACAATTTTGAGAAAATAAAAAGTGAAAATACATGAATTGGTGGAGGTCTGGCTGATTTGGAATATATATTATGCTCTCGCACACAACACTGTCAATCAAAATCGAGCTCCTCCACAAACATCAACATTGTAGAGAAACAAGTGAAATCCTTCATTACAGCGCGTGTGGTGAATCAAATGAGTACACTAATGTTAAAATATGCAATTTATCCTTTTTCAGTTGAAAAACAATTAAAAAGTGTACTTAATATTTGAAATGTAAAAATCTTGTTATTATTGTGATAAGCACCTTTATATATAACAGAAGGAATGAAATCGTTCGATACAGCGTGGCAGGGGGCCGCAAAAGAATGATTGTAAGTAAATTTCAACTACTAATGCATGACGAAACACTTGTTTATGGCTAATATTAAAGAGAATGATGGCATAAGAATGACAGCTTTCTGCGTTCGGCTCGAAATGCCATGGTGGACGGAAATGACGTCTTTCGTTCGTTCGTTCGTACATGAGGGGAGCGTTTCTTCGTTTTTTTTCCGTCAAGCAATAAATTTAATGGTTTTCACATATATAGCACATTAGTTTCACAAATTTCCATTGAAATACCCGGGTATTTCCGTCAATTGTCGCCATTTCCGTCGAGGTTACGCACTGCATCTACCGGACGGCCGTCATTGGCAGTCTTGAGGAACGTGGGGGGGGGGGGACACCGGACCCACCGGAGACGTGGTCGACGACGCCGGGGACATTTCAAAGTCGGTGCAATTGTATACAGCGCACGCGCTATAAAAATAATTAAACAATGTTTAGTGCACAAAGATGTGTTCCAAGTACAACAAAGCAGCAAGTACTGAAAATGCATAAATATTTTGCAATGCAAATGTGATTGTGTTGTGAAGAAGCAAAATCATTACTATGAGGGCGCTGGTCGATGGGTGTAATGGGAATCAACTCGAGTGCTTTCTCGAGGAAATCCAGGAGACAGGGACTGATCACCATCTCTTTTGGCAGGGACTGTAGGGCGACCCAGGCATACAGCTTGGCAGATTTAAGGCCACCTCCTGCTTTAACCTTGCCTGCATACACAGTAAAAAAGGCCCATTTGGCAGTGCTCAAAATGCATTTCACCCACATTCAATGACAAGAAGTTAGAAATTTTTTTTAAAAAGCATCGCTACCGAGCATGATAAGGGCAACTGGTGTGATGTGGATCCAGAGGCACGGTGTGTGCAGATTTTCATGGACAAAAACTTGGTTCGGACTCAGCTTTATAAAGCTGGAGGCCAACAAAATCTATGTCAATCTTCTCTTCCTCCAACCATTGAAAGACTTAAAATTGATTTTGTAACAATTGTGTAGCACTGTCTTGTCAGCTAAAATATCAAGGAGTTGAAGATACCTTGCACCTGTCTAAGTCTTTTCCCGAAAGGATTTCAATGAACCGTTCCAATCAATTCAAAGTCATTCCTGTAAAACATTGTTCTTACTTTTTGAAACTTTACTTCTGCTTTCCCGAGTGAGGGACGGTGCAATATAAATTTATAATTGGATATAGATTTCCAAGGGCAACATATGAGATAGAGATTTGATAAGGCAGTTTTCATATTTTCTTGTCTCTTATTAAATCTCCAGTATGGAGGAATGAGAAAAACAAATCGGACATCACATGAATAACAATGACGTAAGGATTCATAACAACCAACAACCTTTACATTAATTTGGCCTGCCGAACCGTCGCTTCACTGATGGGTTTAATCAAAACACCATGTTGTACTTAACAAAAAATTGCAGGTTTATCTGTGAGTGTCAATGAGGATGTAGAATTAAAACAAGTGAAAATAATGTTTTTTATAAGACGTAATTGTTGTCATGGTTGCTGTGGTTGTTGTTGTTGTTTGTGTTCTTCTGTGTACTTTGATATTACTTCGAGGAGAATGTACAGTATTAAGATAGATAATTTTGCGTGCTCCTGTGTCATTGTAAATGGTTCCTGCTGTCGTAGAATAATAATTTAAAAAGTGTTACCGTTGGAACCGCTGCATTCATCTCCTATTTCCATTTCTTATTCTTCACTCACAGAAAGGGCTTTTAAAACAGGCATATTCATGATCAAACGCGCACAACATCTTGTTCAAAGTAAATGGATTATTCGCTTTCTAACCAAGTAAATCAAGCCTCGTGTTGGCTTAGTGGTTAGGGTGGTGGCTTGGGATCCCAGGGTCCTGAGTTCAAGTCCCGTTGGCTGCTGAATTAACACCAGGGGGTTGACTCAGCCTGTCATCCTTCCGAGGTCAGCGAAGTGAGTACCAGTGTACTGGTCCCGGTGTATGCCCTGGTTAGAATAGGTGTACCATATCCCTGTGTGTCGTCAGAGGCGACCAGGGTTGGCGTCAGGAAGGGCATCTGGCGTAAAACATTGCCTCAAGAAAAAGCCCAACCCCTGCATAGCAGGGAAAAATGGTTGTAAAAACGGCCATTTTTTTTTCAACCAAGTAAATCGATTAATTATTAGCTTTCAAACGGTACCATTTTTATTATTCTACTAAAGCAGGAACCGCAACATTAAAGCTCAAGGTCCTGCTATTTCTTCAACTGTGGAAAGACGAGCGATTAAAACAGGCATCTTGAAGATTCATTGAACATATCTGGAGCCCAATAGTGTCTGTGGATGACCTCTTGCAGTTGGGTTACATGTTTCTAGGAGGTTGGTGGCAGGATTTGCACTCCGATCACATTAAAACACTTCATTCTGCAAAACACTAAAAAAAAGAACCGCAAACAAAAAGAAACAACCCACTCCATGGGAGTACCTCCTGCACAGTTGCCCTTTGCAGGGCAGCTTACAGGGTGATGGGATTGTGGAAAAGCCTTCAGGGCCCCCATTCTTTAATGATAGGAGAAAAAGCATGGGGTAACCTTCATGAGTTGGATTATGGAAGTGTGTGAAAGGTCCACCAGGTCGCCCACCAGACGGCACCAGACGGCGGATCTCCTTGGGTTAAACTGAGGTAGTCCCTTCAGGTGGTTGCCTGGAATGTCTCATCCCTAAGAGAGGATGATCACCTGTCTCTGCTATCAAATGAGCTCCAGCATTTGAACATCGGTATGGCAGCACTCTCTGAGGTTTGGAGACCAGATAGTGGTGAGAACATGGCGGGTGGTTACACCGACTACTGGTCTGGTCACTCTGATGGTTACCATGCCCAAGGAGTGTGTCCAATAAGCTGACTACCATGATAATTGAGGTAACACAGGTCAACAAGTGCACTATGAGACTGAGGATTTATCACTCAGGTCAGGTCAGGTATGGGAGCATGCACTGGAGCAACACGTCGCTGTGTTTATGTTCTGCCGGTACTCCAGGGGCCTCAGTCTGGCCATCCCCCAGAAGGACGCCGGGCCCATCCCCATCTCCTTGAGATGCTGATCAAATTGCTGCATCCATGAGGCACGTGGTCAGCCCATTGGCCTACCCCACTCACAAGGCTCCCTCGCTGAGAGCATCTGGTCAGCAGGATCAGCGTCAGGAAAACGAGCCACATGTCCATACAGTCACAGCTGACGCTCATGGACTATGTAGGTAACAAATCTCATTTTAGTCTCTCTCGGCAACCGCTCATTGGACACAAAGTCTGACTAGCGATAGCCAAAGAGTCTCTGAAAAGACTCGGTACCAAAGGAATAAAGTAGCCATCTCAGATCCCTGGTCCACGAGGCCAAGTCTTATGTGTAGAGCAAGACTGGAAGCGCCAAGGACTTGAAGACTCGGACTTTCGTCCTCCTGCACAGGTATCGGCAGCACCACACTCCACGATCCAGTGAATCCATGACTCCCTCGGTCCGAACCAGACATTTATTGACCTCTCGCTCACGCCAGCAGATACATGAATATCACTGCCAAGGAAAGTGAATCTCTCCGTGACCTCAACATCCTCACCACAAACGGGTACAGACAAGAAAGCAGCATCCAAGATGTCATTGAAAGCCTGGATCTTAGTTTTAACCCAGGAAGCCCGTAATCCCAGCGACTCTGACACCTCATTCAGCACATTGAGGGCCCCAAAATGATATCCAGAGTCTCTGCAAAGATGACTGAATCATCTGCAAAATCAAGGTCAGAGATCTTGACATTCCCAAACGATGCACCGCAGCTTGATCTCTCCGACATCCTCCCCAGAATCCAGTCCATACAAGCGCTGAAAAGTGTGGAGAACAGTACACACCCCTGACAAACTCCAGGAGCAAGTGGAAATAAGTCGGAGATGGTATCACCACATCTCACAGCACTCTCAGTAACACAGTATAGTTCAGACATCAGATTCATCAATTTTGATGGCACCCCATGAAGACCAAAAATCTTCCAGAGGTTTATTTCACATGTGTGGTTCTTGGTATTGTATCATAATTCACTACTCTTTCCTTCTTCCAAAGGCTGTTTTCAATTTGGCATGCGTGTTCGTGATCCATCAATAGTCCTTTTTTTTTTTTACACCTTCAGTGCCAATTCACCCCAACTCCTTAAATCTACCTCCTCCTAACCACTCACCTGTTCTCCCCTCTACTTACCCCTCCCATCTTGCCCCTTATCCTACCGCCACTCTTGGCACCTCTTCACTGTCTTCTGCTTCAGTATAAGCTCCTCCTCTGTTGTCCCAAAGTGTGTGGTGTTCTAACATCTGTGGGCTCCATTCTTACCGAAGATATTTTCCTCTCTCAATCAATACACTCATCACCACAAACATGCTCCTTCCTTCCTCTCAGCACACCTCCCCCTCTTCCCAACCCCTCAAATCTTGTACCTGCCTGCTCACTTCTTCACCATACCTCGACCAAGTCTAATTCTTCCCCTCTACTCACCTCTCCCATCGCCCTCCTGCACCTTGGCTGTGCCTGATCTCATTGTCTTCCCTGCCTCTCAAAGCTTCACTCTCAATCCTTCCTCACAAAGCAACCTTCACACTCTCCCACCTCCAAGCTTCCCTCTCACCTTTTTCAAAAATTCCCCACTCACCCTTCTTCCACAACTCTCCCCCTCAGCCTTCTCCCTCAACTCTCCCCTCACTCTTCTCCCTCCAATCTTCCCCTCACCCCCTCCCCAAAGTTGCCCCCCTACACCCTCTCTTCCAGCTCGTCACTCCAGCTCCTCTGCCCACTCTGTTATTACTTCCCACAGCACCATAACCCATCACCACCAAGCCTTTTCTCCTCCTCATCCAGCCGTCTCCCTAAGCTCTGCTACAATCCCCCACACTCTTTCAATAACTCTCCTAACCTCCCCCACCACCTCCTCCCTCCCTTTCCCCTCCCCTCCACTGCACCCAAAACCTCCTCCCCTGGGTGTGGCTGGGTGTGGGTACCTCTCTCATCTGCCATGGCACTTCAGCAAAAGACTTCTATGACTCATTGGGACTGACACAATCTGTCAACTTCCCGACCCGGATCTCAACCAATGGTACTCCATCTCTTCTGGATTTGATTTTGACCAATTCCCCTGAAAATATCTGTTGTTCTTCCTCCGATCCAATCGGTTCATCTGCCCATGTGCTTGTCAAAGTAGACATCTCTCTGGCTGCTATTAGAGAACCACCTCAGCACCGTTGAGCCTGGCATTTCACTCAGGCCGACTGGCAGCAACTTCAAGCAGCCAAACTTCTAGACTGGTCTCGCATCTCTACTTTCTCCGACATCAAGTCATCCTGGGAATTATTTCATGTAAACTTGTTCTCTCTCATGCACAGATTTATCCCCTCTCGTCTTCAGTTTTCCTACTCTTTCTTCCTCCCGCCTACGGTACACTGAAGAGCTGTTGGCTAGGCAGTTGTCCTGAAACAACTTGCCTTCACCTCATGGAAGGGCTAATCCAACTGAAGACAATCTCAGTTCCTTCAACAAAGCTCATAACAAGTGTGTGTGTGCCCTCAGGAGAGAAAGAAAACAACATCTTTCCAATCTCAAGTCTGAACCCTCAAACATGTCTCCCTCCTCGAAATCCTGGTGACATCTAGTTAAGTCTGTTTCTGGTGGATGTTCCCCCTCAATCCCCCCCCCTTACCTCAAATGGCCGCACAGCTGACATGACACGTGAAAAGGCTGAATGCGGAAAGTCCGTGTTTGTATCTAAATCTTGTGTCCCAAACCCATCTCTTTCTGTACCCACCTTACCCAGTTGTTCCTGGACTCTGTATTCTTTTCTCCTGACAAGGCGGAGAGTTTGCTGTCAAACCTCGACTCAGATTATGCGACCGGTCCAGACAGCATCAGCCCACGAGTCCTAAAAACCTGCTCTGGTGCTCTGGTGCTCTTGCTCACCCTCTCTCCGTTCTATTCACCCTCTCATTTACTCAAGGTCATCTGCCATCTGATTTGAAATCAGCAAACATTACCGCTCTACATAAAAAAGGTGCAAAAACCGACCCTGCAGCTACAGACCAATCAGCCTTCTTCCAATCATCAGCAAGGTTATGGAATCCATCATCGCTCCAGACATTAAATCCTTCCTCTTCTCCAATGGCTTGATTTCCGATCATCAATTTGGTTTCAGACTAGGTCACTCTACCCTGGATATGCTGCTTCTGCTCTCCCAACAATGGATGGATATCCTCCATGCCAGACATGAAATCGCAGCCATCTCCCTAAACATATAATGCACCTTCGATACAGTCTGGCACCCTGCCCTGCTCAACAAATTCTCTTCCTATGGTATTCAAGGACATCATCACTCATGGCTCGCAGACTTCTCCTATCGCAGCCAATGTGTGGCCATTAATGGAGTCCTCTCATCCCCTCTTCCTGTCCAGGCTGGAGATCCTCAAGGCAGTGTTCTGGGCCCTGTTCTTTTTCTGGTTTTCATCAATGATCTCTCTGACTCTCTGGAAAATCCTCTTTATCTCTTTGCTGATAACTCCACCCTCTGCCGGACCATCTGTCATCCCTCAAATCGGCAAGCAGCAGCCGCTTCATTCTCTGCAGATCTGGATAAAACTACAAGCTGGTCCAACACGTAGAACATGTCTTTCAATCTGGACAAATATCACACTCTCACTTTGTTTCTCCAAAAGGACCATTTGGAAACCCCCCCCCCCCAATATACTTCTCAACGATACTCTTGCTTGAAGAAGTCCTTCCATTCAAGCTTCTGGGTCTCACTGTCTGCCATGATCTTTCCTGGGAAAGCAACATTTCCAAGCTGGCCTCCAAAGTCAGTCGCCAACTTAGCATCCTCCATCGTGAGAAGTCCTTCCTTGGCACACCTGAGCTCCTGACCACGTAAAGAGCTTTCGTCGGCAGCCTGATGGAGTACTGCTCTCCCCTCTGGGCTGGTGCTCCCGCCTGACCTTTCTCGGCTTCACGCTGTGGAAACCAAGGCATTTAGGATCATTGGTATCTCCCGTGATGAGGCTGTCTTTGGGTCTCTCACTCTCACAGCAGGCAGATCAGTGGTCTTTCTGTCTTCTACCACCTCCTCTCCAGCCTCTGTCCACCCCCCCCCCCCACCCCTTGCTCTGTATGAGATACATTTGATTCAGTGTTCATTCAGTGTTGTATATACATACAAACATACATCCTGGATGCATCATCTGATGGCACTTGTGGGAGCGAAGTACAATGTGGCCTCATCAGTCACAGTCAGTGGGGCATCAAGTGCCAGTGTAATAAATATATGCATGTATATGTATATATATATATATACAGGGTGGCCTGACAGTCTCTTTACCCTTCCCAGTGAAGCATTGTTCTTGAACTCTTTTAATATACAGGTTTTATTGTACAGGACTTACAATAATTAATTTGTCATTGTATTTGTATGTGCTCCATCATTCTTCTGAGTCAGTGTTTCCGTATACTATGGTGGGCGAGGGGGCGAGGGCAGAGGGGAAGGGACGGAGGGAAGTGCGGGAAATTTATCAGGGGTAAAGTAACTTTCGGGCTACCATATATATATATATATATATTTCGGCACGCCCCTTTCTTTGTTCCACCATCAGATTTTTGTTACTGCATGAAATGAAACAAGCTTTGACATATATAGTAATATTATTGTCTTCCTTAAGAGGCTCCTCAAAATTCGTTTTGATGATTATGATAGTTAAACAGTTCATGTTCTCCATTTGCAAAATGGGAGGAATTATTGCACAAAAAAGAAATAAAAATGTTTCCCATTTTTTAGAGGACCACTAAGATGAGTTCAGCTCATAGAATCACGCTCCATTTGGGGAGAAAACAGTTGAGTTCATACCTGACTGATTTGCACTTTCCATGTGCCGGAGTTTCTTAATGAAACCATGACTTTCTGACCAGCTAAAATCTACAAGATATGAATATGTAGACGAAACTGATCCAGCCTTCTGGATCACTTTAAAGTAGGGTGCTCTGTAATTTTAATGCGCTCTATGGATCCCCCGGAACTCACGAATGGTACACGTTGTGTAGTCACTAAACTACGTGGTAATGTCATCGAAGTGGAAAACCTGAATGATAATCGATGGATAAAAATGATATAATATATTGTTTAAAATACATTCATGCTATCTGTCTTTTACCATATGTTGCCAGTGATGCCCGTCGAAGACGGGCACCTTTACTAGTATATATATATATATATATATATATATATATATATATATATATATATATATATATATATATATATATATATATAAATATATATATATATATATATATATATATATATATATATATATATATATATATATATATATATATATATATATATATATATATATATATATATATATATATATATATATATATATATATATATATATATATATATATATATATATATAAACATATATATATATATATATATATATATATATATATATATATATATATATATATATATATATATATATATATATATATATATATATATATATATATCTTTTCGACTCTTTTTGCCGACATAACCCAGAATTTATGGATTATTCCATGGACCAGATGTTATGTTGGCAATAAAAAAAAGTTTGTCCACTCGCTTTGCTTGTTTGTGCAAAGAAGAAGAGGAACACAAACTCGTCTCCCGATCACAGATGTTGATGAAGAGGATTCTGCAACAGCCTGAGGGGCACCGCCTCAGACTCTGCAACCTCCAACTGGAGAGCTGTACAGGCTCCTCCCACCTCAACCGTTGGGAGGTGATGATGCATCAGTAGAGAACATCCAATCGGAATTGACTTTGTTGATCGGTGTCTATTCGACTGCTATTCTTCCTAACCTCATTCACTTTGTGAGAATTTCCCCTGAAGAGAGCACAACGAAAAGCTTTGTGGTTTTCTTTTTAGTCTGTTTTATGGTAATGTCCTTCAAATGTCTCTGTTTATGTCTATATTGAAGTTTCGTCGTACCAAGCATCTTGTTAATATATATGTTGATGATGCATCCTCATCTGTGATTGGTGAGGATGCCAGATTGAGTCCCATAACAGCTATTGCTACACAATCTGGGACTGTTAAGTGCTATCTTACACATGGACCCTGTCACATGGAGAAACAAGTGCCATCTACCACCTACTGAGAATTCCTGATTCGAAGAAAACCGTCTCAAGCCCCAGTCCCCATCACGGACGGGGCTCAGCAGTTTACCCAAGCATAACGGTGAAGGACATCATAGACCTGTTATTGCTCCATCTCACACAGCTTGCAGCTGCTCGTCCCTCGAACTTAGTCCGCCAGCCACACCAGAGTCGCAGAACGAGTTCGCGTGTCAGAGTCTCACTTTTATTATTGGAATCAACCTGACAGATCACCTCAACTAATAATGGCTATGCACCACCACCCACAGAATCATGAAAGAGCTCAGTTTGTAAATCCTTCTCATGTCTGGCCAAGGTGAGATTTTTCCTGAGAACTTCATTAATATATTATTAAAATCTTTATTTTATTTTTATCATTCAGAGACACGCATTCTTCAGCCATTGGTGAAAGGTCACAGTGGATAAAATGTCATGTGTTATGTTATCTTTCATGTTAAATATGTAGTGATTACATGTTTCAGCAGTGCAAAAGGAGGTGAGGCTTTATCATCAGAAACTTACCCACACTAGAAGGTGGAAGAGACAAACCCTTTTGAGTGTTTGCTGAAACAGGGATGGTGGTTGTTGCAGTCTCTGCTGCTTGGTGGGCCATTTCCTTCATGGAGAAAAGTTTGAACTCTTTAGATTGCGATCGGCTCAAAGAAGAACCGCGTGAGATACTGGGAGATTCCAGACGAAGAGTCTTTGAGTAATAGTGAACCTGCAACACACCACAGAAAACCAACAGTATAAGCTTGGTCATTGAGTATTACAAGAGTGGTTCAGATTTGATCGAGACTGTTCATGAAAGGCAGAGCGACTAACTTAGATCAATAATTTTAAGTAAATTTGTCTTTAAAGTGTTGGTGACCAAGAACCATAATTAAATAGTATGGTCCCTGCTTTAACTCATGTGCTGAAAATCAAGATGGCAGTAAAGTAAAATCAATAGGGTGGAAGAGTGAATCCTACAATTAATTTGCAATTGGTCACTGGGTTTGACAACAAAGCAATTATTATTACAGACCCTAGACATCAAATAGCTACATATATTGAACAAACTGTTTAAAATGGAGCACCTCACCACCATTAGAGCATTTAAATTGTATCAGACGTGGCAAAAAACAGCTTGGCAAAACAAAAAACAGCTTGCCGACGATGACAGAAGACGCCATTTGCATTTTTTCCATCTCCCTCCTGATCCCGTTTAGAATACCGAGTGGGCACAGGCAACTTGCTAGTAATTATTCACTTTCTTGTAAACAAAACATCAAAATAGTTGGAATATACTTATGATTGACTTCACAGCATGGGGGCAATTCCCTGTTGAGCTATCTGCATTAAAGAACAGATGCACTGGGTTTTTTTAATTTAATTTTTTTTGACTAATGAGGCTAAGATGAAATGTTCTGAAAGGACCACACACACACACACACACACACACACACACACACACACACACACACACACACACACACACACACACACACACACACACACACACACACACACACACACACACACACACCAAACCTATGTACAGACAGATAAACAAACAAACAAGCAGTCATAGACTGGTACTGACGAAATCGTCAACTTCACCTCTGAGCTTGTCTAATAAAAGCTGTCTCTGGAGAAGGTAGTGACGCAAACCAGAAGTTTCTACGATGATTCTGTACCAAACCTCTCATAAAACATCAAATTTTTACCAGAATTTCGACAACCGAGTGTTAAGCATACTTAACCGTTACCAAAATTGAAGACAGGATTGAAATTGACTTTAAAACGGGCACGTAATGCCGTGTGTTACAATCCCCCTCATTAGCATAATCTTCAGTTAAGCCTCAGATACACACCCGACATAAATCTCATAAAACATCCGATTTTTACCAGAATTTCGACAACCGAGTATTAAGCATATTTAGCCATTACCAAAAGTGAAAACGGGATTGAAATTGACTTTAAAACAAGCACGTAATGTCGTGTGTTACAATCCCCCTCATTAGCATAATCTTCAGTTAAGCCTCAGATACGACACCCGACATAAATCTCATAAAACATCCGATTTTTACCAGAATTTCGACAATCGAGTATTAAGCATACTTAACCGTTACCAAAAGTGAAAACAGAATTGCGATCCGAGTTAAAACGAACTCGTAACGTTGACCAAAGCAAAAAGCTACATTTCTCCACGCAATATTTAATATTATTTTATCAAAGTCACAAAACCGTAATATTCGGCCATCCACCAACCATCTTTACATAATCCGACGGCTTAGCGAGTCCGGCATGCGACGATAACCTTTATTGGGATAAAAAAAAAATGACTTTTAAACACCATCTTTATCGAAAACACCGTCAGCGCGCACACGCAAAACCTTTACGTGACTCAACGCCGCGTCTGCTTGAGCGCGCTGCACCAAGTGACGAGCCGTGACGCGGCGAGTGAAATATTTTTTTATACAATCTTAAAACGTCTCCAAAACATCCGATTTTTACCAGAATTTTGACAACGGAGTGTTAAGCGTCCTAAGCGATCGCAAAAACCGAAGACAAAATTAAAATCGAAGTTAAAACGAACTCGTAACGTCGATCGAAGCAAAAATACTCCATTTCTCCACATGAATTTACAGAATTATGTTTGACCTCACTGTGACCTTGACCTTTGACCGATTTTGACCAAAATCTAATCAGCGCTAGCCATGGCCCTCCTGAATCACGTGGTGTAATTTGACATTGGTGGCTTCTTCCGTTCTCGAGTTATCGTGCCTACAAACAAACAAACACACACACAAACACACACACAAACAGAGGACGTAAGTCATCAATATACTTACAAAATCTTTGGATTTCGTAAGTAACAAAAAAAAAATCAATCAAACAAATTTGACCTAAAAATAATTGGTGGTTGAATTCATTGAGCAAATATGAAACTCCTCTTCAAATTTCAAGTGAATTGGATGAAAATTGACAATTTTAGAATTTGGCCTATGTTGACCTTTTGGCCAATGTGGACCTACAAAATGATTGGTGTTTGAATTAAGTGACCTGAAATATATATTCTCTTAAAATTTCAAGTCAATCGGATGAAATTTGAGGATATTAGAAATGCCACCTGAGTTGTTGACATTGGGACTATGTGGACATTTCGATCTTGGTTGACCACAAAAATAATTGGCTGGTTTAATTCAGTGACCAAATATGCAACTCCTCTTCAAATTTCAAGTCAATCGGATGAAATTTGACAATTTTAGAAAGTTGGCCGATGAACTTTTGGCCTCAGTTGACCTCAAAAATAATTGGTGGTTGAATTCAGTGACCTGATTTGCAAATCCTCTTCAAATTTCAAGTCAATGAGATGAAAATTGAGGATTTTAGAAATACCTGCTAAATTATTGACCTTGGGACTATGTTGACCTTTTGGTCCATGTTGACCCCAAAATAATTGGCTAGTTGAATTCAGTGACCTGAAGTATAAACCCTCTTCAAATTTCAAGTCAATCGGATGAAAATTGAGGATTTTAGAAATCTCTTTTAAGTTGTTGACCTTTGGTCTATATTGACCTTTTTACCACAAAAACAATAGTATTGTTGCCTATGACAAACTCCACCATGTGGTGAAGTTTCGTGAAGATTGGTTTAAAATTGCGACCTGTAGGTGACAAACAGACAGACAAAGACAGACAGACAGGCAGAATAATAAAATCGACGAACCAATAATCTTGAAAAAATCTTCGATTTTGCAAGTAACAAGAAAAAGAGCAATCAGAGGGTCTTCTTTTGAGTGGCGGATTTTTATTGGTTTTGGGGTAAATCCAATATGGCTGCCACACGACATGACCTATGACCTCGTAATTATCATTAATACATTCTACATGAATAATTCTACATTCTACATTCTCCAAAATACATTCACACCAATGGTGAAAACTGTCTCAATCTGACAAGCGGTTGCGGAGAAAACACAAAAGTTCTGTGCGGACAGATACAGACAAACAGACGGACCCAAATGCAATACCCTCACCTTCGGCAAGGGGAATCAGCACAGACATACAGAAGTACGTCAGTATGGACGGACAACCCGAAAACATAATGCCTCCAGCGACTTCGTCAGGTGAGGAATAAATATTTTAATACAAGGTCTGAGGCTCGTAATGGAACACACACACACACACACACACACACACACACACACACACACACACACACACACACACACACACACACACACACACACACACACACACACACACACACACACACACACACACACACACACACACACACACACACACACAGCTTGGGGGAAGTGCTGTCATTTCTCGGAATACTCTGGGTACCAGCGACATCACAAGACTGGTGCCACTTCTCTCACCACACTCAGCGGAGCATTTCCTCAAGAGGAATTTCCTCTTCCAGATGGATGCCAAACTGATGGGGATTGTGTGTGCTTTATCCTTTCAAATGCTGTGCATCAAGCAAGAAGCAGCACGTACCATTTTTAAAACCTTTGCTATGACTTGTCAGGGTTTGAACCGCCGACCTCCAAGACTCGGTGCGGACACTCCACAATACACACTATCAAACTCGTTTAACCTGATAAACAAGCACAAACACTTTGGTAAATTGAATAAAACAAGGACAAAAGACATAAAATGTCATAGCCTCCATTGTTTTAGTAATTTTGCTGCACGGAGTTAAAGAGCTAGACCATATATATTTGCAACTAAAATGGTCGCCTGTCTACCCGTCGGCCATCTTTGATCAGATCACAAAATAAAATTCGGTGCAAATGTATGCCATTGTGTACTGTGTTTGTGCCTCGATTGAACAAAATCGGAACATGCATAATCCAAGAAATATTAAAGGGACGTGTTCGATACCGGGGGGTTTTTTAACAACGAAAATGGCTGCCAGTCTACCAGTCAGCCATCTTTGATCAGATCACAAAATAAAGTGAGGTACACGACACATGTATGCCATTGTCTGTTGTGCTTGTGCCAAGTTTGAACAAAATCAGACCATGTACTGTATGTCTGAGACATGGTTGGGGACACATGTAAGTAACAAAATGGCCACCAGTCGGCCATCTTGGATCTGATCTCGAAAAACAATGAGATGCATATGTAAGCCATTATTCATTACCTGTGTGCCAAGTTTGAACAACATCGGTGAAGACATGCCCGAGAAATGGTTGACGTGTTCGATACTGGGTTTTTTGGATTTTTTTTACAACTAAAATGGCAACCAGTCTACCAGCGGAAAAACACAACATGAATAAATGAGACAAACGGAAGAGATGATAAAAGCGAGATGAAGCATAGAGGTGGAGAAGAAGATAGTCCTCCATTGCAAAAGGTATTCCAGGCATGACACATGGGGGACACAAGGAAAAGGAGAACTTTCAAGGACAAACTTAAAACTAATACTCGTAAATTCACAAATATGTCATTGTCAGCAAATCACGGTGAGAGATATCGGAGCCGGCACGGCCGTCGGAATCTTAGAAAATAGCAGGCTGTCGAGGGTTCATTGAGAGTAGAAGAGCAAAACATAACATAGTCGGCAAAATGTGATCCGAGCGAAAAGGTGGCAATCGTGCCATGGGAGAACTACGTCCGAAATTCCAAAACCCGCAAAAGGAGATTGCAAACCAACAAGAGCATCCAGAACGTTTCGTTTCGAGATTTTAATTAACTCGAGGTTTTCCACTTGAAGGATCAGCTCGTAATTACTCAAACTCTCACATACACATTATAAATAAGGATTACTATTTGTGACAGCTTTTAGTGCGAGAAACTTTTCGTGTCATCACAGCAACAAACTAGAACAGCACTCGGGAGAGCACACGCTTCCGCCAGGCTGAACGGTTTATGTTTTGGATCACACTGATAGACCGGATCTGGATGAGGACCTGAACCAGAATTGATTGAGGTTGTTCTCGTCACCTAACCAACTCATCCACCTAGTTTTGTCATAACTCATCCAGAACTTTTTGAGATATCGTGCGATATATCGTTTTTCACCCCATCTCTCAATGGCGAAGATTCACTGAAAAAAATTGAGTCGCCGGATGCAGATCTTCACCAAAATCTAATCAATTCGTTCTCATCACACACCCAACCTCTCCACCAAATTTTGTCTGAATCCATCTCCAACTTTTTGAGACATCCTGTTCACAGACAGACAAAAACAAATAGACAGGGGTGAAAATATAACCTCCACCCACCTTCAGTGGCAGAGCTATTGTCTACAGAATACCATTTTGTTGCTGATAAATGCAAAACACTGTGGAAGTTGCTTTTATAATTTTTAATATCTCTGAACTGCTCATCATGCCTGGTGTTGGCTTAATGGTTAGGGTGGTGGGCTTGGGATCCAAGGATCCGGAGTTCAAATCCCACTCTGCTGTTGAATTAATACCAGGTGGGGTTGACTCTGCCTGTCATCCTTCCGAGGTCAGCAAAATGAGTGCCAGCTTGCTGGTATCCTGCATCGGAGTGGTGACCTGTCCAGGATTGTGCCCAACAGCCAAGGAGACTGCTTAGGCAGCACCAACACTGCATAGAGTATGATTCCAATGGATGGATGGAGTTAGTTTAAATGGCAGTTAGTTGAAATGGCCAGCCATTTAACACGGAGAAAGGAACCTTCACACTTTGATGATGGAGCCATTAAACCGATGTTTAATTTTACCATGATATTCATGATCAAAAATCAAATACTGTATAAACTTATATTATACCATGATAAACATTCCATATTGGCTGTCTTTATTATGATTTATTTAGAATTTAATGATTCCACATCCAACGTTCACGTTAGCATTTGGGGGGAGAGGGGGGGGGGAGTTCTAAGCACGATAAATGTGAGGGCTATCAACATTATCTTGTTATTCAGATAACACTCGGATGAAGGCAGACTTTAATAACGTGTATAAAAAATGTTAATCTTTCTTTGTTTTACAGTAAGGAGCTAAGTCCATGAACATAACTTGTTCCAAGGTGAAAGCACAGACAAATCCCCAAGGTGAAAATAATAAAAAGACTTGAGAATTTTGGATATTGAGCCATCCATACAACAAGCATCCATCTAAGGAGGTTATTTCCAAAGTTTGTATTTGTAACAAGATTTATTGAGCAGAAGTGAAAGCAGTACCCTCCACTCTACATCCTACACCCACCCTGAAGTTCATTGCATTTTTACCAGTTACAGCGAGGTGATCGTCTGCGCTCAGAGGACGCAGACACGTATACATGGCCTCCGATATCTCGTCCACAATCTCAGACCGATATCCTCACAAAGGTTCCTTCACCATCTCATACCAGAAGTAACCGCATAGTAACGGATGAGGAGAAAGAGGTGAGTGTGGAAGAACCTCATAACTCCACTGTCCGGCACTCGGATTGCACGTCATGCTGGTGATGATGTTCTGTGTCATCGACGAGGAAATTCATGCCATCGTGCAGCAATTCCGGTCGTTTCCGATCCAACACTGAACACTACTGTGGGGGAGCAGGGGTGAGGTGTAAATACCTTTGCATAACACACTCTGCTCACAGTCTGATTCTGAGGCACACGATGGTCGAGCACAAGGCAGGATGTGCATCACCTTCAGTGCTCTTTGGATAAAGGAGGAAGTTTACTTCTTGGGGACTGGTGACCACGATTCAACGCTTTGCTTCTTCGACTGAGGATCAAATTAATTCATCCATTTTTTATCTCTCGTCAATTTGTTCTGCAGGGATAGGTCACCCTTGCTTTGCTTGCACTGCAGATGAGTTGTGCACCTCATCATGCATATAGACACCTCATCATTATTGATAACATGTGGAACCCATTTTACAAAAATCTTCCTCTTGCACTTTTTCTGTCTATCTGCGAAATGTGCTTGCAGAGGAAATGTCTGCTTCCTGTACAATTCCGTTACCAGTAATGCTTTGATTCTGCCTTAGAAATGGCATCAACCCTCTGAACATGTTCTTCATCAGTCGAAGTGGTTTTTCGGGCTTCACTTGCACCCTCTTCAATGTACTCACGACTATCATCGAGGATATCAACAAGCTTCGGTGTAGTTTCATATGAAGGGGAAAGGTCACCTCCATCACAGGCAAATAATTCTCCTGTGGAGGTTTTCCAAAGTCAATTAAACATAAAATTTCATTATTAAACACATACATAAGTTTGCGAAAACCTTGATCGTAATGTGCATCGGTCCATTGCTCACCTGTGATTAGTAGCAGTAACTGTCCATTACTGATGTCATTTGAGGAAGGTTGGCACTATATTCGACTCAACACAAAACCATTTCAAAAGCTGCAAGTGGGTTGACATAAGATGACACACTAAACTTTTGAAATGACCCTCCCCAGCAGGCACACGACGTCAGTATGAAAGATTCACGACGTCGGGAATCGGCCGCTTGGTTGTACAACCATATCACAACATGGTACAGCCGCAGTGCGATGATCCAAAACTTTTTTTTTTCTGCGTCATGTGTTTCCAGGGTGAGCACTTTGCCACATCGTGCCGTGTGTGGTTGTGTCTGCCTTTCACTGGAGGAGAGATCTGATTGGCTAATTGCTATTTCCGCATCACGAGCCGCCATTTGCAAGGTTTAGTTAAACTTGTGAACTTTCCCCTGTTTCTGAGTGTGGCAGAGACAATCCGCTTTAATCTGCAGAAGACTTTAGCTTTTTTAGTTAAAATTATCTTCCGCCATGATCATTTTTGGTAAGTATAATATTATAAATCGATTTTATGTCTTAGCTTTTGTTTTTGGAGGTTTTAAAGATCACAGAATCCATGATGTGTTCCTGTTACTGGTGTGATGGAATCTATATAGTTACATTCAATGGAAACTCTCCCGAGCCCGAGCCCTTCGGGCCACTCGATCGTGGTTTGAGCCTTGGACTCGGGAACGTTCATCTGACGATCGAATCCTCTGACACCCGATTTCATCCGTTTATCACGTTTCGCTGTCGCTGACATGGTCCTGATATGGCCTGACATGGCCCTGACATGGCCCTGACATGGCCCTGACATGGCCCTGACATGGCCCTGACATGGCCCTGACATGGCCCTGACATGGCCCTGACATGGCCCTGACATGGCCCTGATATGGCCCTGATATGGCCCTGACATGGCCCTGATATGGCCCCAATCGTGTGGAGAAATTGACGGTAAATAATCAATTCATTTTTCCGCGGCTCTGGTGAAAAAAACACACCGGTCTGTGGCAAATAAAGGGGAACTCTGTAAATATTACTTTGGACAAGTTTAATTGGTTCAGAACCTTTTTAAAATATATTTCTGGTGTGGATAATGCTTCGGCCATTCGGGTCCGACGGATTACCGCATTGTTCCGCAATGTAACAAATTTAAAGTTACACTGCCCTTAAAAAAACCTCCATTAATACTATTTTTTATAATATATTGTTTTTTATGTCCTCTTATAATGAGTTAGGCCAAACCAAAGGCAAAAGGAAAACAATTGTCAGTTATTGTTCGCCGAAAAATGTGGTTTTGTCATTAAAAAAAAAAATTAACCCTTTGGCCGCCGACAAACTGCCGCTTGTAACAATGAAGCCTTCATTGCGGTAGTTTGTCACTTGGGGAGTTGTTCAAGTTTTTCGGTGCACAATTGTTTTTCTTTAGTAAAATGGTTAAATCAAAAAAAAATGAAAATAACTTTATATTGTACAGAATAATATTAATTGAGGCTTTTTAAGGGCAGTGGAACTTAAAATTTGTTACAAGCTGCTTTGAACACTGGTGTACTAAATTGTTTTTATGTTCTAAAATAAGGGTGATGTCCACATACAATTTGTGTGGAAAGAATGGGAAGAGACCTTTCCGGAACCTGAATTTTTATAAAGTTGTCAGAGGTAATAAATTTTGCTAAATGACCGATTATAATGTGCATCACTTGAGCGTAATTGACATTGCAAGTCTTGTTTGATGATCATAAAGCCAAATATATACGAAGTGGAAATTCGTATTATTTTTCAGACGGTACCATGGCCAGTCAGCCGACAGCAACGGAGGCAGCTGTGGACACTGCCGTATCACAACATTTGAAATATGCCCTTGATCGGTGTGGAGGTGGGGGCAGGAACAAGCCCTCATCTATCTATAATTCCAGCAGTGTGTGTATGTGTGTATGTGTGTATGTGTGTATGTGTGTATGTGTGTATGTGTGTATGTGTGTATGTGTGTGTGTGTGTGTGTGTGTGTGTGTGTGCGTGCGTGCGTGCGTGCGTGCGTGCGTGCGTGCGTGCGTGCGTGTGTGTGTGTGCGCTGTTTCTTGACAACCACTGGTCCGATCTAATTGAAACTTGCCAGCTATATTGCTGGGGACCTGAGTGTGTGCCTTTTCAAGGTTTGATATTAATCAGACAAGTGCTTCCCAAGTTATGGCCATTTATTTACCAAACCAACTACGTAGGCGTGGCCGATGGGGAAGAGATCCTCAGCCACGTTCCCCATTACGGGTTACAACGTACGGACTTCCGGATAGTGATGACTTACTGTATTCTCATAATTTCTCGATTTCTTATGCGCATTTATAGATAAACACAATGCCCCAATCCAGTCGTCATTTACGAGAGCGAAGGAATGGCCTGTGTATTTGTTTGAAAGTTGTTGGGTTTTTTTTTGCACGTACGGACACGTACTAGTGTAATAATAACGAGTAACAGCAACACGCTGTGCCAGCCATCCACGTCCTTGATTATTAAGAATTTGCAGCATAGTTAATTGCAATGTTGTATGTTGGAAACCCAGCCTAAGTTTACATTGTGAAAATATTTACATGTACTTTTATGCAGAATGAAGTTATTTTATTTTCTTGTGAAATTAAGATTGAAAACACCCAACAAATTAATTTTTTTGTGCTTTGGAATTATTTATGTGAGATTCATTCAAAATTATGTTTTCATACTTAATGATGTTACATTTATATTTTTTCTTTGTTTATATATATATATATATATATATATATATATATATATATATATATATATATATATATATATATATATATATATATATATATATATATATATATATATATATGGTCTCATTGATTTGCCTGATTGTAATTCAGTTTTATATAATTTTATGCACTGTTCATATCATGTCAAGTATCATCTGTTTAAGTCTTTTTGCATCTCATTCTATTGATGCCCGCTGTGGGACATAACAAGTAAAAATATTTCTAAATTATATACAGTGGGGAGAACAAGTATTTGATACACTGCCGATTTTGCAGGTTTTCCCACTGACAAAGCACGTAGAGGTAGGTAATTTTTTTATCATCGGTGCACTTCAAATGTGAAAGATGGAATGTAAAACAAAAATCCTGAAAATCACATTGTATGATTTTAAAAGAATTAATTTGCATTTTATTGCATGAAATAAGTATTTGATACATCAGAAAAACAGAACTTAATATTTGGTACAGAAACCTTTGTTTGCAATTACAGAGATCAGACGTTTCCTGTGGTTCTTAACCAGGTTTGCACAAACTGCAGCAGGGATTTTGGCCCACTCCTCCATACAGATCTTCTCCAGATCCTTCAGGTTTCGGGGCTGTCGCTGGGAAACACAGACTTTCAGCTCCCTCCAAAGATTTTCTATTGGGTTCAGGTCTGGAGACTGGCGAGGCCACTCCAGGACCTTGAGATGCTTCTTACAGAGCCACTCCTTAGTTGCCCTCGCTGTGTGTTTCGGGTCGTTGTCATGCTGGAAGATCCAGCCATGCCCCATCTTCAATGCTCTTGTTGAGGGAAGGAGGTTTTTGGCCAAGATCTCACGATACATGGCCCCATCCATCCTCCCCTCAATACGGTGCAGTCGTCCTGTCCCCTTTGCAGAAAAGCATCCCCAAAGAATGATGTTTCCACCTCCATGATTTGTGGTTGGGATGGTGTTCTTGGGGTTGTACTCATCCTTCTTCTTCCTCCAAACACGGCGTGTGGAGTTTAAACCAAAAAGCTCTATTTTGGTCTCATCAGACCACATGACCTTCTCCCATTCCTCCTCTGGATCATCCAGATGGTCATTGGCAAACTTCAGATGGGCCTGGACATGCACTGGCTTGAGCAAAGGCACCTTGCGTTCGCTGCAGGATTTTAATCCATGACGGCGTAGTGTGTTACTTATGGTTTTCTTTGATACTGTCATGCCAGCTCTCTTCAGGTCATTGACCAGGTCCTGCCGTGTAGTTCTGGGCTGATCCCTCACCTTTCTCATGATCATTGAGGCTCCACGAGGTGAGATCTTGCATGGAGCCCCAGACCGAGGGAGATTGACTGTTATCTTGAACTTCTTCCATTTTCTAATAATTGTGCCAACAGTTGTTGCCTTCTCACCAAGCTGCTTGCCTATTGTTATGTAGCCCATCCCAGCCTTGTGCAAGTCTACAATTTTGTCCCTGATGTCCTTAGACAGCTCTCTGGTCTTGCCCATTGTGGAGAGGTTGGAGTCTGATTGATTGAGTGTGGACAGCTGTCTTTTATGCAGATAACGAGTTCAAACAGGTGCAGTTAATACAGGTAATGAGTGGAGAATGGGAGGGCTTCTTAAAGACAAAACTAACAGGTCTGTGAGAGCCAGAATTCTTACTGGTTGGTAGGTGATCAAATACTTATTTCATGCAATAAAATGCAAATTAATTAATTAAAAATCATACAATGTGATTTTCAGGATTTTTGTTTTAGATTCCGTCTTTCACAGTTGAAGTGTACCTATGATAAAAATTACAGACCTCTACGTGCTTTGTAAGTGGGAAAACCTGCAAAATCGGCAGTCTATCAAATACTTGTTCTCCTGACTGTATATCATGGAGAGATTCTGTCAGAAAGGTGTTTGACTTCCCAAGTGGGACCCATATTGTACTCTTTTACCAGTCATTGCTGAATTTCTCCCTATTGAATGTCAACTATTTTGTCATATAGAAAAATTTATTTGTGGTTCTTCGTCTTCTCATAATTCTTACCTGAGGTTGCTCAATTACGAATCTTGTAACAATGGGTAGTATGTTATCAGTAGCTAAAACTTTTAATTACATTTTATATAAATGTAAGTTATCGGTCAATACCTTTTATGCTCCTCATGCGCATAGAATTATCAGCAGTTTTACTAACACTGCATGATGATGTTTGAGTCCCCCAGGCTCTGTATAGAATTGATTGATGAATTTTGTGTGGACAGTGACATGAAAACGGGAAAGCAGGGGGGGGGGAAACACCTCAATGGATAGGTTATGAGCTGTAGGTGTGCACCTTGACACTGGTTTTTTGACAGACATGAAGATGCGAGGAAAAAACGGTATTTTTAATCGCACTAATTTTTTATATTGCGAGACGCCAACCATGATGACGCTGCTAAACATCTACTCGCCTAGCGGCAGCACCTACCGCTGTGTATCTATTCATGGCGCCACCTGGTGGTCCTCGGGGACTCGTATGTTCAAAAGAACATACCCTTATATTATTGTACTTAAAGGTGCCTTTGTGCAGTCAATTATATTTGAGAGAGAAGAAGCTCCACAGTTCCTCTATGGAGCAGAACTTTCTGAATTTGAATTGTTAACTGTGCTTTGCACAAAGTGAATTTGTCAAAAAGGTATTTACGACTTTTACCCATGTGGTATTTCTTTTTATTCCCAATTTTTAGTATATGTTTCTCAATTGCAATGGTATCTACTTTTATTTATTGTAAGTTTGTATTTGAGTGTGCTTTTTTGGTCCGAATAAAGACATTATTTTTGTTAATACTGTTTGTATATTTTTGCCGCAATCATGCTCTGCGTGATACGTGATAATAAATGATTATGAATTACAGTTGTTTTCAAGTTGTGGTCATTATGTGTTACTGTGCAATGTAATGATATTGCAATACAACTTCAATGTATTGATGATGGCACCGGTAGAACAGCGGTGCTCCGCTGGCCCCAGACCTACGGGTCGAGGGCTCCATCAAGCTGGAAGCTGAAGGGTGTCATGCACTGCAATGTTCGTTTATTTGGCGTGCAAAGAAAAGGGTAAAAACAAAAACTCCATTTTATGAACGTTGTGATAAAGTTGAAAACTAACGTCATGCTTCAATGTTGTGACAACGTTGAAATCTGACGTCATGGGTGTTGCAAATACAACTTCCCACTGACCAAATTCTGACGTCAGGCACAACCAGAACACGACGCTGCAACGACGTCAGATTTCAACGTTGTGACAACATTGAAATCTGACGTTGTGACAACGTTGAAATCTGACGTCATGGTGTTGCAAATACAACTTCCCACTGACCCAATTCTGACGTCAGGTACAACCAGAACACGATGCTGCAACAACGTCAGATTTCAACGTTGTCAGAACGTCAAATTTCAATGTTGTCACAACGTTGAAAACCGACGTCATGGGTGTTGCAAAAACAACTTCCCACTGACCCAATTCTGACGTCAGGATAGAACTGGCAAACGACGTTGCAACAACATTGTGTGCCTGCTGGGTCAATGATGCTTTTACACTGCCATGAAAATGTATATTCCTTTTGTGTTCTCGAATGGCAAAACTTTTCATTGCAAATGCCGTTTCCTAGTTTGTGCTGACATTATGGGTTATTACCTCTGCCACCGAGGGTGAAGGAGGTAATGTTTTCACCCCTTTCTGTCTATTTGTCTGTTTGTTTGTTTGTCTGTGTACAGGATATCTCAAAAAGTTGTGGACGGATCCGGATGAAAATTTTGTGGATTGGGTAGGTGTGTGACAAGGATGAATTAATTCGATTTTGGTGAAGATCCGGATCTGAATCCGGATCAGACCACTATAATTTTTTAAAAGTGATTCTTCACCATTGAGATAGGGCTCAAAAACGATATATAGCACGATATCTCAAAAAGTTGTGGACGGATTTGAATGAAACTTGGTGGACGAATTGGGTGTGTCGCAAAGACGAATTGATTCGATTTTGGTGAAGATCCGAATCCGGATCTGGATACAATAATTTTTTTTTTTTAAAGTGCACTTCTTCAAGATTGAGAGATGGGGCCAAAAACGATATCGTGCTGTATAGCATGATATTTCAAGAATGTATTGGGCCTGATATGTTCTCGTGGATCAGGCATTACATGACGGAGGTATATGCTCCACCGAGTGCCCTTCTAGTTTTCTTTGTGCTGGTGACTTCATTTGACCACCCTGAAATATGGAAAAATTAACAAGTTTGAAGTGCTTGCAATGCAACATGGCACAGCGCTTGGAAACGGCAACTTTTGGACACGTGAATTCTTTCTCTCAATTGGTTCAACTAAATAGGCTAAACCAACCCCGACTTCAGGATATTTTATCAACCATCTCTGTCATCAATGACAAAAGAGAAGCATGAATGTACCAGTTCCGGTCATGACAACACAAACGGATAACACTTAATTAACCTCCGCCATCGAAGATGGACGGAGGTTACTGTTTTCACCCCTTTCTGTTTGTTTGTTTGTTTGTTTGTGAGCAGTATTACGGAAAAACTCCTTGACGGATTTCGACGAAACTTGGTGGGGGGGATTAGGTGTGGTCCAAGGATCATGCCATTAGATTTTGGACTTGGTCCAAAATCCAATATGGCCGCTAGGGTGGCCATTTTGAAAATATATTTGAATTTCTTTTTTGCATTTCTACATGTTTTAAGTGATTTCCAACCCCCCCCCCCCAAAAAAAAAATTTTTTTTTTTGCATTTCTACATGTTATAAGTGATTTCCAACAAAAAACATGCCAAAATTATAATTGCGGCTGATTTTGGAACTTCAGGTGGATATACCCACGTAAAATAAATTTCTGTCTCAAGGAATCTAGTTATGACGAATGAATTGATGATGTAAAAGTTAAAAGTAAAAGGGAAAGTTGCAAACTGTAACTCTGTGAGCACTGTTGACGTCAAATTGAATGAATAGGATATCAGGTTTACTTGAGTGACCTAGCAGTATTGGCGGCGGAGGTTTTGCACTCTACCGAGTGCTCCCCCTCTAGTTTACAACTGCTTTCACTGTGGAATACCACATAAATCAAGATACTCGAGACAAGAAGACAGACAAAAAGAAAAAAAAATCCCACTTGAAATACAACTGTGCATTCCCAAGATAAAATACATTTACTGTAACCCTCACTTCTGCCACTTCAGTAATCACACCCCAGAGGCAGGGGTCAGGTTGCAACCTTCGTGGTCTGGTGTGTATATGGCTCATTAACTTTGCACGGGTTTCCTATGCATAGCAAATGCTCCTTTAGGATGTTTCAAAACAACAGCAGCAGAAGAAATTGATGTAATTTGGGAGAAGATGAACCCCACGATAGGCAATTTAAACCACACACCTTCACGTCTACACCAGGAATGTAAAAGACTGTGATTTCCGTATCCACTCCTTTGCCTTGCAGGGATGTTGGAACTTTCTTCCAGCTGAAGTTTCCACTTGTTATGGTTGGAAGTCCTCGACGCCCAGGAGGAGAGTCCTGTCCTATTCGTTGGGTCTTGTCAGCTCTGGAGACAAAGGAGAATCTCTTTTTAAGAACTTAAAAGGTTGCATATTTAACGAAAACAATTTTTGTTTGCAGTGTTCAAACATCGTCTCAATTGTCCACAAACTGCTGTCACGAGGTACAAATCTTCATATAGTTCAGATTATCACACACCTCTTCCCCTGTGAGTCATCCAGCTCACTGGGTTGTGGGTTAGGGTGCAGCGCACATTTTCCACCATCTATTTCCACATGGATGTCCAGATCAAAGTCAATATTGCGTTCAGAAGCAGCAGTGACGGGGGCAGTAGGTGCACGTTCGCTCTGGGGAAACAGCCGAGGGCTGAGCAAATGACGACGCTTGCTCATCGAACTCCTGAGTTGAGAGAGGTGGTGGAGGGAATGACACAATGGTAAAGGTAATAAATGTTATTCATGAAGAAAGTTTCTTCACAATCAAAATTTTTTTTTTTCACCTCAATATTTACAGTACTGTACAAACATTTGGGTTATTTTCACTTTTGTGGTGCTATTCCCCATTAAGCATTTGTGGAAGGTTATGTGTGCAATATAGGTAGATAATAATTATAATTTCTGTGAAAGTCAAATTAATGTCACCTTAAAGTATCTAAAACTAATAAATGTCGTGTGTGTGTGTGTGTGTGTGTGTGTGTGTGTGTGTGTGTGTGTGTGTGTGTGTGTGTGTGTGTGTGTGTGTGTGTGTGTGTGTGTGTGTGTGTGTGTGTGTGTGTGTGTGTGTGTGTGTGTGTGTGTGTGTGTGTGTCAGTGTGTCTCCTCGACAACTCCAAAACCATGAAATCTCGGGGCCCCAAACTTTTCATGCATACGAAGAGAACTCTAAGGAAGTGTAGGAATGAAAAGTGGGTGCTTGGGTTAATTTAAACACCCCCTTTGAAGATAATTAACGACCTTATTTAATTATCCTTTATCAAGGCGTTATCCTCGGTCATCCCTCTTGAAATGAATGAGAGAGAGAAAGGCCTTTGGTTTGAATTAGGCTTTAATTTGCTTGATTGAAGCCATCTCTACAAACACAAACAAAAAGGTACATCAACAATCAACTACAGCGAAGTATAATAATAATTAACCAGCAAACACACAGAGCTAGGTACTCTCTCTCAACTCTCACCGTTTAAGCCTCAGTAGACTACAACGCCAGTCAACGACAAGAACCGACCAGGCCTTTAGTCAAAGCAGTTTTCCAGCTATAGCTCCACAAGCAAGTCACACGTCACGAAGTGCGGCTTTTGTCTTCTTATTTAATTTCACCACACCTCTGTCAGCTTGCTGGGGTCTTAATTCGCCATTTTGTTCGGCTTATTCAAACATGCCTGGATTTGGAAACACGATGGACTCTCACGGACTAATTAATGTATATAATTGAAATATATCCGATTTGAGAATTGGATCTCGTGGTCGAAGCAACTGTCAAAATATGGAGTGAAATCTGAAAATTTTAACAAATTAGTGATTTTTTATCACTAAAGTGGATTTATTTAAGCAAAGCATTTAGCTTAATTTTTTTTCTAATGTTCATACAATTATATTTAGTGAAGAAAAGATGAAGGAATGTGCAGAAAATGTAACTTCATTGAGCGCAACACCATATACTCTCTAAACTGCGTTTGCAAGCCATGACGACACAGTCCACGGGGGTCCATTTTTCGGCATTATGAACACAGTTTTTTTTTTCACAGTTTTGTGTGATCTGCTTTCATTACAAAATATTAATATATATATATATATATATATATATATATATATATATATATATATATATATATATATATATATATACAAATAGTTGCTGCAATATATTAATAGTTGGTAGTTTCTGCAAGCAAAGATTTCTGCAAGTGAAGAGGTACTTTTTCGCTTTACACCATTTTGTGCGATCTGCTTTCATGACAAAATATTAATATAAATATACCAATAGTTGCTGCAATATACTAATAGTCGGAAGTTGCTGAAAACGAAGAGGTACGTAGACAGCATACATGTATGTGGTATAAATGGGAATAAATAAATGACTCTCCGTGGGGTGTGTGTGCCTGCATGCTTGGTTGTGTGTGTGTGTGTGTGTGTGTGCGGTGCACAGGTTCGCAGGTGCGGTCCTAACTCGAACTTGCATCCATGCCTGTGGTGCGTGGTACTGTGGAGGTGGCTATGCAGCCATCTCGTGAACCATGTGCTTCTGCCCATGGGGAGCAGATGTGCTGCAGGGCCGAAGCCACCTGGGGAGCGTACGTGCTGCGGTATCGAAGCCACGTGGAATGTGCCACCGTGCAGTGTGGGTGTGAGGGAATCCGTGCATGTGAGCAAGTGAAAGAATGAGTATATGGCCGGTGCACGTGCACGGTGAGTATGGACCATGAGGAAGTTGAAGGAACGCGTTTGAAGGGGGGTTAATGCATACAGGCAGGCCAAGGAAGATAGAATGGGTTTTAATTATTAAAAGCTCCTGCCTGGTTTTATATGGTACACAGCGGTTAAAAAGAAAACATTGTTGTTTGGGCATGTTTTAATGCCCCGGTAATACCGCTTTCCCTCCCCTTATGTTGCCTTCCCTCCCCTCCCCACTTCATGCTGCCTTCCCCTCCCCACTTCATGATGCCTTCCCCTCCCCACTTCATGCTGCCTTCCCCTCCCCACTTCATGCTGCCTTCCCCTCCCCACTTCATGCTGCCTTCCCCTCCCCACTTCATGCTGTCTTCCCCTCCCCACCTCATGCTGCCTTCCTGTCCCCACCTCACACTGCCTTCCCCTTCCCACACTGCCTTCCCCTCCCCACACTGCCTTCCCCTCCCCACACTGCCTTCCCCTCCCCACACTGCCTTCCCCTCCCCACACTATCCTCCTCCCAAACCCCCTCCACCACCATACTCTCCTGAAGTCGAGAAGAGGAAGGGGCGTCAAATAATGTGTGAATTGGACAAATGAAGGCTTCTTTTTCTTTCTTTCTTTTTGAGCAGTCGGATTTGTGCTGCTCGGATCAATTCCACATTTTGTCTCAGGTTAAGAGATTCAGGAACTTATTATATGTTTGGAAATGAAATAAGGCACGGACACTGGCACGGTTTTTTCAACGATTGAAGGAAATGTCCTTCCTTTCTTTCGCTTTCCCTCAAGCTTACCTCCTCCCAAAGCCCCTCCACCCCCTATGGAGATCTCTGGACAGTGTCTGGGCATTTTTTGGTATGACCCATTTGAACGTGCAGTTTTAACGCACCCAATGTCATTCAATCCTATATTAACCCTTTGAACACTAAGCTCCTTGGACTTTTGGCTCTCCCACCCTGGGTTCCCTGGAGAAAAACCAGGCCAGTCGGGTATATGGAGGTTTGAATAGCATCCGGTAAAACAGCCATGAGGGTTCAAAGGGTTAATGTTGGTAGGAGGGGACCATTCCCCCTACCCTTCACTTTCCCTGAAGCCCCCAAATCAAACGCATGTCCAGAATTAATGTAAATGACAAAAAAATGCAATAAAATGCTGCAAATTAGTGTATACTCGATGACCCGTGAACCCGTTGGGTTCCTTTTGTGACAGCAGTTGATAAAAAAAAAACATCATTTCAGAATAAAACAAAACAAAAAAAAACATAGCTCCAGCAAACTATACCGCTGAGGTTGTTTGCATTGATCAAATAATCCCGAAGAGTACTTGACTAAATCGGGAATTGATTTTTTTTATATTTTTTTTCGTTGCCCGATTTGAACGAAACTTGATATTGCGCGTCAATGTGAAAAAAAAACGGAGAAAAGAAAGTCGAATAAACTATTGTGAGTAATCTTCAAAACACAATTTTATTTATTAATGAACATGGAAGTATTAGATAAAAATGGCGATGTTTATTTTATGCTTAAAAATAAATCGTTCTTTGTCGTTACTAAATGTTTGAGATTTTTCAATAAATAATTTCAAGAAAAAAAAAAAAGAAGATAGCTCCAGCAAACTATACCGCTAAGGTTTGCATTGATCAAATTCTCCCAAAGAGTACTTGACTGAATCAGGAATTGATTTTCTAATTGTTTTTTCATTGCCCAATTTTAACGAAACGATACTGCACACCGCAGGATTATGGTGAGTAAGGTGGCACTAAAATTTTTGCACTATCGTGTACAGTTTTGGCTGTATTTTGGGAACATGCATACATACATACATACATACATACATACATACATACATACATACATACATGATGAGAGTTTTAGTAATATATAGATGTGATATTAGTTTTCATCAGCTTGTTCCTTCACTTAAAAGTCTATGAGTGGGTTCAGAATGGTGCCAAGGAAGCCACTTTCAACAGAACAGTGTGTGAAGATATAAACTCTGTGAGGAGGAGGACACACTATGGAGAAAATAACAGAAAAGCTGAAGATCTACAGCAATGGTGTGAGGTATACTTTGCAACTCCTGAAAGAAACTGGCTCGGTACAAGACAACAAAAGGCTAAGAAGAACCCGAAGAACCTCCCAAAGGCAAAACAAGCACTTGAAGTTGCTCAGCTTATGATTTGGGAAAAAAAAAAAATTCAGCAAGTGACAAATGAAATGAAAGCATGCCTGAACATTGACATCTTGCCCAGCATTATGTGCAGAAGCCTGACTGCAGCAGTTCTCCAAGGCAGAGTTGCAGCAAAAAGACCACTGAGACCACAGAATAAGGTGAAAAGACTGAAATTTGCAAGGCAACACCAAGATTGGGTGATTGAACAATGAAATCGGGTATTCTTTAATGTTGCTTACCGATCTGATGAATCGAAGTTTTAACTTTTTGAATCGAAGGCACACCAATTCGTATGGCGAAGACCAGGGAACATTACGACACGCAATGTTTGCAGCCTCCTGTTAAACACGGCCTCCTGTAAAAGCCTCCTTTCCGAACCAGCCTGGACCTTCTCCAATTACAGTTTCCGCTACATGTTGACCAATAAACCTTCTCGTACTAATTACACTATTAAAAGGAAAATATCTGCACTACTTGGTCAACAGTGTGACCAACTCATTGCGAATCACCCAACGGTTTATCACTTTTATGATGACATCAATTTAGATGGTAAGAGGTTAGAGCATCATCACTTTAATACATGGACCGGTGTTTGTGGGTTTGTTTGTCATGCTGCTCCTCCTATAGTACTGGGACAATTACATCCAGACTTTCTACAGAGGATCAGCATGACAACAATTAATGTAGAGGGATGTTTTGATCTTTGCTGGTGGTCTTGGAGGAGACAAATTCTCCATGTAAATATGTATCGTTTAGCGCCGCCCCCCAAGTGGAGGAGGGTATGACAAGTCCCACCATTTACAATACGGTATTGCTGTCCCCACGTTTTCCAATACAATGAGGTGTTTAGAATTACAAGTAGTAGGCATGTTTTTGCTTCATGCATGTAACTCAGGGTTAAAAAATTTTTTTGGTGTATACAGAGCTCTCGGTTGCTTAGGCCGAAGTCACATTTGCTCTATGGCGAAGATACGGTGGCCGTATGCCCTCTGAATTGACAGAAACGTGCGGCGGCCGCAGAGTTTCTGCGGGGGCATCAGGGTGGCCCTACGCCGTTTGGCTATATTTTCTAGGCCATAAGGTCGCCGTGGAATTATAACGCGGAGTTATAACTTTTTTCATTTCTACGTTCACCGTAGCAATTCGACAAGCCGAAACAAAAGAAATGGTAAAAAAAAATTAATTAACCCATTCGTTCCCGTCCGTCTGGCCGCACGTTCGACTTAGGGCCCCCCCTGCGGTCACCTTGCGACATCAAATCAAAGACCGTACGGCAACCCCACGTTTTCGGTCTCCACAATTTCTAAGACCTAAGTCACATTTGCTCTACAGCGAGGATACGGCGGCCGTACGCCCTCTGAATTGACAGAAACGTGCGGCGGCCGCAGAGTTTCTGAGGTGGCCTCAGGGTGGCCCTACGCTGTATGGCTATATTTTACAGGCCATAAGGTCGCCGTGGAATTATAACGTGGAGTTATAACATTTTTCATTTCTACGTTCACCGTAACAATTCGACAAGCCTAAAAAAAAAAACTGGTAAAAAAAAAAAAATAAAAAAAATTAACCCATTCGTTACCGCCCGTCTGGCCACACGTTCGCCTTAGGGCCCCCCTGCGGTTCCCCTGCGGTCGCCTTGCGGGCACCTTGCGTCTGCCTTGAAAATTCTGTGGCCGCCGCAGGAACGCCCTAAGGTCACCGTGCGACATCAAATCAAAGACTGTACGGCAACACCACGTTTTCGGTCTCCACAATTTATAAATACACCGTGCAGCTCCCCGAAAAATAAAAACATATGTGACTGCTACATTGTGTGACCGTGGAAATACTGCGGCCGCCATATAATTGCTAGTGGCCGTAGATTTTGGAGACCCCACGGCCGCCGTAGCAAATGTGACCTAGGCCTTATACACCGTCCAAATAAAGGTATGCATCAGAAGAACATGTTACATGCTTGGAATAAGATTGCCCGTAGGGTGGGTAGTTTGCTCGTTTGATGATAATTTGTAACTTCACTTCCAAGGATTTTTGGAAATGAACTGTTCTTACACTTCATGAACCAACCAATGTGCATCTTTAAGCACAAGTGCATTGGAAGGAAACTTCGATAAAGAAAGATGCCGTTTGAACCATCAAGCCAATGTCATATCCACATCTACTATTCAAATACATTAACGTTGCCTTGTGCAACACATTTCCCCTCCACACCACCCCCCCCTTTTTTCCATATTCTTAAGCCTTGTGGTTTGGATCGTTGATAATGAATCTTTTGTTACCTCCTTCCTCTCATGATTCAATACAGTTCAGTTTCATATAATTAACAGCAATAAGTACTCTCATTTAACACGCACAGATACTCACAGCATAACAGCGGAAAAATTGAACTGCAAATCCAGCACCCTGATGCTAACACATGCAAGTGAAGTTAAGCATCCGTCTCATCTTTTAACACTTACTTGTGGACATTAGAACGTTTCCAAGGTTCTTTCCAAAAAGACGAAGCTATTGCGTGCCACTCACGTGACCAATTTTATTTTATTTTTTAAGTCATCCACAATGTAAGTGGGCGATGCACCACCTCAGAGAGACACCTTAGCAAATACCGAATAAGATGAAAGAGTTTGTAACAGAGTTCCAGTCAAGAAAGCGTGGAAAGATCAATCAGATCGCAACTACGAGTTAACATGAAGTCGACTTGATGCTTCAAGCAATAATAATGTTTTAAAAGATCAGGAATGAGATAAAATATTATCAAGAATATAAAGAACGAATTCAATCTTTTCGACTTATATATGCCGAAAAATCTTACTTCTCCTCCTCCTCCTCCTCGTCCTCCTTCTCAGTATCATCGGTGCAGGTGGAATCACTCTCTTCATTGGAGCCCTCGGCACCATCTTCAATGCCATCCAGGGGTGCATATGGAATGCTTGGAAGCAGAGGGGTGGGCACAGGACTTTCAAAGACTGACCCAGCGCCTTCGCTTATCGGAGTCAACCTCAAGTGGTCGTCGGGGATCACAGGGGACGACTCCTGGTCTACATCAGGGAACTGGAGGAACGAGAACCCAGAAAAACCTGTCTTACCAATGGCAATACCCGTACAATAAAGGCCTCTTTTCATTGAGGTAGTACAGCAGTGATTCTGCATGCAAAAATAATCAGGTTGAAGAGAGATGACAACTCATCGTTGGCACAAGAGCAGAACATCGATCACATCGATCACATCGTTGTGCATAGAGATTAGTAAATTCGAAAACATAGCACAAACATCAAAGGTGTTTAATTTTAGTACTCATTGTGTTTGAGCAATGTTGTTTCGAGAGGAAAGAAAAGTTAGGAGGTGAGAGGAGAACAAACAATGGGTGAGGAATTAGCACCTTATCCCGCAGAGGAAAAGCACCCACAGCAAAAATGGGTTGATGTGGAAAGGCTAAATCAAACTGAGTCGACGAATGACAAACTCAGAGAGGCCATTTGATCCTGCTCTGGGGATACCTGGAAATAGAAGCTGGACTCATTGGGAAGGTTTTGATCTCGCACAATTCCCAACACTGTTTCATTCAACTTCACACAGCATGGGAACAAGATGGCAACTCATCGGTCACGCAACTTGAAAGCTGCTGGAGCCAGCTCCATTCAGTATCACCTCTATTCTTCACACATAAGGCTACTCGGTATCACGTTATTTGGTTGAATAAAATTAAATAGCTCGATTAAGGCACAAATGGGTATTTTTCAATATATTAACTTTCTCACTACTTGTGCCGAACTACATTTGAAATAAAGTATTTTCAGCATTCTTTTCGGGGTCACAGAATGTCAAAGCCTTTTCGAGCTTAATTGTGCAATGGATCGCAACAAGTTCAATGAAATCACGAGATTTTCATGGAGATATGAGAAGTCAAAAAGGCTTCAAGTAAAGAGATACAAAGCTAATACTTAAAATGGCTAAGAAGGTGAAAAGAACTCAAAATCGATTTGGAAGCAAACCACCTAAGTCGAGTTTACGGAGAAACTAGTGCAAACTGGTGGTAGTTAAACATCACGATGCACCTTACCGGCTTATGTGTGTCGAATGAAACACGGGCAGACGAACAGGAAGCCTCAGATATCCTGATTTCAGGAACGTCGTCGCCATCCACATGCCTGAGGTTGACAAAGAGATAAATTTGAAGAACAATGACAAGAAACTGTTTAGGGGGTGCAGTCATTCACTCCATTTATTTGTTAATCCCTGCAGTGTAAATCAATTTTGACAGTCCCTCTAGGGGTCAAATCTGTTCATCAGGGATGCGTTTCCTTTACATGGACACAAGTCCTCTAGTTAAGGCTCTGTGGAAGCAGATAAATGGCATGCTTCTGAGTGATGGAAGAGCATGGACGACTTAACTTAGGACTGTACAGCAATTACATCGATAAAAAGCAAGAGGAGGTTGATCGAGTGGGTAACGATATTACTAGCTCATTGCAAAACCAGCTCGATGGTTCCGTTCAAAAAAAATCTAAATGTGGCCAAACGCTTCAGGCAATATTGACATGAGAGCAAGCAACACACTCGAATTCACATGTACATGTTCAGCACTGTGTGCAGTGGGAGCAAAGTCTGATTATGTCACAATGGCATCAGCGCAAGAACAAGCTACACCTCATTATGCTGGACACGGGTCAGCAGGTTGTTCCCTCAGTGCCGAAATCCGTGGAACATGCCAATTCAAGTGTGACCTCCGGATTAGCAAAAATAAACGAATTAATAAATCGTGCAGCAGTCAAATATCATTTGGTGCAATCCATCTTTAGAAGGAACATGATAAACGTGTACATAGCTTATTGTTATGAGCCACCCACATCCTGTGTTAATACGTCTTTATCCATCAGTGGTACAATGATTGGAGCATCCATCTGCTCTGAGTTTGGGAGGTCAGCAGTTTGAACCCCGGCTGAGTCATACCAAAGACTAAAAAATGGTACATGCTGCATCCTTGCTTGACACTCAGCATTTAAAAGGAAAGAGCATGGACAAACCACCATAGGTTGGCAACCATTGCGCAGGCTTGATGGGCACAATGACCTCCTGCATTTGAAGTTCATGGTATGGGAACTCATTATTATTATTATTATTATTATTATTATTATTATATTCTTGATCTACGATAATTAACAATGACATGTCCATAAAAACTTTATCAAACATTTTCCTGGCCAATAGGAGGATGAGAACTGGAATAGGTCGACAGGATGTCTTGTCAACCTGAGTATAAACAATCACTGTGGTACTTTTTCAGGCAGGGTGCTGCATCAATATGTGTTTGCCAAGTTGGATGGGTCGTGAAGCTGGCTTTCCCATTCAGCCAAACATTAGTTGCTGGTGGACGTTGGAGATCCGTTGGTGTCTTTTGAGCCACTCTGGCCAAATTCAAATTCCTTCCCCAAAGTAGCCTGCTGGGATTGACAGTCAAAACCTTGAGTCAGGAATCTGGCATTCTCTTCCCACTATGGATCTCAAGACGATGGAATACTCTTAAAAGAAGACCGAGAAACGACCACCAAGATTGGAGACAAAAACAGTGTCCTCAAAGCAGGGCACTTCGATTTACGACAAAGCCATTTCGTTACTGGCCATTGGATAAGTGAAAATTTTGTAAGACTTGGGCTTGGTATATTAAAGCAACAGTCACAGGCAAGCCAAAAATACAATGTTTAGCGAATACAAACAAGGTCCATCGGGAAATAGAACTTCTAGTTTTATCATTACTGTGGAATACTGAAGCTGGGCTGCTGATGGGATACCCTTGAAGGCAAAGGCAGGAATTCAGAATTTGGTCAAGACACATTGGGATCTTGATAGTCCAAAGTTAATGCTTGAAGATGGAACAGACTTAACATCGATGAAAACAGCTACTTCAGTGAAGCAACGCCTTACCTGAAAGATACGAAAGTGGCCGATTATAATTCGGTTGGAAATCGAAAAACCAGACAGCTCAATATATTTCATCAATGGAGGGTTGACAGGTTATCCTAAGCACCTTGGGAAGGAAAGCAAAGCTGGCATTTCAGACGTTAGCCCTTCATCGAGGAATACAAAGGCAAGTTTGCAACTTCTGAGCTATCCCACAGGACCATAAAAAGAAATACAATAACTGAGCTTCTGTGAATAAAAAATGAAAATGAACAATCAAATACAGACCTTTCATATTACCACTAAATACCTCATTGAGATTTTAGCATTTAACACAGGGCATTAATAACCTCAGAAACTTTTATGCAACTCGTCCA
This sequence comes from Eptatretus burgeri, assembly GCF_056783735.1. Lineage (NCBI taxonomy): Eukaryota > Metazoa > Chordata > Myxini > Myxiniformes > Myxinidae > Eptatretus > Eptatretus burgeri. The sequence goes on from NC_140973.1 coordinate 62,842,663, forward strand.
ATCAATACCCGAGGCATGCATCGAATGAAGACAAATTTAAAAACGAAGGAGTCATTGATACATGGTGACCGGAAAATAAGCGCGAGGAATCTTTTATCACAAATAGCCATTAAAGCTTTATTATCTGCGAGAAATTAATCAGAGCAGCGCAATGGCTCCACGGTTTCCTGAGAGCAAGGGAAAGGCGTAGGCGTGAGGCTGCTGAGGATCTGGATGGATGAGGAAGCATGGAAAGTCGTTACGAGTACACTACTTCATGAAAAACTGGAATTTTAGAGTTAAATGTAATGATCGCACACAAAGACAAGTTTGTGACTTGGCACAAACTTTTAAGCTTCGCCTTCGACGTCGATGACCAACAACTTAAAAACACGGTTCAAAGTTCACACATAATGCTGGCAAAAATAAAAACGCATAACAATCTGTTTAGCATGACTATCATCCATATTGATATAAAAGCTTTTCAAATAACTGGGCAATTTCTGGTTTAAGGAGGTTGAACAGCATACACAGTGATATTGCCATTCCAACAGCAAAAGTAAATATTTAATAGAACAAGTAGTTAGATTCTCGGACACAGTTTTTAGTGGAAATTGGCATGTTTCGTGCCCTAGCCTGACCTCATGACCCCGTGCCGCTCAGAACAGACATTCAAATCCTGTACATCAGTCTATTGTCGACTAATTTATGTCCTTCATGTATTTAAAATTAAGGTACACTGACATCTTGTGTCGAAGTATGCCCGAAGTAGTCGTCCATGGGCCACAGATCGATGTTAATGACATCTGGTGTTAGAATTCAAAACAGTTTCAACACGCTAACCATGGAACCAGAGTAAATGAGTCTCAAAACATTTTGAGACTGAATGCCGCATGGTACACAAAACGAGCCATGGTGGCAGTTTTCATAATCAGTGTGGTGAAGTGATAATCAAATGAACAAGCCGGTAGGCGACGAGGGATTCGAGAGGATCGAAGCGCTGGATACGATGCTTTTCATTCTGACCGATCCACCGACGAAGATTCATTGCCAAGATGTATTGGTTCACATACAATTGTTCCTCTGCCTGGCAAGATTTTTCCGATTGCGTATTTTTGCCAACTGGCACTCATAAAAAATGAAGGTAAATAGACCCTATTTTTGAAGGACTACCATTTGAAAAATAATCGGTTTGCTGGTTTGTGCTGTGGAGCCTCGTGTTGAAGACACACACACACACAAACACACACACACACACACACACACACACACACACACACACACCAATAAACTTCTCTCAATGCTCTTGTTTGACCACACCTCCTGAGCCACACAATATTTTTCATAAGCCACGCCCACTTTAAATAATAAATAATTGGAGGTGGTGTGTGGGTCGTGGAATAGTTTACGGTAAATAAATAATTAAAGGTGGTGTGGAGGTCGTGGAATCGTTTTCGGTAAATAAATAAATAATTAAAGGTGCTGTGTAGATCGTGGAATAGTTTACGGTAAATAAATAAATAATTAAAGGTGGTGTGTGGGTCGTGGAATAGTTTACGGTAAATAAATAATTAAAGGTGGTGTGTGGGTCGTGGAATCGTTTACGGTAAATAAATAAATAAGGTGGTGCTTGGGTGGGGAATCGTTTTCGGTAAATAAATAAATAAGGTGGTGTGTGGGTGGGGAATCGTTTTCGGTAAATAAATAAATAATTAAAGGTGGTGTGTGGGTCGTGGAATCGTTTACGGTAAATAAATAAATAAATAAGGTGGTGTGTGGGTCGTGGAATCGTTTTCGGAAAATAAATAAATAATTGGAGGTGGTGTGGGTGGGGAATCGTTTACGGTAAATAAATAAATAATTGGAGGTGGTGTGTCGGGAGGAGAATCCGAAATGGTAAATAAATAAATAATTGGAGGTGGTGTGTGGGTGGTGGAATCATTTTCGGTAAATAAATAAATTATTGGTTTGCTGGTTTGTGCTGTGGAGCCTCACGTTGCAGACAGACACACACACACACACACACACACACACACACACACACACACACACACACACACACACACACACACACACACACACACACACACACACAACCTGATAAACTTCTCAATGCTCTTGTTTGACCACACCTCCTGACCACACAATATTTTTCATAAGCCACGCCCACTTTCCTACACCACTCCCACTTCTCATCAACCACATCCACTTTCCTTAGCCCCTCATCAAAAATGATGGTAAATAGACACCAGATTTTTGAAGGACTATCATTTGAAAAATAAAACCTCGATCAAAAATCGGCTCGAGTAAAATTTTCTAAATATATCAAAGTGTTTAATTCTGAAGTCTCGCTTCTCCACATTCAAAACTGAAGGACAAGTATTGAAAATACTGTACGCGGTTTTTCGGCCGCTGCACAGCAACGCGTGGTTGCTAGGCAACGAAATTCAAACGCGCACATTCCCAGACCATATGGCACCTGTTTGCAAAGTTTCATCGAAATTGGTTCGCTGGTTCGTGCTGTGGAGCCTCGCGTTGCAGACACACATACACACAGCCAGACAGACGGAAAACCTGCCAATAAGGGATATCTAGCATATATAGCGAATCCAATAACGTCAATTAAATTTAAAAAAACTAAGATCGAATTTGAGGAAAAACAAAATCCTATCAGTAACCACAACTGTAATAAATCATTTTTCACACTTGATCATTTCATCAGGGTGGGTGCTTCAAGGTAGACAGACGATGCCAAGAAGAGGGGGTGGAAGGGTTGGGGGAGGCCACAATAATTGTTAGTATTTAGGCCTGCGTTTCAGGTGATGCAAAGCATGCCAGTCACATGCTGTGCGTGAAGGTTGTGCTATTACCGCAATCTGCCAAGTCGAGAGAGGCTCGTCCGACCAGGCGTCGCCGTGCTGCGGGAACGGCTTGGCTTGTAACCCAGACCCCAACGGTCCTTGAGCGAGACCGCCTGAATTAAAGCCAGAGACAAAGCAAAAAGAGAAAGAAAAAGAAAAGAAAAGAAAAGAAGGAAAGAGAAAAAAGGGAAAAAGCTAAACCAAATATAACTTCCTGTTTAAAGCAATCAAGCGGATATACTCAACACGGAAAATCTCAATCACCACTTGCAGGTGATTGGCAAAGTACATCTATCTGAGGAAGGAGTTTGAATGAGAGTTACGCTGTTCGGAACTGGAAGGAAATCGGCCACTCTTGACATGATAAAAATCAAAAGTTACTTTCTGAGAAGGTCAACTGAATATTTCAGACCTTGAGTCGCTATACAGCAGAACATCCAAAACTTTGACACATTTTAGGGATGTCATACAACCAAACCTATCTCAATTGTGATCAGCAATCTTAGTGGTAATTAGAAGTCACAAACTCGACACCTCATGCTGTATATTACTCACATTTCTTTTCTTTTTTTCTCAAAAGCGGTTACAGTGGATTGCAATCACCTTCCTTACAAGTGCCAATTATGAAGCCATGAAGAAGCTCCCCTGGCTCCCCACTCACCCCGATGCTAGACCTTTTGAGCTTTTTCCGCACGTCCCTTCGGATATCTTTCACGGCAAATGCCTCCAGCACCTGGTAACGCTGGATCTCCTGGTGAATAGTTCCTTCGCTGGCACCGAGTCTCCTATGAAAAGTATCAAAGGTCAAGTGTTGATGTTTCACCGAGTGAATTCCCCCTGGATCCAGAAAAGTTACTGACAAAGAGCAATGTGTAACATATCTGAGGTTAGGCCTTTGTTTTCTCGTCAAGAAACTGGTTTCCCAACAGTAAATAAAGAGGCACTGAGCAGCGACCTTACTTATTTGTCTTTTGAGCAAAGATGACTATGCACAAAAAGGTGGCCCATTCTGCTCTTAATAAAAATCTGGTGCGTGTAAGCATTTTCATGAAGAAATAAAAACTTGTGTGATGGCAAGGCCGACAATTGCAGCACAGCATTCCCATCACGGTTCTTGTCCATGAGCAAATGTTCCATGCAGCTTCCAGAAAAGGCTTAGTCACAGTTCTTATACAAAAGGCAATAAGAGTTTAATGAAAATTGGCCATGCTAATGGTAACGGTGCAACCATTGCGGTCTACACCACATATATTTACACAAATGTGGCAATATGTCAAATTTGTCATAAACGCTTTGGTGTTGAGGAGGGAAGAAAGAAAGATTCCACCATTCATATATGTAACATTATCTGAAACATAAGTGAAGCATCATCATCAAAGCTCCAAGGCCATGAAAGAGCAAGGCTGCAATACAACTCCGTGCAGCAGTACGATGTACGAGTCTAAAGGAGTAAAGACAGGACACGTACTTGAGATCATCAATAACTTTTGCTTGCTCATTCAGCTCTCGCTCTATGAGGCGTTTTGAAGCCCGCTTTGCTCTGAGCTCAACGGAAGGGCCAGTGAGGGATGGCTGTCGTCGCGGCTCAATGGAATCCTAGGGCAAGTAGAGGCAAACACAGAATCGAAGAAGATATCTTGTTTTAACACAAGGGAGATAATAAAGTGCACAGACTCAAAATGAAAAAGACAAAAAAATATATATGAAGAATGACACAATGATAACACGTATAGAGAGAATGAAAGAAAAGACAAAGTGACACCTGTGTTTGCAACAAAAACAATCTCTTACTGAAACGGAGGAACACATGACCATGCAAGATAAGAAAAGAGTGACAGCACTTGTATTAATTAATGTGACATGGTCTCAACCTTACCTTTATAACACTTTGAATCAACATCAACTGGAGTTAATAGAACACATTGTCTTGAGAAACAAGGACAGGGGTGGGGTCTACAAGTGGTAAATTTGATTGGAAGTGATGATGTAAAATTCTGCAATATTTTGTCGAAGTATTGCAAAATGGAAGGGTTTTGAAAGTGCCAAAAAAGTGACTAGTGTTCTGCAGTGTTCAGATACACAATTCAATTGAAATAAAATAAAAACTTTAAAGGTCCGAGAAAAAACAAAATTCAAGAAGTTTACCACTGATGCAGTGTCTTATACACCACCTTCTTCAGCAAGTCACATTGGTTTTTCATGCCTGTTGTTTGTATCCTTTATGATACCCATAAAAACTAAGTTTATTGTTTGGAATGATTTTCAATTTGTTTGATTGCCAAGCAGGCAGACAGTCAAAAAATTATCGCACTCCTCTGCACATGAGCGATCGGGACAAATTTGGAGCCAAGTTACTGTTAAACTACAGGTTTGTTTTCCGATTCGTGTTCGAAATACAACATGAAATTGAAATCAAGTTGTTCCACCATCATAAACTGATGTTTGCAGACAGAAAGAAAGATAGGTCAGGTCAGGTCAGGTCAGGTGTGGGAGCATGCGCCGGAGCAGCGCGTCACTGGGTCCACTTTCAGCCAGTACTCAATGAGCCTCCGTCTGGCCATCCCCCAGGCAGATATGCCTGGCCCATCCCCATCTCCTTGAGATGCTGATCAAACTGCTGCAACAACGAGGCGCATGGTCGGCCAATCGGCCTCCTCCACTCACGAGGCTCCCCAGCAGACAGAATCTGGTGAGCAGGATCAGCCTCAGGAAAACGAGCCACATATCCACACAGTCGCAGCTGACGCTCACGGACTATGCAGGAAACAAATCTCATTTCAGTCTCTCTCAGAAACCGCTCATTGGACACAAAGTCTGACCAGCGATAGCCAAGGAATCTCCGAAAAGACCTGGTACCAAAGGAATTAAAACTCCATCTCAGATCCCTGGTCAGAGTCCAAGTCTCACATCCGTAGAACAAGATTGGAAGCACCAATGACCTGAAGACTCGGACTTTCATCCTCCCGTACAGGTACCAACAGCGCCACAGCCCATGATGCAGTGAATCCATGACTCCCTAGACCGACCCAGACGTCTACTGACCTATGTCTCACAGACAGCAGATACACGAATATCACTGCCAAGGAAAGCGAATCTCTCCGTGACCTCAACATTCTCACCACAAACAGGTACAGACAGGATCGCAGCATCCAAGATGTCATTGAACGCCTGGATCTTAGTTTTGTCCCAGGAAACTCGTAATCCCAGCTGCTCCGACTCCTCAATAAGCAACTCGAGGGCCCCCAAAAGGATATCTAAAGTCTCGCAAAAATGACTGCATCATCTGCAAAATCAAGGTCAGAGATCTTGAGATTCCCAAATGATGCACCGCAGCTTGAGCTCTCTGATATCCACCTCAGAATCCAGTCCATTTCAATGCTGAAAAGTGTGGGGGCCAGTACACACCCCTGACAAACTCCAGTAATAACTGGAAATAAGTCAGAGATGGCACCACCACATCTCACAGCACTCTCAGTACCAAAGTAGAGTTCAGACATCAGATCGATCAGTTTTGGTGGCACCCCATGAAGACCAATAATCCTCAAGAAGGCATCCCGATTCACTGAATCAAACGCTTTACAGAGATCAACAAAGGCTGCAAGCAGCACCTGCCGAAACTCTCGTCTGCGTTTGGTGAGGACCCGAAGAGCAAGGATACGGTCAATCATCGACATCTTTGGTGTAAAGCCTGACTGCTCTGGACGCTGGTGCTCAAGCAGATTGTGGTGAACCCTGTCAAGAATTATCCGAGAAAAGACCTTGCCCGGCACTGAGAGCAGCGTCACCCCTCGGTAGTTGTTGCAGTCTTGATGATAACCCTTCCCTTTCCAGAGAGGGAAAACAAGGCCCCTCTTCCAGTCAGTTGGGATGATGCCTGTGTTGGGAGAGGATAAATGGGGCTTCTGAGGCAGCCATTCAAAAGAATGGGGAAAAAGGGAAAAAAACTCTCCGACTCAAGCCCCAAAAGCCCAAAATAGGAGACTGATTTTCTCCCCACCTATTCCCTTCCCTCCCATAAAGGCAAATGTTAAATTGAGACTTACTGATTAAAGCACTTCTTTCCTTTCATATTTTCATTCCACTCAAACAGCGAACCAATGAATATTTGTCCATGTTCTACTTTCGGGTATAAATTAATTTTTCTATTACATTCATCGAGTACATTCACAAAGATTACTTTGGAACTTGGTTCTTGGTTTGTGTCTCTTTGTTGAGCAGAGATGAAATGATAAACTTCTTTTAATGCTCTTGTTTGACCACCTCCTGAGCCACATATCATTTTGAGATTGTTGTAAATTGTTTTTCCATTGTTCAATTGATAACATCAAAGTTTTCAGTCCATTCAAGGATATTTCTTTTTTTCTTTACATCCCCCAACTTGTTTGTAATAAAATTTATCCGCTTATTTGTTTTATCTACTTTTACCCCGGTTATTTCTTCAAGAAGACTTATTTGATATTTCTCACATTCTTTATGTTTCGCATTTAAATACCAAGGCTGATGACATCTCCACTCTTTGGTTTGGTTATTGCTTGATTCTATCATTTACAAATCAGTAAAAAGACGGCGGTAGCCTGTTAAAATTCCCAACCCAATATCTTAATATTGTACTTATACTTATAACCATAAGGGAGACGATTGATTCCATTCTCTAAAATGTATCTTTTATCATCAAAAGCTCCTTATGCTTTCTTATTTAACTCTTCTGTATATAATTGATGTTTATAACTTCTTATTGTATTAATTTTTCTGTACTCTTCCTTCTTTAAGGTTAAACAGTTGTAATAATGTTTAAAGTTTATTGTTTCCTTGATTATATTTTTCTTTATTCCCTTTAGCTTCTTAGCACACCTTTCAATGTTATTATTATCAATATAAGTAAAAGCATAAGACTGATCTCAATCCTATAAATTCACTCATGACTTTCCCACCCAATTCATCTTTAAACTTACCAATAACCTTTTTATTATTTGATGAAAACAAGACATCACCTGACTTATACTTACTTGTATCATATATATCAATATTATCAATCATATCCTCATATACATCACTTGTCTTAATTTCCAATATAAAACTATCTGTATCCATATATAACAATGACACATTACCTTTCTACTTTGATTTTAAATTATTATAGTAATAGTCATACATTAACGACTTTGACAAGTCAAGAATTGATGTTCCTATATTAATAAGTTTATCCATTTCAACACTCTCTTTTTTTCAAATGAATAGCACAAAAGTTCTCTGAAAACACCTCTGCTCGTTCAAAACTTGGTCTATTAATTAACTTTGAAGCCTGTTTCCAAGATGTAGCAAGTCTTATGTTTTATCGATTCCTAACATTTTCCATAGTCTTTCCAAATACAGCATTATTCATTCATTTATAAAAGTCCTTCTCAAAATCTGTTTTTGCTTCTGTTATCCTTTTTGTATTAAAATCAATATACTACTTTACCCAATGACTGTTTAAATTTCAAAATCCGATGAATTTTTCTCAACCCAGCAGATAAATATTGTCTCAAGTTCCTTTGATGCAAAACATAACTTTCTTTATCATTTAATTTAGAAAGTAGTTTTTCTGGAGATTTACCTTTAATATTGAATGACTGTTGGTAATCACTTAACCATTCTTTTCTTGGGCTTTCTTTATCAGGGGATAAGGCAGGTCTTTATGTTTGTGATGAAGTTCTTCAGGATATTTTAAATCAACCTCAAAATAATATCCAATTTCAGCTTCATCCAATTCTTTTTGAGAGGAGACAACAATGTCTTGTAAAACTTTTCCATAATGTTTTTCTTTAACCCATTTAAGTTTTCCATAAGGTAAAGATTGAGACACAGCCCACCCATACAAATTGTTCGCATCATAATAATACATCAGGTAAGAGTTGTCCTCATTCTTATAATAATCAGGAAGATATTTGTTATTTGCTTCAGCATATCTCTTGGAACATACTTGAGATATTCCTCCTCTTTTAGCCTTCTCTATCATTAAAAGCATATCTATATCACTGATTAATTCCAAATTTTGTTTTGTCATTTTTAACATAGCACTCCAAGCCAAACCCGGGGCTGTGCAAGAGTGAACGGGGTCGAATCCATAAGAATTTTTTTATGATGACAGACTGTTCTAAAAGTTTCAAACACGTCAGCCAATAACAATACATCAGTTTTAAGATACAAATCATGATATTCTCCAAGATTCTTTATATTAAACTTCTCCCAAACCTTTTTAGCTTGTGTATAATCTCTATCGGAAATATGAGTTTTATTCAATTTGCCGTATAAACTTTCCCTTGAAGGAAGTTGTGTTTCTTTAAATTTCTCAAATGAATCCATATAGTCATACGGATATATTCCCTTTTGTGATGAGAGATCAATCTCTTCTTGATTTGAGAAATGTGATTTAAGATTCGGTAAGTTTATAATATTTGATGCAAAGTTAGATAATGGACTTGTATGTGTCAAGACATCTGATATGGGTTATGGGGGATGTACGAATTGTTTTTGTGAATGAGATGTATTTTTGATCTGTGTTTGGAACGGCAGAAATATCTCCAGATGTCTTTGAAAGTTAATTTATAAATAGATGCATGTCATAGTGAGCGTTGTGAAGAAAGACAGGAATAAAGATTGGGGGCTTGTAATTAAGATTACAATGGGAATGAGCTGGACCTCTATATTTACCAGTAAAATGACAGTGATCCCTAACCTTGACCTCTCCCTCAATTTTCTCCTCACAAATATGACAGATACTGTTCTTTCTTAATTCCTTTTTCTCTCCCTTTGTTAATGGGAGAGCCTGGTGTTGGCTTAGTGGTTAGGGTGGCGGCTTGGGATCCCAGGATCCTGAGTTCAAGCCCCGTTGGCTGCTGAATTAACACCAGGGGGTTGACTCAGCCTGTCATCCTTCCGAGGTCGGCGAAATGAGTGCCAGTGTACTGGTCCCGGTGTATGCCCCGGTTAGAATAGGTGTACCATATCCCTGTGTGTCGTAAGAGGCGACCAGTTTTGGCGTCAGGAAGGGCATCCGGCCATAAAACATTGCCTCAAGAAAAAGCCAAACCCCTGCACAGCAGGGAAAAATGGCTGTAAAAACGGTCATTTTTTTTATTTTTTCTCCCTTTGTTAATGACATTGGTTGATACGTTTTAAACATTATTTATCTTAGTCTTATGCAGTCTTTTTCCAATCGTCTCACAAACTCCTCTGAGGCATCTTCTCCCTTATAAAGTTCTAACTTGTATTTATCACCAACAGATGATTTGATATAATAGCAGAAACCACAAGGAGGATGTTTTTGATATTTATTTGTGTATGATTTATTTGTATTTGGAGAAACAGTGTCTATCTTTTCAAGGATACTTTCAAAATCAGCATATATCACAAACAAATGTTTTATAGATTTGTTAAAATCTTTGAATGCGATGTTTGAACCTGTTTTGGGTAAATTGATTACGGTTGATTTATGATTACTACAATATTTTGAATGTTGATTTAATCGTTTTTTGTGTGAAAGGAGTTGAGACATATCTTTCAAGGATACGTTTTACATTTTCTCTTATATAGCTGTGATTTGGTTAATCTTGATACATTTTTGATGAAAGCATCATGTGATTTTTCCTTTGACGTAAAGTAGAGAAGGTCAATGTATGTTTCATCATTTTTATAGTTGTTTGAAATTATTTTTCTGAACTTTGTATCTGTCAATCCTTCTACATTAACAGATAGATTATTCATTTTCTCAAATTTATATTAGGAATATCTCTCAATCACATTGGAAACTTTAAATCTTTAACATTTAATGTATTCTCGTATTTCTTATAATGTTCAACCCTTTCAGGATTCCAATGTGGAGGATGTAAGTGAGCAAGAACAGACCATAGAAAACATTTATTATCTTTGTTTTGAATATTAACAACCGCTTTCTTAAGTTTTATCTCTTTTGGTAAATCAATACAAGAAGAAATTTGAAGAGGATCTGATTTTAAGATGTGTACATCTAAAAAGATTATTTTTGTAATAGCAAATCCACTACCCACTCTAGTGTTATCAACATCCTGTTCTGGTCTCTGAGTTCATCGTAAATATCACATCTTACAAAATCTTGAAATGATGAGATAAAGTGAGGGTTTGACCTCATATAGGCAGTAGTTTCATCATCTTGTCTGACCATATTCAATTTTACTCCCATATAAAACTTAAAGTAGTCATTTCACTTAATGTTTTTAATTATCGTTTTCAATACTTTAACCATATCAACAGCTTCAATGATTGAAGATGGTCCAGGATCTTGAAAATGAAAAATCTTGTTATTATATGTCCTTTAAATGCCCGATCAGTATTTTCAATGGAGAATTTAGTGGCACCTTCCCTTTCTTCATTGTTCTTGTGTTTGCGTGATTGAAGGTGTTTATTATAAAAAAATATTTAAGAATATCATTATCACATCTGTCACAATGTTTTGTTTCTTGGTTAAGTGGAGATATTTGTTTAAAAAGATTGAATGTGTGTTTGTTGGTTTGAAGGTGTTTTTTTTCTAACATTTATATTCATGATTACAAAAAAAAAAAAAAAAAAAAAAAAAAAATCGCAGTAGGTTATATTCACCATATTTATATAACAAAACTTTGCTTAAAATAAAATTTTGATGAAAATTTTGTTTAATTTGCAGGTAAATCTGTGCTGAAAACCATTTTATCCTCCAACTTTTTTCACTTCATAAATACAATGTATCAAGACACAAAACAACAAGTTTTAATCAATCTCATAATTTATAAAAGATACTGAGAAATATGTCGAGGATGTAAAATTGAATAAAGTTAAATATAACAACTATGAGATAAAAACAATTATGGTGAATGAGTTCTTCAATTTCCTTCAGTGGAATGGCTTTTAGTATATATGGAAGAACATCAATTAAAGTTGCTCCAACAAAAGTTTCTCCTCTCCTTCTGGCAATATATTCAAAACAAGAAAAAGCAATGAAACAAGAAAAAGTATCAAAAAAGAAAAACCTTATGGATGAAGCTTTAGAAAGAAAAGATAAGACCATCTGTAATATGCAAGGAGAAATTTGTATTTTTTTTAAACAACCCTCAAGATGTAAATCCTGATGAAATAAAGGATGTTAATATATCAGGTGAAATGACATTTCGTTCAATAGTAGTTAAGGACCATTTTAAAATTACCTTTAATATAAAAATGTAATAGTTGAATCTGTTAATGAAAAAAAATATATTGATATAGATAGCAATGTTTTTTCTACTAATTAAATACGAGTCATTATTCAACTGAAGATTTTGAAGATTATGAGAGTGATGATAGTATCTCTGTTGGAACAGAAGACCGTTATGATACCGAGAGTTTGTGTTCAAACGACAGTTATGAAAGTAGTTTTGTAGATGATTGCGAAAGCACCAATGAAAGCACCGAAGATGATACTGAAGATGAATTTTATTTGAAGTAAAGTTTTACTTAATAAACATGAATAGTTCACTAGATCTTGAGCCTCTTGAATTTCCTGATTCTCCATATGACAAATTTGAGAAGTGTCCTGCATGTGATAAAGTGGGATTAAACACAGTGTCAAAAGCCTATAAACAATGTGTATTCTGTGATTATCTTCTAATTAATGAAAATAAAAAATATAAAAAGGAATACAATTCTTTTCGGTTTACACCAAAAATGAATTACTTTACAAGATTGATTAGAGAAATGAATGTAAAGTATGAGGGTGATAACACACCTTTCCTTTCAATGGAAGAAACTGAACGTATAAGAGAAATGTTCAAAGGATTGTTGTTATCTATTATTCACGATAGCCATTTTCAGGGAAATATCAACACAAGATATTGTATAAATAAAATAATGGATTATCTTGAAATTAAACCTGAACTTAGGATAAAATATAGTTTATCGAAAAGCCAATCATAAATTAAATAACCTGTTTTCCAAATATATAAATGAATGATTTTTTTACCCATTTCGGAAAATAAGATAAAATTTAACAACCATAAAAATCTTCCAAATTCATTAAGATGTCTCATAGTTGGTTCAAGCGGATGTGGAAAAACCTGCTTACTTTTAAAGATGCTCCTTACTCTCAACATTTTAGATTATGATAATTTAATAATTTTCACAAAGTCAAGTTTTCAACCTGAGTATCAACTACTCTCACTAGGTTTTAATGCTGGTCTTCAAAAATAAGATATAATAGGTTTATTTAATCTTCAAAACAAACGAAATGATTACAACATTGAAGATATAATACAACTATTTTGTGATGCACAGAGATATAAAAAGAAATCAAAACCGATAACTTGTATTCTTAGTAATAATACGGATGATATACCTTCTCCCCAAGATTTGGAGAAATCAAAAAAGAACCTCGTTATCTTGATAATTGTGTTAATGAGAGAAACCAAACGGTAATGGACTACACAAGAGGGAGCCATTCTTCTTGTAAATGTATTTATCTTAGTCAATCATACTTTCAACTTCCTCGTCACTCAAAAAGAAACAATGCTCATACTTTTATTTTATTCAAGTTAAATTCAATAGATATAAACAACATTGGAGAGACAATTGTTCTACATTATGTAGTACAAAGGAATTTGGGGATTATATGAAGCACACGACTGAAAAATATAAATAAATTGTTGTGAAACAAGATGAGATATTAAAGGATATATTTTTTTATTTTATAAACAATTACATATATAAATGACAACTATTATTATAAATGTTGTGGGTAAATCTGATTCTGGAAAAAAACTTTCATAAATCAACATTCTTGTAGAGTACAAATGAGAATATTTTAAATTTGCTTAAAAAACACCCCGTGATATGCATTGTATCAACAACTCGAGCAATAAGACCTGGAGAAGTGGAAGGTGAAGATTATTACTATATTTCAGTGGAGGAACATTGCGATTGAGAAATGAAGGTAAAATATTTGAGGAGGTTTCTCTTGGTACAACAAAATATTCACATTGTAAAAGCGAGTTAAAGAAACTAAGATCTGGTGGTTTTGAGATATTAGAAACTAATCCAGAAGAAATGAAACAAATTATTAAACTCCTGAGTGGTAATGGGGTAAAGATTTTATCATTCGGTTTTGATGTTGATGAAGAAACTCAACGCAAACGTATGAAAAGCAGAGATACAAGTATTAGTGAAGAAGAAATCACAACTCGTATTAATATTAATAAGGAATTTGATAACATATTTAAAGAAAAGGATTTATTTGAACACATAAACTTTAATGATGAAGAAAAGGAAAATTTCTCTGTGCATCTTTACATTTCATCAAATGATATTTTCCAAAAAATAAATGGATGCGAAAGAGAGAGCAAGAAGATTTAAGGAGCATCAAGAGTTGGTTTCAAAAGTTGTAAAACAACAGGAAGACATGGAGAAGAAACACAGACAGAAACTAATGGGTGAAGAAGCATTTGAAAGAAAACAAGAGAAATTTTTTTAACCACTTTTAAAAACTTCCCAAGAAAAAAATTATGGATGCTTCCACAGTTCCCACAATAGAATATACTCCTAAAAAAAATTTCAAATGTTCAAAGATTTCAGTCAAATGACAGAGAAAGAATTAGAGCATATAGGAGAATTAGAAGATGATGAAGGATTATTTCAATTTTAGTCAGGTCAGGTTCGATCTGTGACCTGCTACAGGTACCATGTAAACCTGTACTAACCTGTTCCATGGTCGGGTTGTCGGCGACTAAACCGTCTCCCCCACCAGGTTTTGTGGTGAGGGGGGTGTTTGGATATGGACACCCAGCAGGATTAAAAACAAAACCTGTCAAAGGGCGGAGGAGCTCCTTGTGAGCCAACGGCCATCCATATCTAGTGCCCAACTGTGTCTGCAGACGTCCTCATGCAGTTGGGTTACTTCTTATTAGGAGGTTGGTGGCAGGATTTGCACTCCAGCCACCGTAAAACCCTTCATTCCGCAAAACATAAAAACGCAAAGAAATCTGAAAACCCACTCCGTGGGAGTACCTCCTGTGCAGCTTCCCTTCGCAGGGCAGCTCACCGGATGACGGGATTGGGGCAAAGCCGTCGGGACCCCCAATCTTTGATCGGAGGGAAACCACGGGGTAACATCCCTGGGTCAGATTGCGGGAGAGTGTGTCGGAGTGATGCTGAGGTGTCGTCCACCAGACGGCGGCCTCCTTGGGTTAACCTGAAGCGGTCCCTTCGGGTGGGTGCCTGGAATATCCTATCCCTAAGAGAGGATGATCACCTGTCTCTGTTATCATCTGAGCTCAAACGTTTGGACATCGGGATTGCAGCTCTCTCTGAGGTTCGGAGACCGGATTGCGGCGAGATAATGGTGGGTGGTTACACCTACTATTGGTCTGGTCACTCTGATGGTTACCATACCCAAGGAGTTGCTGTAGCTGTGTCCAATAAGCTGACCCCAATGATAATTGAGGTAACACCGGTCAACGAGCGTATTATGAGATTAAGGATTCGTCACTCCTTAGGTGTCATTTCCCTGGTCTCTGTTTATGCTCCGACTGAGGCGAGTGATCTCACCGTGAAGGATGCATTCTACGCCACACTCGAGTCTGTGGTTGATCAGTGCCCCAGACGAGATACACTTCTAGTCTTGGGGGATTTCAATGCATCGACTGGAACTGATAGGGATGGTTATGAGGTGTGTGTTGGTCCCCATGGGTCAGGAACTATGAACCAGAATAGCACTAAGTTCCTTGACTTTGCAAGAAGTCATGGACTCAGGGTGGCTGGTTCATGGTTTCAGCGCCCACAAGCTCATCGCTGGACTTGGTATTCCAACGCTGGCGGTGTGGCAAAGGAGATTGACCATGTCATCATTGACGGTCGTTGGAGGATGATCCAGAACTGCAGGGTCTACCGGAGTGCTCAGTTCCTCAATACTGACCACAGGCTTGTTGTAGCAACTCTAAAGCTGCACCTTAAATCCTGAAGAATGGTACCATCTAGCCTAGGCTGGATGTTGCTAAGCTCAGGGATGAGAGAGTAGCTGAGGAGTTTGCGAACAGGCTGAGTGGACACTTGGGGGGTCTGGGTGCTTTGGGGGGTCCTGAAGAGTTGTGGAGCGCCTTCAAGACCACCGTCCTTGATGTTGCCGGTGGATGTCTTGGAACTCACCGCAGGGCAAAGAAGAATTTTGTCTCTCGAGGGACACTGGATACCATTGACCAGAGTCGCAGGGCCAGGCTGAATGGTAGAGCTGAGCTGTTCAGGGAGCTGAGGCGTAAAACTGTACGTGCACTGAGGGTGGACAAGGAGGCCTATATGCGAGGAATCTGTGAGGGGGTAGAGCATCACCTGTGGACAGGTGATTCTCGTCCCGCTTACAGGGGAATTCGCGCATTACGTTCATCCAAGCCCATCCCTCGGAGCACTGCAGTTCGAGCAGAGAGTGGTAGGCTCTTGACAGAGGAGTCTGAAGTGAAGGCCCGCTGGGCCGGTTACTTTGAGCGGTTGTACCAGGCTGATCCCCCAGCTGTCGAGTTGGACGTCAAGGGTGTTACAATCCCTGTTGCTGACCCTCAAATCAACTGTGGTCCACCTTCGCTTGTGGAAACACGGGCTGCGGTGAACCAGTTGAAACGGGGCAAAGCTTCAGGGATCTGTGGCATCCATGCCGAACTTCTCAAGGCTGGTGGAAATGCTGCACTCGTGTCGTTGCATGCAGTTTTGTGCTCTGCCTGGAACACAGGCATCATCCCAACTGACTGGAAGAGGGGCCTTGTTGTCCCTCTCTGGAAAGGGAAGGGTGATCGCCAAGACTGCAACAACTACCGAGGGGTGATGCTGCTCTCAGTGCCGGGCAAGGTCTTTGCTCGGATAATTCTTGATAGGGTTCGCCACCATCTGCTTGAGCACCAGCGTCCAGAGCAGTCAGGCTTTACACCAAAGAGGTCAACGATTGACCGTATCCTTGCACTTCGTGTCCTCACCGAACGCAGATGAGAGTTTCGACAGGGGCTGCTTGCAGCCTATGTTTATCTCTGTAAAGCGTTCGATTCAGTGAATCGGGATGTCCTCTGGAGGATTCTTGGTCTTCGTGGGGTGCCACCAAAACTGATCGATCTGATGTCTGAACTCTACTCTGGTACTGAGAGTGCTGTGAAGTGTGGTGGTACCACCTCTGACTTATTTCCAGTTGTTACTGGAGTTCGTCAGGGAAGTGTACTTGCCCCCACACTTTTCAGCACTTGTCTGGACTGGATTTTAGGGAGGATGTCGGAGAGATCAAGTTGCGGTGCATCGTTTGGGAATGTCAAGATCTCGGACCTTGATTTTGCAGACGATGCAGTCATCTTTGCGGAGACTTTAGACATCCTTTTGGGGGCCCTCGAGGTGCTGAATGAGGAGTCGGAGCCGCTGGGATTACGGGTTTCTTGGGTCAAAACTAAGATCCAGGCTTTCGGTGACATCTTGGATGCTGCTGTCCTGTCTGTGTCTGTTTGTGGTGAGGATGTTGAGGTCGTGGAGAGATTCACTTACCTTGGCAGTGATATTCATGTCTCTGCTGGCTGCGAGTCAGAGGTCAATAGACGTCTGGGTCGGGCCTGGGGAGTCATGGATTCACTGGATCATGGGGTGTGGCGCTGCCGGTACCTGTGCGGGAGGACGAAAGTCCGAGTCTTCAGGTCCTTGGTACTTCCAGTCTTGCTCTATGGGTGCGAGACTTGGACTCTGACCAAGGATCTGAGACGGAGACTTAATTCCTTTGGTACCAGGTCTCTTCGGAGAATCCTTGGCTATCGCTGATCGGATTTTGTATCCAACGAGCGGTTGCTGAGAGAGACTCGGATGAGATTTGTTACCTGCATAGTCCGTGAGCGTCAGTTGCGGCTGTATGGACATGTGGCTCGTTTTCCTGACGCTGATCCTGCTTACCAGATTCTCTCAGCGAGGGAGTCTCATGAGTGGAGGAGGCCAGTGGGCCGACCACGTGCCTCATGGTTGCAGCAGGTTGACCATCATCTCAAGGAGATGAGGATGGGCCTGGCATCTGCCTGGGGGATGGCCAGACGGAGGCCCCTGGAGTACCGGCGGAAAGTGGACGCAGCGACGCGCTGTTCTGGCACATGCTCCCATACCTGACCTGACCTGATTATTTCAACTGAAAGAGATTAATCAACCCCCTGATTACATTGTGAATGCTCTTCAAAACAATGAATATTCGGAGGATTAAAAAAACGAAAGCAGGACTCATTCCAACAGAACAACCAGCAATATTTACTCTTGTTCAAGAAAAGGTATTGATATTTAATGATGAATTAAGGTTCTTGAGTTCTGCTCAACCCCCTGTTAAACTAACTCTGAGATTAATGTTTCTTCCAACAAAAGATGGAAAACAAGGTTCAACTGTGAGGGATGAATCAAAGTATTTTGATCAACCATTGGATATGGAAAAATAAGGATGATATGGTATATATTGATCTGCTGGACTCTTAATTTTTGGGTTAGTCTATCTCAGTCTTTCTCAACCTTTTTTGTCCCACGCCCCACTTTGATTTTCAAAAAAATTGTACGCCCCACCATGATTGGAGACACTACAGTATATACTACATATTTATTCAAAAGGCTTTATTTAAACTTTATTGCAAGTTGTATTCAATTGCTACTCACTTCAATGGGAGCCATGCCCTTGATGCTGGCTGCAGATTTGTTTGAGTCGAGGAACCAATTTTGTCAGTTTCAGCCTTAAATCACCATGTTTCGTGATTTTCAGTCAATTTCTCTCAGCTTTCTCTCTCTCTTTCTCTCGAAAGTGATCATATATTAATTAATTAATTCTGAATCCTTATGCCCCACCTTGAGAAACACTGGTCTATCTGGTAAAAGTAGGAAGAATGAGACGGAGAAACACATTATTCAGGCATAAAGTAGGCTTGGTTCAGGTGTTAGTTTTCTTCCAAATGAACCATCACAATTAGTTAATAGACTGTTATTGCTGTAAGGTAGTAAGAAGGCTGGAAATAACAATTGTTTTAATGTTTTAATAACTGTTGTTAATATATCTTTCTGATAAATAAATGAGCATTGATGAGTGGTTTAATGAATTTGGAAAGAATACAACATCAAATATTGTAAGAAAATAAAATTTCATAATGTGGTTATTTGTATGAGAGATGGATTAACAAATGTGTCTAAACAAACAAAGAACATTATTATGAACTTAGAAGATAATGATGGGAACAGTTCTCATTGGGTTTGTATTTTTAATAGTCAAGACAAATATTATTTTGATAGTTTTGGTCTTACACCACCTGTTGAAGTAATAAAATTCTTACAGAATGGTGTTTATCAAACACTTCAAGTCCAAGAAATAAATTCCAAGTGTTGTGGTCAATTAAGTCTGTATGTGTTATTTCAACTCAACAAAAATAAAAATTTTAATGACTATTTTTCAACTAATATAAATGACATGTTGGTGAAGATGGTTCTATCTTTGGTGGATCCAAACAACTGGATATTGATTTATCAAATTATTACACAAAGGCACAGGCTGAACAACAGAAATATGGTATAGCAAAAAATATTAATATGAAAAATGCTTATAAATTAATAAATTATCCAAGCCTGACTGACGCGAATGACTTGGTGATATTAAGTGATTTATCACAATATATATCCTGAAATAAAACAGCTGTGTATTCCAAAGATACAGAAGTGTTGATTTTATCTCCAGGTTATACAGAATTCACAGTTCCAATTCAAATAAAATTTTATAAAGAAGGTCGTATCGTTTGTATGAAAATAGAACAATGGGGATATGATATGAATGATTTAGAGTATAATTGGTCATTTAAAATTAACCGAGAAGAAAATTAACAATTAAACCAGTCTCGTAATGAAGAATATTATCCACTTGGTGCCGAGAATGAGTTTTGTGGAAGCACGATTAGCAAACAACAAATAAAATAATTTAATAAGGGTAAAATCAATCATGGTTTTGCCATAGTTTATATCATGAAAACACAAAGAACAGGATTAAATATAATAAGTAAGTAAATACAAAATGATTTAACCTTTGGAAGATGGGGAGGTATTTCCTGTCATTATATTAATCTGTCATATATTTCTAATTGATAAATGATAGCAAGAAGGCTTCAAGAAAATTATCATTTCTGTGTCCAAGCATACCTTCAAGAAAAGGGTATTTGGTATTTTAATAAATATGTTCTACAACATAAGAATGAGGTATTTTCAATAAAAGATTGGCTTTATACTGATGTTAATAAACCAACAACTTTGGATTTAATTAAAATGTTAAATAATGAAAAAAGTTTAAAGTTAAGAAAATGCAAGGCTCTTTTAGAAATTCAGAAGAAATTTTATTGGTTTCCTGTTGTAAAAAAAATTATTTTGGATACAGGAATAACAAGAAATCCTGATGAATATATGTATGATATTCTGTGGGGTGAAAGTGATTCAATGATAGTAAGGGATGAGGAAGGAGTTGAAGAAACTGAGACAAAGGAGGAGAAGGAAAAGAGAGAGAAGGAGTAAAAGGAGAAGAGAGAGAAGGAGGAAAAGGAGAAGAGAGAAAAGGAGCAGAGGGAGAAGAGAGAGAAGGAGGAGAGGGAGAAGAGAGGGAAGGAGGAGAGGGAGAAGAGAGAGAGAGAAGGAGGCAAGGGAGAAGAGAGAGAAGGAGGCAAGGGAGAAGAGAGGGAAGGAGGCAAGGGAGAAGAGAGAAGGAGGCAAGGGAGAAGAGAGAAGGAGGCAAGGGAGAAGAGATAGAAGGAGGAGAGGGAGAGGGAGGAAAGAGAGAGAATGAATAAATATAAAAATATGGAAACAAGGGAGATTAGAAAAAGATTGAGGGTATTACAGAAAATAAATAAATCAACGCACCGAGGAGGAAAACAAAGAATTGACAAGTCTGAGAAATATTTGCGTCAAGACTATGAATATCGTTTTCCTTGGTGTGATTTACTTTAATGAAAGTTTTACATTTTTTTTCTTAAATAAATGGAGGAGAGAGTGAAGACGTTTCTAAGGATTCTTTATGTATAAAAAATTAAGATTCAAATGTGCATGTTGGAAACTAAAATGGTTTTCGTACTCTGCAGGAATTTTTCTCATAAATAAATGAGTTATTGTCTCAAATGTAAAAAGAAAACTAATACTAAAAAATCTCATATTTTAAAAGTAAAAATGACAGGGTTATACAAAAAGGTACATGTTCGGTATGTGGCTCTAAAAAGAGGAAATTCATCTCCAAACACAAAAGTGGGGGAAATCTACAAAAGTTTTTATCAGGAAGTAAATTTACAACTACGAGAATACCAGGG
>NC_140973.1:62868828-62951328 GCF_056783735.1 Eptatretus burgeri
GTTCTCAAGCAGTCTGACTCATTTTAACACGAAAATGAAACATCTTGCTTTGAATGATTTTTTATAAAAAATATGTTTAAAAGCTGTTTTTAGATAAACTTTGTTCTGTTAGGGTTCTGATGATTTAAAATATAACCATGAGAGACAAGGGCACAGAATACTTCCTCATTTTCACAGCACGAACTGAAAACACTTCAAACAAAACTTCCCCATTTTACAAAACCGAATGAGGGATTTGCATTTTACAAAACCAAATGAGGGAAAAGTGAATAAAGGTGATGAATGCAATAGGAAAATTAAGTTATTCCCCAAAGTAGAACATGGACAAATATTCATTGGTTCACTCTTTGAGTGGAATGAAAATATGAAGGGAAAGAAGTGCTTTAATCAGTAAGTCAATTTGACATTTGCTTGTATGGGAAGGGGAGGAAATCAGTCTCCTATTTTGGGCTTTTGGGGCTTGAGTCAGAAAGTTTTCCCCATTCATTTGTATGGGAGGGGAGGAAATCAGTCTCCTATTTTAGGCTGTTTGGACCTTGAGACAGAAAGTTTTTCCCTTTTTTCCCCATTCATTTGAATGCTGCCTCAGAAGCCCCATTTATCCTCCACTTGTGTTCCAGGCAGAGCACAGAACTGCATGCAATGACACGAGTGCAGCATTTCCACTAGCCTTGAGAAGTTCAACATGGATGCCACAAATCAGTGGAGCTTTACCCCATTTCAACCGGTTCACCGCAGACTGTGTTTCCACAAAGGTGGACCACAGTTGATTGGAGGTTCAGCAACAGGGATTGTAACACCCCTGACGTCCAACTCGACAGCTGGTGGATCAGCCTAGTACAACCACTCAAAGTAACCGGCCCAGCAGGCCTTCACTTCGGACCCCTCTATCAAGGGCCAACCACCCTCTGCTCTAAATGCAGTACACCGAGGGATGGGCTTGGATGAACGCAATGCGCGAATTCCCCTGTAAGCAGGACGAGAATCACTTGACCACAGGTGATGCTGTACCCCCTCACAGATTCCTCGCACATAGGCCTCCTTGTCCACCCCCGGCGCACGTTCAGCTTTATGCCTCAGCTTCCTGAACAGCTCAGCTCTGCCATTCAGCCTGGCCTGCGACTCTGGTCAATGGTATTCAGTGTCCCAAGAGAGACAAAATTCTTCTTCGCCCTATGGTGAGTTCTAAGACATCCACCGGCAACATTAAGGACGGTGGTCTTGAAGGCACTCCACAACTCTTCAGAATCTCCCAAAGCACCCAGACCCCCAAATCTCCACTCATCTTGTTCGCAAACTCCTCAACTACCCTCTAATCCTTGAGCTTGCCAACATCCAGCCTAAGCTGGGATAGTACCATTCTCCTGGATTTAAGGTGCAACTTAAGAGTTGCTACAAGCCAGTGGTCAGTTGTGAGGAACTGAGCACTCCAGTAGACCCTGTAGTTCTGGATAATCCTCCAGCAACCATCAACGAGCACCATGGTCATTTTCCTTTCCTTATCATCAGCGTTGGAATACCAAGTTGAGCGATGAGCCTGTGTGTGCTGAAACCATGAACCGGCCACGCTAAGTCCATGACTTCTTGCAAAGTCAAGGAACTTGGTGCTATTCTAGTTCACAGTTTAAGACCCATGGGGACAAGCATCTGTCTTATAACCATCCTTATCAGTGCCAGTTGATGCATTGAAATCCCCCAAGACTAGAAGAATATCTCACCTGAGGCACTGATAAACCACAGACTCATGCGTGGCATAGAATGTGTCCTTCACGGAGAGGTCACTCACCTCAGTCGGAGCATATACAGAGACCAAGGAAACGACACCCAAGGAGTGACGAATCCTGAGTCTCATAATACACTCGTTGACCGGTGTTACCTCAATTATCATTGGAGTCAGCTTATTGGACACAGCTACAGCAAGTCCTTGGGCATGGTAACCATCCGAGCAACCAGATCAATCGTTGGTGTCACCACCCGCCATGTTCTCGCCACTATCTGGTCTCCGAACCTCAGAGAGTGCTGCAATACCGATGTTCAATCATTGATCTCAGATGAAAATAGAGACAGGTGATCATCCTCTCTTAGGGATGGGACATTACAGGCACCCACCCGAAGGGACCGCTTCAGGTTAACCCAAGGAGCCTGCCGTCTGGTGGACGACACCTCAGCAACACCCCGACACACACTACCACAATCTGACCCGGGAAGGTAACCCCGTGGTTTTCCAATTATCATCAAAGAGTGGGGGTCATGAAGGCTTTGCCCCAATCCCGTCATCTGGTGAGCTGCCCTAAGGAGGGTAGCGGCACAGGAGGTACTCCCACAGAGTGGGTTTTTATATTTCTTTACATTTTTCTGTTTCGTGGAGTGAAGGGTTTTACGGTGGCCAGAGTGCAAATCCTGCCACCAACTTCCTAAAAAAAAAAAAAAGTAAGCCAACTGCAGAACGACATCTGCAGATACAGTTGGGCACCAGAGTGGACAGACAGACAGACACACAGAAGTGAACCAATTTCTTAACCCTGCCTTTCGCATTGCATGTGCCGGGTAAAAAACACCTATTGTGGAGGAACCGATAAGGATATGGAAACACAAGGATAAAAAATATATTTAAAAGAAGAAAAGATAAAACATCAGCCTGACCGTAACTGTGAAGGCCACCCCCTCAGATTCTTCTTCCTCAGAGAGGCTGTGCTCTTGAGCAGAGTTGAAATCGGCGATATCATCAGCATCCTCCTCACCAGTGAATGTCGTGAGAGTGCTGCCGAGTGCACCGAGCCACTTGCCAATGCTTGGATCAATGTGCACCGTCACTCCGCACATCTTCCACAAAATATTGAGTGTCCATGCACCTGCACTGCTGCTATCTGCAAGATGCAGCCAATAGAACCAGGTTTAAATCCATAGTTTTTCGATTGCTTCATGTCTAAGCAGGTTCGACATGCATTTGCCATGAGTGGTCAGAAAAATTGAAACTTCTTCCCTCTTTTCAGATCTTCATGAAATCACAACCTGGCCAAACACTTGGCATTATGTCTTTCACTCCTGACAAATGTAAATATATCGAATATATAAAGCTCTTTCTCACCACTGACTCACTCACTGATATTAAAGATCGGTACCTTCCGGGTGACATAGAAAGCTGAAATTTTGCGAGCCAAGGGAAATCAAAGCTGGTACATCGGAAAATTTCACGGAATCGTCGGAAAGCATCAGTAATTAAAAATATAAATAAATGAAAAAATAAATAAACAAGTGGTGCCAGGCACAACAAATCCCACCCATTTAAGGCATAAAGTTATTTTGGGGATCAAATTTAAATTTGATACATCCTTAACCTGAATGTTTATGATAAGGAATAGAATAAGGAATATTTTAGTCTTAGTTTGAAGTCAATTAAACCATTTTTGATGAAGTTATGACCGTAAAATGATTTTGACCTTTCAAGGCCATGTAAGGTCAAAGGTCATGGTGGCAAATGAAAGCCAATAAAGGACTTGATATATGTCTTCCATAGTAAACACGCATATTCCTAACCATTTTTGATTCATAATGGAAAATATGTAATTTTGACCGATGACCATGACCCCCAAAACTTCGGACCCTACCGATCTTCACAAGTATGCATTTTTCACTATAGGAATGGGTAAGATTATAAGTGACATAGAATAAGGTTCACCATAAGCTTAGTTTGAGGTAAATCAGATCATTTTTGACGAAGTTATAAGCGACAAACGATTTTGATCTTTTCGTGACCTTGACCTTGACCTTTGATCCAATTGGACCCAAAAGTTAATGGGGTCGTCCAAGGTTCATTGCCCACCTGTGGATTAAATTTGATAGTGTTTGCTAAAGACGTTTTGCCGTAAAGTTGCTAACAGACAGACAGACAAACAAACCGGACGATTACAATATCCCGCTCCCTCCCTCCGGGGGGCGGGATAATAAATAAATGAAAAATCAAATGCAGGTGAGCGACCCCGATACAATGGGGAAGCATGGTTCATATGCTTAATGTGCAAGCACACCGTGCTCGTGCATGTAGGGATGTACAGATGTATGTCTATGTATGTCGATGTAGGTAGACAGACAGACAGAGAGACACAGAGGCAGAGACAGAGACATTGTTATGGATTTCAGAATCCGGTCTGATGAATGCATCCACACATCCAGGTCCTCAGACAGTTAATTCCTTAAAAGCACGTCCAGGATAGACCCATCCCCATGTTTAGTGGGATTTTAAATGTGATGCGTTGAGAAGGGTAAAGAATAGATCCCCTCTCTTATGGGAAGCTTTTTTCTTTACGATAGACACATTTAATGGGTGGTCGCTAGAGTACCCTTATTGTCGGGTTTTCCGTGTGTATATGTGTGTGCGTGTGTGCGTGTGCGTGTGCGTGTGCGTGTCTGCAATGCGAGGCTCCACAGCACAAACCAGCAAACCGATTTCGATGAAACTTGGCGAACAGGTGCAATATGGACTGGGAGTGTGCGCGTTTGAGTTTCGTTGCTAAGCAACCACCCGTTGCTATGCAGCGGCCAAAAAAACCGCGTTTTAAGAACCCTAATGGTATTCAATACTTGTCCTACAGTTTTGAATGTGGAGAAACGAGACTTCGGAATTAAACACTTTGAGATATTTAGAAAATTTTACTCGAGCCGATTTTTGATTTACATTTTATTTTTCAAATGGTAGTCCTTCAAAAATATGGTGTCTATTTACCGTCATATTTTTTTGTTTGTTTGTTTGTAATGTAATGGACAGCTCTGGAGGCCAGAGGAGTCAACCGATTTTGATGAAACTTGACAGGTAGGTTCATACCAGGATCGAGTTCTATGCTTTTGAGCACCGTTGCTATGGACACCACCGTGGCATAGCAACGGGACTTTGAAATTTTAGAAAAATCCTAAAAAAATCATTTTTTAGAAAAACAAAAATGGGCTTCCAGGCTTTTATGCGCACTAAAATCAACCTCTTTGTCAAACATTTTCAGCCCGATCCATCAAAAACTGTATGACAAGTATGCAATTACGTCACCTACCGGCTTGTGCACATATTTCTTTCATGAGTACTGATGCCCGCCTTTTTTTTTCAGCATCGTTTACACACATTTCTTTCACGGACGCTGAGAACCGCCCTTTTTCGATCGGCTGACATGGCAAGGAATAATAACGAGAGCACGGGTTGTCATGGGAACGGTGCGCAAGTGGGGCGGGGTGAGCTTGGGGAGACTGTGCCCGCCGAGAGGAGCCGCCAATATTAAAAAAAGAGGAGGTCCGTTCGGAAGTGAGCGAGTGAGCGTGTGGGTGTCTGACCAGCGCCAAGGAGACAATTTGTCAGTCAGTTTGTCTTTTCCAGTGTGGGAGTGACCAGCGCCGACAACGAGTGATGCACGGGTCAGTCACCAACGAGTGAGGCACGGGTCGGTCACCAACGAGGAAGGCACGCGTGTGGGTATTTGGCCAGCGTCAACGAGACAATTTGTCAGTCAGTTCGTCTTTTCCAGTGTGGGAGTAACCAGCGCCAACGAGTGATGCACGGGTCAGTCACCAACGAGTGAGGCACGGGTCGGTCACCAACGAGTGAGGCACGGGTCGGTCACCAACGAGTGAGGAACGGGTCGGTCACCAACGAGTGAGGAACGGGTTGGTCACCAACGAGTAAGGCATGGGTCGGTCACCAACGAGTGAGGCACGGGTCGGTCACCAACGGACCGTGTGGGCCACTGGACGTCACCAGTTTCGTGAAGTGTGAGGAGCGGCCCGTGTTGCAGAACCAGGGTCTAAACTCACGACAGATGATCTCGGTGCCCCCCCCCCCCCCCAGATGTCGACTGGCGTTCAAGGCTGTTGGCGAGTGGGTGCACGGCAAGGCTGGGAGCCAGCGACGGACAAGACACGCACGCACACATTTCAGGATGCTTTCACTTGATGGACGACTTCTCTCTGGTGAGTGAGACGACCCCCCCCCCCCCCACGAATGATCTGCTGGGTATCCTTGTTTGTGTTTAGCTGTAAGTAAATTAACCCCCGATAAGCACCTGCTCTCTGTCTCTTTCCAGTCATCTTGATTGATTTTGCCTGATTAATTATTCATTTCGATTGCTTTGGAATTTATTCACTTATTTACCTCAGGAAATAATAAGTTCTTATGATTTATTTATTTTCTTACTAATCAATCATTTGTTGACTTCCAACCTGTCCATGTTTGTCCTTTCCTTCCATTGGTCTGGCATTGTACGAACCTAGATAGACTGGGAGGTAATTACCACAGATTTGATCATAAATAGTCGGCATGCACCAGCGGTTAAAATGCTCGGCCGCCAAGATCAAAATCTTGATAAGATCAAATCAAGATAAGATTGGTGCTTTGCCGAGGGCGCGCTCCCCGTTCAGGTAAACAAGTGACCTCTAGTTAAACGGCATAATTAGACGGTGGACACTGGAACTCGTGGTTAATTGGGTGGAGTTTGTGGTTCTAAAACAACCCACCGTACCACAACATTAATTGTGAGCAGTGACCCCAGGTCCGGCTCTTCCGAGGACAACCAGGGATTAATCCCCCTGAGTAACAAACTGGTGTCTCAGTATTCGTGGCCGTAACAATATATATATATATATATATATATATATATATATATACATATATATATATATACATATATATATATATATATACATATATATATATACATATATATATATATATATACATATATATATATATATATATATACATATATATATATATATATATATATATATATATATATATATATATATATATATATATATATATATATATATATATATATATATATATATATATATATATATATATATATATATATATATATATCTGCCCCACCCTACAGTGGTGCTCCTGCCTCACACCTAGCTCGACCTCATGCTGTGGAAACCAAGGCTTTTAGGATCACTAGTATCTCCCACTATGAAGCTTAGTCTTTGGCTCTCTCACTTTCTCACGGGAGGCAGGTCGGTGGTCTTTCTGTCTTCGACCACCTCCTCTCTGGCCTTGCCCCCGCCCCCACTATGTGATCTGTCCCACCTATATTTCCTCAGGGTGCTCAAGGTCCACCAAAAACGCCCCTGGTAAAACTACCAAAATCACGAATCACTGCTCACCTTCACTCCTCTTTTCCCCACCTTTGGAATAAACTCCCTCACTCTGTTCTTTCCCATTCTTCCCTCCAGACTTCAAAACAGCTGTTCACCACAATCTCTTATTGTCCCCCATCCAAATCCTCGATCTTTTCTACCTCCGTTAATCCACCCCAAACCCACCTCCTTCAAATTCCCTGCTTTCCTTCCTAAAAGTCCCTGCAATGTCCATTTTGTATACCCCGTGTTCCCCACCCCATCCCTCTCCCTTCCACATATCTGCCTTTTTTGTTAGCTCTTATACGAGCCTCGACAAGGTATACAAAAAAAAACAAACTTTGCAGGCCATCTCAGGCATCCCAAAATAATTTTTCTCAGGACTCAACAATGAGTGGTTTGTACAATACGACATGGGTCCCCTTTCACTTCACTCCAAGGTGCATTGATAAAACTTCAACTCCTCCCAACCTCTGGGGTGACGCCGACATCGCCCCGCCGCCATTGCCCCACCATTGCTCTGCCCTGGCAACGTCGCCATAGCCACCATAGCCACGCCGCCATAGCCCCGCCCTGGCGACCCCACCATAGCCCCGCCCTGGCAACGCCACCACAGCCCTGCCCTGACGACGCCACCACAGCCCTGCCCTGACGACACCAGCTCGCCCCACCCTTTCTCGGCACAAAAAAGTCTCATGGAATGGGACAGTTATAGAAACTCATGCAAAGCATATTTCATGTTCCAAGCATATTTCAGGACCATGATGAAAAGCTCAATCTCAATAGAGATATCATTTAAACACATGCTTTTGCCGTTATGTATGTTTGAAACTATTGGTGTATAAAGTCGAAACTTGGGGTATAAAACGGAAAATAAAATATTTATTGTGCCTTAATGACTTACCAATAGCAGCCTGCCCTGTTGTTCTTGAGCAGACTTCATACGTGCCCTCTGGGACGACACCTGCAAAGAGATGCATGCAAAAGCTAATGAGCACATCAGGTGTTGCTGTTCTCCTGGCATCAAGGGGCAGAGAGTTGGAGGGAGGGGCAGATTAAATGAGAACTCACAAAAACAATCAACCAAAATAGTGGATGTCTGGAATTCTTGCATAGACGTTAAAGTTTTCATCGTTATCACATGATCGCCATACGTACACGCATTCATTGTAATGTCATTGTGAGGCACAGGCTGCCAGTCATCCCATGACGTTTCAAACTCCTCAGCAAAACGGAGGCAAAAGTTCTTGAAATGTCCCTTGCTAACAAGTGACTCAGAAGAGCAGGCAGAGATGAGTGTACTTTCCACAGTGAGCACGAGAGCCGAACCCGGGTCGTAGTCCAGATTGGAGTTCAACTGCCAATGACAAAACATGAGTCCAGTTATTGTGCTTTCACTCCCTCGCTCATTATTGGTGAAAGTAGCTTCTCCTTCACAAAACAATGGGTATAAAACAAGACAGCCCTGGTAATATACCAAGGACCATAACCAAACCCTGAAAAAAAAGAAGAAATCAAATTTTCTAAATGTAACTGAATAAAATTTTGCGATTTCAAAAATAAATATTGTTATGAGGTTGTAAGCTCTGTTTCACTTCTAAACCAATGATATAATGATTGTGTGCATCTTGCCTTTCCTGAAAACATCTTCACAAACTGTGTGAAAGTCTTATCACACTCTCTGCCACTGGATGGTAAGAACAGTGTGTGAATTGTGCAAGAGTCCCATCAGGAAGCTTGTAAATTATGGGGACCCACCATATACAGAACGATTTCCAAATGCTGCTGCATTGTCCAGAAGTTACGAATGAGGTGATCCATCGGTTTTGAATTATCCAGGGGTCATATGTGATGCAGTGCTGCTGCGATTGATCTAATGGTCCCTAACATTGTTTTTTTGCTCCTTTTTTACGATAAATTTCACACGGAAAAAGGCACATAAAAGAGCCGAGTTTATGTCATGAAAGGCTCATAAAAGAGAGCACTGGTACCAGTTCATTGAAAGCAAAACTCTCTGAAAGTGGGTCGAACAAATTTGACTGTTGCGCACAAAGCGGTATCAGAGAAGAAATAAACAAGCGGTCATCGACCAGAACTTGCAAAATCAGTCCCTGTTACCTTGCTCTTTGAACCTCAAAATCAATAACCTTCTAGCTTTTGATTAGGGAGCCAATTCAGTGACCAAATATGCAAATGCTGTTCAAATTTCAAGTCAATTGGACGAAAATTGACCATTTTGTGATCTTGATCTTTGGACCTAAAAAGCGATAAATAAATAATCAATAGGCTTCTATCTTTTGACCAGCTATACCAGGTTGTTAAGTTACATGAATATCGGTGCAGAATTGCGACCTGTCGAGATTGAGATGCCGACAAAGAGTCGACCAACCAACACACTTGCGAATCTACGATTTCACAAGTAATAAATAAAAAAAGAAGTGAGAAGAGGCAAGAAAATAAAAATCAAGTGTACAATGGTAAGACGAAGATGAACACCATCGTCCATCATGATTATTTTCAACAGGACAAGCTGAACAACCAGTGTCATATACACTTGGTGCAATAGTTACAAGTAACTAATTTATATGTTGGGAGCTTAACAGCTTGGCATTCCTGACAGAAGGTGGGACATTTAAATGAAGAGAAATGAAATTGAGAAAATGAATCGAAAAAAATGACAAGAGAAGAAGGGTAAAGAAGTGTGAGAGGATGGAAGAGAAAAGCTAAACGTGATTGAGAGGGGTTGGGATCAGTAAAGGGAGTAGCAGGGAACGGCATATATGATTAATGAAAGGGAGAGGAGGGGGTATTTTGGTGTCAAAATTCCATCATTTTTGCAACGTAAGGTTTTGCTTTGAGGCAACGAACATTCAATGCACAGTTATAATATGAATGGCATCGAACTTAACACAGTGCTGAGCAAGTTGAATGAGCAACCGTTTGTACAACTCGAACAAATCTTTGCTATTTATGGGTTAATCAGACATCTGCAAAGAGGGTAATGGTCGCTTCGTACCTGAGTCGTGGCGCCAATGGGCAGGCAAATGCCAAGGTTTATGACCGTGAGCTGAAGGATCAAGGTGCTGAAAGCTTGGGTAGGTGTCTGCGAGATGGTCGGCAGTTTGTCCACAAGCTCTCGCGTGGCCAGGTGCACATCAGTCCCAAGCGCCATCCTCTGTTCGTTCCACGACTCGTAGGCCGCTTTGTAATTGAGCCAGAATAGCACCGCTACGACAGTGACGAACAACATCAACAAAGACTGATCATTTGGTGCAAGAGATAAAGGATCTTGCCTCGATGTCAAACGGAAGTATCAAATTGGCAGTCATAACACAAGTTTAGAATAGGACACCTTTATCAAAAGCCACAGGCTGAGCATAAACGATGGGTCTGCTCAGCATGATGAGAACAGCCTCCCGGCCTGACCCAGAGTGTCCCTTAATCTCGTTTTGCACAGCATTGCGCAGGCTCAGGCGAGTACGGAAGAAGGCCACCTGAACGAACTCCGATCCAGCTTCTTTGTATACCTGCCAGGAAGCACTTTGCACTTGCAGGGCTACATTTTCTTGCTGCTCACAAAACAATGAAAAAACAAAAAAGCTGCATTCCTCATATTGAGAGCCAGTATGAGATGTCAAGGAAGAACAAAAAAAAAAGAAAAAAAGATGATTTCCTCATGCTTAGGTTCCACACCAAAGTGGAAAATCTAGTCATTTGTCAAAATCCCTTTGGTTGAAATCAGCTCACTCCGAACTTACCTGGTGATTGACAATCTGCCCCAACGCTAAGTTCAGATCCACCTGGCACTTCCCGAAAAGCTTAAGGAAGCTCCCGGCAGTGGGAGTTCCCTCACGGGCTTTGGCCTGCATCCGGTTATTCAGCTCGAGTTCAATGATTCCAGTCTCGAAACGCACAGCGCTCATGGTGGGTGTGGAGGCTGTCATTTGCACTCCCTGAAACGAGCACAAATATTAAAATCATCATACTCTCCAAGCATAAAGCCAGCACATAATTGTGATGCACAACTCAAACAATTGACATCAGGTAAAAGACATCTTTGGCCCGTCATTTGAAAGGCCAATGCAGGTATATCCCCCAATGGGAGAACATCCCCACACCAGGAAACGGAGCTGCATAGAGTAGAGTAACACTCGATACTTCTCTCCTTCAGGGCTAGCCACATCTTCATTCCAAAGCGAGATAGGCTGCTCACCACCTGGAAAGATTAAGTGACAAAATAAATCAACAATAACCTTAAAAGGAACAAGTGGGTCAAAGGGTGCAAAGGAACATGTTCGCATGCAGATGTCAAACAACTAACCTGACACTTTCTGAATGACTTCATTGACTTCTTTCATGAAAACCTTCTGAACAAATACCAGGTGGTGAAGCAAGTCCGTGCTAAGATTATGTTCAAAGGAACCAATCTGCAGTGCACATAATCAACCAGGTATATGAAAGACCCTTACATTTGTCGATCATCTATAGAGGCCAACAAAAGCTTAAGATGAAGGTAACACAGAGGACGACACGTGTACAGACTCACTTCTGCAAATAACTGCAGATAATCGCCGTGCCTTGTAGTTAGGCCATCAGAGTTCAAACCTCCATCATCACCCACAGAAGGGAGTCTTCCTGTGGCAGCCGTCCCTTCGCCTGTAGCTCGGAGTGGATCCTGCATTACAAACTCGCCCGAAACCGAGACGAGTGGTAGGCCTAATGAAGTTGAGGCTGAGGAAGAATCGGCTGCAGACACTTTGGAGCTGAAGCTGAGGTTGTGAATGGGTAGTTCAAATTTGAACTGTGTCTGAGCACCTGAACAGAAAGATATCAACATCTTCAAGAAAAAGAAGAAAGAAAATAAAAACAACCAAGCGTCAAATGTGTGACAAAATAACCAAAATTTGGTAATGCACATCAACGCACCAGTAATTCCCCGGCCCCATAATCTGCCGGTCTTGTATTCAGCACGAAGCGAGGGCAGCAGGGCTGCTCCAAGAGACATGCCGTCAAGCACGACCTCAAAGGTGAGGACCAAAGGCCTGTGCTCCAGACCATCTGGCAGCTGTGGAAAATCTCCTGGTTCTAAGGGTGTCTGCACCTGGCTTGTGGGTGGTCGACTTGTAGATGGAACCTGGCTCGCTGTTGTGTCCTCTCTTGAAATGCAACAAATCAATGATGGTGAGGAATCAAAGGAAGGAATAATCCAAAGGGAAATCATGTAACAACAAAGTTCAAACTCTGAGACATTTTTCTACTTCAACAACAAAAAAAACTCAGACAAGAGGAGGCCATTTGGCCCATCATGCCTGTGCTTTATACATAGCCCATTAATTTTGGCTGCAGTGGTGGCCAGTTGGTGAGGACTGTAATCCCAGAGCTTGAGGGTTCAATCCAGCTGAAGGTCATAATACTAAGTGCTAGTCAGGGTATCTGGCACTGCCGGGTGACCTTGAAAAGGTGGGACAATCAGCTTGCCTGACCTGGTCTGGTCTAAATGTGATGGGAGTTCAATCGTTGTGGTTGACTGTTTTTCCTTCACCTCGTTATAGGATGTTGTTATGAATGACTCTAGGACCAACACTTCTGCACTTTCCACAAAAACAAAATGGGGAGAAAAGGACCCCGTGTACTTATCTACAATGACAAAAAATATATATAAAAAAAAACATTCTCTCCATCAATTAAACCTCAGCAAATAGCTACAAACATTTAACATCGACATGTGAGGGCTTTTGCCATGGACCAGCACAAAATGGCCTGCTCTTTTTAAGAGTTACAGTAGAATCATTAATATCCACAAACTAAATGCAGGCATGACAGCGATTCCACATCCCAGTCCAAAGGACGGCGTACTGTGAAATGCAGTGCCCCTTGCTGGAACTTTATCAGAATGGCAGTTATTTGTTTTGTTTGATCCTGTTTGGAATCAAACCTGGACCAGACAATACAATGACGTTGTGACAAATGGTGATGACTCCCGCTCCTCTCCCCCTGCAAACCCCCTTTATTTTTTTGTTCCAAGCACAATAAAATTAGCCTGATGATAACAAAAGAAGCCTCCAAACAGGCACAAAATTGCACATCGAATGGAAACATACCCATCTTGTGTAAGGAATTGAAAATATCCATCGACTTGGAACAGCCTTTGGTGGAAACCGAGTGTCATGTCTGTGCTGGGAATATGCCATCTATAAAGGCCCGGTCACACCTTGAAGTTTTAGCCAGCGATGGCAACGTATTAAAATGTATCTAAAACGCTGGCTTACGTTGAACTTTTGATGTTTTTTTTTTAAGATTCGGACGTATTCATAGCGACTTGGTCTTAGTATAACGCATTGATAACGGACACAGAACGTTTCGTTGTGTTATAGATAACTTATACCAACGAATGCTGAACCTGTTGTCGGCCTAGACAACCGATGCCCAACGATGGTCTAACTTAGGCATAGCGCATTGCACGCATCGCCGACGATGTCGTGACGTAGCCTATTAAAAGGCTGACGCACAACGATTCGAATCATAACTGCCGTAGAAATGGAAGTGTCAACATCGCGGTCACACCTTGGCGATCTTGCCAGCGTATGCCGACCTAAGAAAAATGTGTTTAAAACGTTGGGGCACGTCAAATACGGTATGAGTAAGTTTGGTATACGTGAGTAGAACACTAAAGTACGCTATCATACGTCGTAGTAAGTAGAGTACGTCAAGAAATTTTAAACATGTTCAAAATTTTACGACGTACTCGGCGTATGACACGTTTCGCATGCGATGGGGATAAGTTTTACACACGATATGTGGACGCTTACACACGTCCACAAAGGCTACTTATAAGCTACTCATAAGTCGAAACACGTCGCGGTAATGTCTTTTTTACGCGAAACTTATTTCTAACTTATGTTTG
This sequence comes from Eptatretus burgeri, assembly GCF_056783735.1. Lineage (NCBI taxonomy): Eukaryota > Metazoa > Chordata > Myxini > Myxiniformes > Myxinidae > Eptatretus > Eptatretus burgeri. The sequence continues at coordinate 62,882,852 of NC_140973.1, forward strand.
ACGTGCTTTGAACCAATACTTTACGTAGTCCCAACACACATCGACGTATGTAGACGTATTTCAATGACGTCTTCCGGTCGACAAAAAAAAAATAAATGAACGTGTTTCTAGCTTACAACTGCCATATAAGGACGTGTTCCCAGCGGTTTTGGGAATTGGTATGTAAAAATGCTGCTCATAAAAGGGGAACCCAATAGTGTTTTCGAGTCCTTTTTGAGTCGATGTCCATGTCAGCAGTAACAGTATCAGTATCAGTATTAGTATTAGTATTAGTAGTAGTTTGTTCATGTTGGCAGTAGTAGGTGAGTGTGAGGGGGAGGGTGTGGGTTATGATGGATCCTCCTTGCGTCTGCGTGTCCACGGGTAGGAGACATCTTTTCACCATTGTTCGAAGTTCTTCGCGGCTAATTTTTTATGGGGCTTTTTCAACAATGAGCTGTAGCTTGTTTTTACGATTTAGGTCTATTCATAACGGGTTGGACAAATGCACAATGATCTAATAATGTGCATAGAGCGCTTTGATTACTTATAGATACGATATACCAACGAATAATTATCATGAAGCCGGCGTTCACAAACTATGCCCAACGATAGCCTAACTTATCCATATCGTGCGGCAGCTTATCTTTGCCGGTGACGTAGGGTTTGCTATTCATAGGCTGCCACTCAACGATTTAAATGGCTGCATCTCCACTATTGAAAGTAGACACTTGCGCTCAACAATCGGATTTTTTTTACACTCAACGACTTTTAAACGGTACCACTCAGCTATTTTCATTGTTTCCAATGAACGATTTAAATTGCTGTCACTCGCCTTTGTTTTTTGATGCTGGGGTTTGGAAATTTGAAGCGTTTCTTCTGAACGTGTTAAAACGCTCAAACTCGACTATTTTAAATAGACGCTGCCGATGGACAATTGGAATCATAGCCAAGCTAGACATCGAAGTGTGAACATCCTCATCATGCTGAAGAAAAGTTTGAAGAATGCTGCAAATAAGTGTCCTGGCCGTGGCCCTGGACGCTGACGCAAGGACGATCCATTATACCGACGTCTTTCAGCCTATGAGTAACTTAAAAGTAGCGTCTGTTGACGTGTGGCAACGATCGTGTAACGTGCCAACAACACGTTAATCATAGGTTAGAAATAAGTTTTGGGTACGCTAAACATTACCTCGGCGTGTCTCAACTTATGATTAACTTACAAGTAGCATGTGTTGACGTCTGTCAACGATCGCAGACCGTGCATACAACTTGTGGCCAGCGTAGCGGAACGTGTGAGTCATACGCCGGCATACGTCGTGAAATTTCAAGGACAACCGAAAAGTACAACGTTTAAAGCCAGCGTACAACGACGTATGGCAGTGTTTTTCAGCGTGCTCTCAATGTTATCAAAACTTACCCATAACGTATTCAACGTGTGCCAGCGTTTTAGAAAAAAATTCAAAAACCGGCATACGTTGGCTAAAACGTCAAGGTGTGACCGGCCTTAAGCTAAGAAGCCTCCGTTAGCGTTTTATTTGTGCAGCATTGGCACAATTCATCAAATCACAGACAACTGTTTTTATTCCGCTCTCCTCATCGCTCTCCTCATCTATATCTATGTCTCTCTCTGTCTCTCTCTGTCTCTCTCTGTCTCTCTCTGTCTCTCTCTGTCTCTCTCTGTCTCTCTCTGTCTCTCTCTGTCTCTCTCTGTCTCTCTCTGTCTCTCTCTGTCTCTCTCTGTCTCTCTCTCTCTCTCTGGAATCGCCTCGCAGTCTCTTCCCAGTAAAACCATGTTATACTACCTCATATCCTCACTCGATTATAACAACTGCAGCCACAACATGTGACAGCGAAAAGACAAACACGTTAACCATGATTTGTACAAATATTCTGGCAACAAGGATCACACACTGGCAGGATATACATTCTCGCCAATGAACTGTCTCGCCTGGGTTTGAATCTCGGCCCAGCTATAAATTGTCATCCTGGTGTTTCACAGGGAGGGTGAGGAATCCGTGCATGTGTCGTCCCTTGGATGGATGTTAAGCCAGTTGTCTTGTCTGCTCGCATCACATTAACAATGATTTGTACAAATATTCCAGCAACAAGGCTCACACACTGGCAGGATATGCATACTCGCCTATTAACTGTCAAGCCTGGGTGAGAATCTCAGCACAGCTATCAACTGTCATCCTGGTGTTTCACAGGGAGAGCGAGGTGGACGTTGAGTCAGGTGTCGTGTCTGCTAGCATTAGATGGTGGACGTCAATGATCTTGACGAAGAGGAGGTGAGTTATCACTGAAACCCTGAACAAATTACAAATTTCTGTTCTAACCAACAGGGGGCACTGCATCAGCAGCACAGCTACACCCCCAACAAGTGGTGCTACCTGCAGCCACGTGCTACACAGGAAATAAGAAGGATCACATCAATCGAAGAAATTTTGAGTGGCTACAGTTGTGAAGAGACAAATATCTTTGACATGAAAATGATGAATATGGGAGAAAAAAAAAATTAAACAGTGAACCAGAAGCACTAAGGTTTGGCCGTACCTAAGGGAAGGCTGGCGGAGAAGGTCGGAGATCTGTTTGGAAAGCTGGTGCGAGCTGCGCACCATCATTCCGTGCAGTGTGGCCGGGTGCTGTGGGATGTTAGCCGTCACCATACCGACGTGTAGTACCACACTGTTGTGCGAAGACTCACCAATCTTTGCCGTGTACAGAGCCTGGGACTTGGCCACACTGCACTTCACCACCGTCCTGCACAAATTGGTACAAAAACTTAACCTGAGTACGAATCTGTGTCAATCATCAGAGTTATGCTCGACTGAGGGTGCTCAACTCAGATAATATCGGTTCAGTTGGTCACACTACCCATTTCAATTTAGTGTTGGGGTTAATATCAATGGGTCTGACAGTCTCAGAAGCACACAAATTCAATTTGGCAAAAAAACCATGTTGTCTGTTTCCAACACAACAAGATGGAAATTAAATAGGTGAAAGCTATGTTGTCATGAAACAATTCAAGCAAAGGAAGGCAACAATCCTTTGTTGTTGTTGTTGTTGTTGTTGTTGTTGTTGTTGTTGTTGTTGTTGTTGTTGTTGTTGTTGTTGTTGTTGTTCTTTGCCATGTGAGCAACTTGCAAAAAATGAAAACGTGAAATCCAAAGTCTCACAAATTAAATCACCAATCACTGTGAAGACCGTGTGAGGAATGCACAGCTTTTGATGTTTTATTTTCGTATGGTTTTGAGTTTTTGGCAGTGCAAGGTGTGATAACCTTCAAACCATGATGGTGGTTTTGATTTATCGGAAAGCAAAACTTCTTATAAATTTATAATGATCCAAAAGCAAGTACAATCAAACGCTGCATTCGGACCCTGCAGGCTAACTTCCTCTTTCAACAATATATCGAATCAACAGTACGTTCATCGAGGTATGCCAACCACTGTGGGAAGAAAAGGAGTTGATGTTTTGTGCGTTAACCCTTCGTCTGAGCAAAACAATGAATTGTTAACACCCAAAACGTCAGCTTCTCCTTGCTTCCCATGGCAGTTGGTATATCTCAATCAAAGCACTGTTGATGCCATCAATTATTATACCTGTCCACCGACACCGATGAACACGAGCCTTCACCAGCGACACTAGTTCATCATTCTACTTCCCTTAATCCCACACCCTCCCCACTCCAACTGCATGAAACAACCAAATAATATTTTTCCGATGAACTGTTGAAGGTTTTTGTTTTTTGAAACCAAAACAATTGCCATGTTTTAAGGTAAAAGAAAGTGAACAAATCACATGCATTGGAGCACAACACTCAAAAGGTTATAATGGACTGTATACATGTACAACACATAAAATGGACTTCTGGACTGTGCATGTCCCATAACATTCCAACATATCTTCCATATTTACACTCAAGCTTCCTCACATTCCCTTCCTTTCCCTTATCTCCACCTTTCTCTACTTTGCTGAGTTTACTTATCAAAATGTCTCTCCAAAATCCCACATCACCCTTTTTCTTGCACACTTGATATATAAATGGACATGAAGAAGCATAGTGACCCCAAATCACAAAACATTGACATGGAAGAGAAGCCAAAATGGCAAGTAAGCCATATTACAGGAAAAACCCATTGGGCTAGACTGTTTAGGGTTCCCATCTGAACCAAATGGCTCATGAGGTTCAGAACACAAGTCAAAATTCCAGATATCATATATGCATTGATACATTGTCTACAAAAATATCCTCGTCATTCACATTACTGTGCATTGATGATCTCTACTACATACACCAATTATTTCCCATTATGTTCCTCTCTGAGCCATTGTTACTCATTTTTGTGTTACCCCTCCAAGAGGAGCGTTTTTGTTTTACCCCCCCCCCCAACCACCACCACCCTCCCCATGCTCCATAATTACCCTTTGTTAGTTCAAAAGCCTGCTGTTTATTGCTGCTTAGCTCCTCCATGAGCCTAGATCACTGTATTAAAAAATTCCTTCGTGAGCCTTGGATAAACGTAAAACAATAAAATAAATAAACATGAGAGGGGTGGTATGTCAACGATAAAAGCAAGCAGTGTACAGCACAACAAACAAAACAGGACTCAACACAAAATCCAGATAGGATGATAAATAAAAGGGTTTTTAAAAACAAAACACAATAAAAACAACAGGCAAAACATTGAGAGGAAAAAAACAAACCCATTGTGGTAAGTTACGAAGTCGTTAGGAACAATGCAAATTAGAAGAAAAATAAAGAGGAACATGAAAACATCAAAACGACTAAATGCTAAGCAAAAAGAGACATACAAAAACTCTTGGTTCAGAGTACAACTTGGAGAAGTAGGAAAATCTTCGAGCCTACGAGGAGAAGAGGAAGAAGAAGAAAAGGAGAGCATCAAGTACAAAAGTAGGCCCCACTGATTGAATGGTGTACTTCAAAAGGGTACAGGGTACAGGGTTGTGATCGAGAATACGTCAAGAGGTGAAATGGTAAAGTAGTCAATGATTGACCAAAGAAACTAGTCTGAAATCTCATGCATATCTAAGAGTGACCCACCCCCCCCCCCCCACAAGGAGACACTCCCTTTCCCCCACCTGCCCAAAATAAAAATAAAACAGAAATGGTGGTGGCTCTGGGACAATGCACTCAACAATGGAATAGCCAGCAAGATGAATGAGCGAATAGATCATGCATGATGTGAATTGACGTGTCAATGAAGATCATTTCATCAAAGGAATGTCAAAAATAGGACCGCCTGTCCTGAAGCTCACCTGGATCAGGAGCAAGAATCACTCAAACCCCCCGCAGACCCCAATACCCTGAAATTTTCAATGCCGTGAAAAAACTTTTACCAACACACAGAATTTCAATGAAACTTGACCGCAACCTTCATCACCCTTGATGTATCAGAGAGGAGAGCAAATACTTATTTTGAGGGTCAACCACCCCCCTCCCCCTCCCCCATAGACACCCTTAATGAGCGCAGATTTTGATGCAGTCAATAAACTTTGATACTTCACAGGTACTGAAGGTTGTGGTCAGGTTTCATCAAAATTGTGTGTATCGTTTCCGAGAAGAGAGCAAATATCTATTTTGGGGGTCAATGCCCCCCCCCCCATAGACACCCTTGCTGATCACAGATTTGTATGCAGACAGATAAGCTTTGGTACATCACGGGTGATGAAGGTTGTCGTCAGGTTTCATCAAAGTCGTGTGCGTAGTTCCGGAGAAAAGAGCAAATACCTATTTTGGAGGATCATACCTCCTGCAGACCTCCTGCAGACTTCCTGCAAATACCTCCTGCAGACCCCTTGAATGAGCTCAGATTTTGATGTGGTCAATAAACTTTAGTACATCATGGGTGATGAAGGTTGTGATCAACTTCATCAAAATTGTCTCTGTAGTATTGGAGGAGAGAGCAAGTACCTATTTTGGGGTATCAAACGCCACCCATGGACCCCCTTAATGAGTGCAGATTTTGATGCAGTCAATATACTTTGGTACGTCATGTGTGATGAAGGTTGTGGTAAACCTTCATCGAAATTGTGTGTGTAGTTTCAGAGAAGAGAACAAAATAATTATTTGGGGTGGGGCGGGGGCAAAAAAAAAACCTGTAGACACCCTTAATTAATAAGTGCAGATTTTGATGTCGTCGATAAGCTTTGGTACATCATGGGTGAATAATGTTGTGGTCAAGTTTCATCAAAATTGTGTGTAGTTTTGGAGAAGAGGGGAAATACCTATTTTGGAGGGTCTACCCCCCCCCCCCTGCACCTGTAAATCGCTCCAATGAGCGCAGATTTTGATGTGGATGATAAACGTTGATCCATCACAGGTGATGAAGGTTGTGGTCAAGTTTCATCTGAATTGTGTGTGTAGTTATGGAGAAGAGAGCAAATACCTATTTGGAAGGGGGGGGAGGTAAAAAACAAAACCTTCCCATATATCCCCTGAATGAGCGCAGATTTTGATGGTCAATATAACTTTGTCAGGCATCAGATATGAAGCTTGTGGCCAAGTTTCATCAAAACTGTGTATTTGGTTCAACCGATAATGACTGAAGTGTTTACGGACTGACTGACTGACTCGCTCGCTCCCGAACTCACCTACAGACACTGCTCGATCACATAAGCTCACCTGACTAAAGTCCAGGTGAGCTAAAAAAAAAAACTACAACAGCACTTTGTAGAGTACATCCCTCAACCAGGCTGAACAGTTTATGTTTTGTTTCCCACCGATAGGCCGGATCTGCATCCAGACCTAAACCAAAATCTCAGCAGCTTGTTCTCATCACCTACCCAACTCATCCACCCAGTTTTGTCATAATCTGCGAACTACTTTTTCAAATATCATGGTATACTGTACCTAATGAAGGTGCATTAACCGCATCAAAATCTGCGTATCATTTTTGGCCCCATCTTTCAATGGTGAAGAATCACTCAAAATTTTTTTTTTTTAATTTTCATATCCAGATCTAGATCCTCACCAAAATCGAATCAATTTGTCCTTGTCGCACACCCAAACAGTCCACCAAGTTTAGTCAAAATTCATCCATAACGTTATCTCTCAGTGTAGTGGGGCAACTTAGCTAAATATAGCATAACAATTGTGCATTTTGTGAGGAAAGCACCAAATTTGGCACACTAGTAGCCTATCAAATTATGAACAGATTTGGATATTTAGTCTAGGCTCTGGGTGGGAGTTCGTGTCCATTACTCTTCTACGGCGTTACCCTGGATTTTCTTGTTCTAGATACTAAGACCTTCAAGAAAAGTTTGGGTAACACTTCCAGACCAAGTACGTTTTCTCGACAGCCCCGGCCAAACATTTACGGTTCCGCCCGTAGTTTTCGAAATTGACGATATCGGAGTTCCTGGGAAAATATAATTATCTGGCACACACAAATGGTTTATTTTGCTCTGGTTTGATTTTTGGAGTGAAATTAACTAATTTCTATTGCGATTTGTTATCCTAAATGCATTACAATAACAAGAAATTGCTATATTTTAGCCAATTTTTTCAATGGAATCACATTCGGGTTGAAACATACCTCAGTTTCCAGACAGTGCTATTACCGAACTATCGTTTCAAATGGAACCAATGAGAATCAAAACAACCTTGCAAATGTTTTATACACAAACAATTTAGATGTAAACGGGAGGAATTTATCTACAACAGTTAATTTTCAGAGGAGTCGTAGTTTTGGTCCAATAAGCGATTTGACGATTTTGATATTTCCTTCACTGAATCACAATATTTATGGGCAATAGAATGATTTATCACTGTATATAACCTTTTCGCGTTTTGATGAGAGTTCCTATTTTTTACAGGGAAACAACGAACAGTGATGGCCACTAACCTCCCGCCCAGCACCAGGACAAGTTGGTGAGGCACTGGAATTGGAGCTGGATGACGTCTTCTGAGTGCATTGATAACTTGAATCCAGTTGCAGCAATGGAGTCTGTGGAACTGTCTCAGTCATGTAAAGAAGCTTCTTTCGATGTGACGAAGTGTGTTATTTTCCAAAAGTCGACAAAAGTGGAAGCTGTGAGCACAAGCAATGGTTGTAAACGAATTCGAGAGGCCAGTGCCATCCACGATGACCATGTTTCCAAACTACTGAAGCTCTTTGAAGGTGATGGATTCGTATACCATTTGACCAATCAGTGTTATAATAAATACACCATTAAAACAGTCTTGTCTCGCATGAAGAATAGGGATATATGGAATGAGCAGCAAACCACTCAAGAACCAGCTCTTTCTCAGGACTCTACATCTCAGAATAGAACGACTCGTTCACAGAGTATCGGTCGTCCCCTGCCTAATCCCGAGATTACTGCAAAGTCAGTACGAGATATGAAATGCATTATATGTGACAATAAATCTTATGAACAAGTCTATACTAAGTATCGTATTAGTGAATCAAATCGCGCTGCTTTATTTCTTGCCGCAACCAACTTCTTTCAGGATGCTGTCTTCACCCGAACATGTGACCTTCAGGATTCGCATTCAGTTTTCGGAGCAGATATATATTATCACAAAGACTGTATGGTAAAGTATATGTACAGGTATGAGTCACGCACGCAGGAGTTTATGCCAAAACCAACCTCAAAACAACTTGCATGGAATCAAATCGTGTCTGAACTAGAACAGGGATTGAGAGACGGTAAAGGCTACAAATTGAGTGGAATTCGAGATCATTTGAATACACTTACTGGCGATCAATCCCATTTTCGCAATACAGATGTTAAAATTTTCTTGATAAACCACTTCGGTAGTAAGATAGATTTCACATATCCCGATGCGTTGCGCAAATCAATGATGGTATTTAGTAAACCTAATAATGTAGTAAATGTGTTGGATGAGCGCATTCGCTCCATTGATCCTTTACAAGTCTGTGCTAGTGTGATTCTGAAATCTCTTAATGATTATAGTGGGGCAACTTAGCTAAATATAGCATAACAATTGTGCATTTTGTGAGGAAAGCACCAAATTTGGCACACTAGTAGCCTATCATATTATGAACATACTTGGATATTGGGCCATCTCAAATTCAGCCGCTGATGGCTGTGGCAGCCATTTTTCAAAATGGCCACCAGTGGTTACTGTTATGACATATCTGCTTTACTGGAGAGGAATGCAGGTTGATAGTGAAAGTTTATTCACTAATAAAGGTCCAATAATGGTCAAAGAAAGTAACAATCTGATTTGGTTGAGAAAAAAAAAGTTAAATTCTGCTGCAGTTGAGAATGTCAGGAATGTGAAGAAGATTGGCCAAGAGCAGTTCCAGGCTTTCACCAGAGAATGCCTGGTGGAAAGGACCAAGCCAATTGATGATGCAATTCGTCGGAACAAGCTGAAGGTGTTTAGCACTTCCACCCTGAGAAGTGTGAGCAAAGGGAAACAGCAGCTGGCCTCTCTTCGGAATGACGTGGCACTTTTCTCATGGCTCTACATCGGTTGCCAGACGAGGGATGGAAACCTTGAAGAGTTATTTCGTCATGAGAATCAAGCGTGTATTCCAGCTCTCTCCGATGGAGCAAGTCTCCATCTAGGTACGAAGAGTGATCTCCTCAAATGCTTTGAAGAGTTCTCCAATGCCCAATCAGAGGCTCCTGATACCACCAGCCGAGTTCTTGATGGGGCAGTTATTGTCCAGATGCTGAAGCCTGCGGGAGCCAAGAACTTATGACTATGCCCAGGATGTCTTCATACCGTACCTGTCAACAAAGCTTCAGAGTGTGTCACGCCTGGAACTGGTCTGGGACCGCTACGTTGCTGATTCACTGAAAGGAAGTGCAAGATCAAAGCGTGGAAAAGGAGTGCGTAGACGCGTGGTCGGAGCAGCAGTTATACCTGGAAACTGGCAGAACTTCCTCCGAGTGGACACCAACAAGACCGAGCTGTTCAAGTTCCTATCAGAAGCTATCTTCGGGTGGTTTGACCAGGATGACAAGCAGCTGGTTATCACTGATGGAGAGGCAGTCCTGAGCAAGCCACCGCTGCTAGACCTGGCCTTGCTCACCCCATGCAGCCACGAAGAAGCTGACAGTCGAATGTTGTTGCATGCATCCCATGCAGCCAACCATGGTCACCACAAGATACTGATCAAGACAGTTGACACCGATGTTGTAGTGTTGGCTGTGTCAGTGGCCCAGGGACTGCAACCAGAAGATGAACTGTGGCTAGCATTTGGCACTGGGAAGAGTTTTCGGTACCTGGCAGCCCACGAAATAGCAGCTGGCCGAAGACCAGAGAAGGCACAGGCACTCCCAATGTTTCACGCTCTGACTGGGTGTGACAGTGTATCTAGCTTTGCTGGACATGGTAAGAAGACTGCTTGGACAAACTGGACCGTTCTGCCAGAACTTACAGGCGCACTGCTGAAGCTATCCTCTGCACCAAGTCGCATACCAGACGATGTCATGCACACCATCGAGAGGTTCGTCATATTGCTCTATGACAGAACCAGCACGTGCAACGACATTGACAAGGTCCGGAAGAAACTCTTCGCGAAGAAGAACAACGTGCAGCTGATCCCGCGAACCAAGGCAGCTCTGGAGGAGCATGTGAAGAGGGCTGCCTACCAAGGAGGCCATGTGTGGGGTCAAACACTGCTCCCAACGCCAGAGCTGCCTCCTCCATCCAGCTGGGGCTGGGTCAAGAATGACGAGGGGGTGTACGAGCCACACTGGACGAAGCTACCCAAAGCAGCCCACACCTGCTATGAGCTAGTATCGTGCAAGTGCAAGAAATGCTGTCTGAAGTGTTGCAAGTGCAAAAAGGCCGCACTTGAATGCACAAATTTGTGTGTGTGTGAGGGAGAGTGCTCACAAAATTGAGAGAATATTAACAGAGCAGAGTGTCACTCATTCAGAACATTTAAATCAGACATCTCTCGATCAATTTCAAAGAGTGACATATCGGTATTCATGTGAATGAGACGCAGCCCATGATTCGTTTGCAACCATGCTCAACAACCACTGACTTTACATAAGCGATGTTGGTATTAATATCAATCAGACGCAGCCCTTGATTCGTTTGCCACCATTCTCAACAACCAATTTCTATGAGTGAGATAGTCATCCGGTACAACAAATAATTAGCAACCATCTTGCAAAATGGCGGCTTTCTTTAAACTTGAGGTGGCTACAGGTTATGTTTTTCTTAATTCAGCTTTTAATAAATGTTCAAACCAATGTTAGAGTGAAATTATAGTAACCACTGGTGGCCATTTTGGAAAATGGCCGCCACAGGCATCAGCGGCTGAATTTGAGATGGCCCAATATCCAAATCTGTTCATAATATGTTAGGCTACCAGTTTGCCAAATTTGGTGCTTTCCTCACAAAATGCACAATTGTTATGCTAAGTTGCCCCACTAATGGTGAGGAATCACTTGAATAAAATTAAAGTTCATCGAAATTAAACGATACCCCATGCAGTGTTCAAGTAAATACTTCAATTTTAATAAAACAATGATTTTAAAGATCGCAAAAAAATTATTTTTTTTTAATCCAGAAGTTTGGCGTGATTTAAACAGTTATACACTTTTCATGTCCAAGTAAGTTCTGTAAAACTGGATGTTTTTGGAAGTAATATCAAGACGATTTGTGTTCTCGTATTCAAGTATATAATTCAATTGAAATGAAGGCTTAATGACGTATAAAATAAATTAATTCCAGGTTTTACCGCTATTTTACCCAGTGTCTGTTACACAACCCGATCTAACATGTTACATTAATTATTTACGTCCTTTATGACATCCTTAAAAACAGTAAGTTTCCTGTTTGAAAAGATTTTCCATTTTGGTTGAATGTCCGGCAGGCAAACTGAGTAAAATAATTATCTCACTCCTATCTGCGCATGTGCGATCAGGACAAATCTAGAGACAAAGTACGGTGAAACGGCAAACTCATCTTCATTTTCATGTTCCGATTCGTGTTCAAAACAAAACATTCAATTCAAATACGTTGTTCCTCGATCATCAGCTGATGATCATAAACTTATAAGACAGACAGTCGGACGGACCGACATGAACCAATTGCTGAACCTCACTTTTTGCTTCACATGCACAGGGTATTGATAGTAATCGGATTCAGATCTTCACCCAAATCTAATCATTTCGTCTTCGTCACACACCTAACCTGTCCACCAAATTTCGTCGGAATACGTCCATAACTTTTTGAGATATCCTGCTCACAGACAAACAGAGAAACAGAAAGAAATGACAACATAACCTCTGACCACCTTTGGTGGGAGAGGTAATTAATCTATCAAAGAATGAAACAAAGGAAAAGATGGAATGAAAACAAATGGGAAGAATCAATACAGACTTTATAAAATCAAAAATTCGTTTCAAAACTGGAATTTATAAAGTTGTTCAGGAAAAGAGGATTCAAAAAGAAAAAGCAAAATGCAATCACAACGTTTCTGAAGAACTAATACTCTCACACGCATTGAAAACAGCTCAAGAGCAAATTATGTGAACTGGACAGACACATTACCATTAGATCCCCCCAACTGCAGTGTCCCCCCCACCCCCACCCCCAATTCTGCTCCATCACAGTGCTCACCCCCACCCCTTCCCAAGGGACCTACTGAATATTCGGTGTTAATCCCTCAAGTAGCACAGCAGTCACACCACCCACATGCACGGTAGCACAGGTCTCCGTTGTCTTCTGGTGGTACACATCTGAACACACGTGTATGACACAGGTCCGTGAAAAATTTCCTCGAACAATAAGTAAAGCAATCAATGAAGTTTAAAAAAAAAAAAAGTCATTTGTTTGGCCTGATAGGGAGTACGGAGTGAGAGGGAGAGATGGAGTGGGGGGGGGAGTGAAAGAGATGGAGGGGGGGATAGAGAGAAAGATATGGAGGAAGAGAGAGAGGGTGAGAGAGGGTGAGAGAGGGTGAGAGAGGAGGATTGGGAGATGGAGAGAGAGAGGGAGAGAGAGGAGGATTGGGAGATGGAGAGAGAGAGGGAGAGAGAGAGAGGGAGAGAAGAGGGGAGATGGGAGATAGAGAGAAAGATATGGAGAGAGGGAGAGGGAGGGAGAGGGTGAGAGAGGGTGAGAGAGGGTGAGAGAGGGTGAGAGAGGAGGATTGGGAGAGAGAGAGAGAGAGAGAGAGAGAGAGAGAGAGAGAGAGAGAGAGAGAGAGAGAGAGAGAGAGAGAGAGAGAGAGAGAGAGAGAGAGAGAGAGAGAGAGAGAGAGAGAGAGAGAGAGAGAGAGAGAGAGAGAGAGAGAGAGAGAGAGAGAGAGAGAGAGAGAGAGAGAGAGAGAGAGAGAGAGAGAGAGAGAGAGAGAGAGAGAGAGAGTGTGTGTGTGTGTGTGTGTGTGTGTGTGTGTGTGTGTGTGTGTGTGTGTGTGTGTGTGTGTGTGTGTGTGTGTGTGTGTGTGTGTGTGTGTGTGTGTGTGTGTGTGTGTGTGTGTGTGTGTGTGTGGTGATGTGCGTTTTGCATTAGTGGGAGAATTTTGCATATTCTACTGGTATAAACACTGCGTGCAAATAGTCCAAGCTGCTCAAAAACTGACAACAAACCATTTGGGAAATCAGATTGGTCAAGCCTGTGGTTCTTACATATTCTCTCAGTTTTACATTCCGTTTGATTTGCACAAGTTGGAACATTTCATTGTTGCTCAAAAATCACTGCTAAAATGAATTGACTTTTCATATTAGAATATCTCCTTCCTTATTCCAAAATAAAGCATGCATGAAGAAATGTGTAAAAATGTAGGCACGTAAAAGAAAGAAAACCAACAGGCTGGAAATAAACAAGGTAAAGGTACTGAGCACACCACAATTGTGATGTAACTTGTATTAGTCAATGTAGAGAATCAACGTTCGATCAAACGTTTTGGTTCTGAAAAGAATTAAACCAGGATAAGGATCAAGTTGCCAGATGAACTAAAGGTCACAGTATTCTGCTAATAAGACAAAAATGGGTCACTCGGAGCCAGACCACAGCGACTCAAAGCACAATCGTATCCTTTTAGTTATCACTTATTTGCCTTTGACCAAAGCATTCAAAAACAATCTTCACATTAAAATGTCTCGTGAATTTTAAATGCTTCACAACATAATCCTGCATTCACTGGGACTGCAAAAACAGATGAACATAGGAAAGCATTCGAGTGTGCGTGAATGGTTCTGGTAGAAAATGCAAATATATATATATATATATATATATATATATATATATATATATATATATATATATATATATATGTATTAAACATTTCAAGAGTGCTGTTAATGTAAATCAAGCTTTCAACATCAGAATGTGCATTCTACATCGACAGCATCGTGGCATCATCATGACCTTCAAACTGATGTTCCTGGAAAAGTCAGGTTTATAATAAGACCTTTCACACTTTAAAGTTCAAATTTGGACAGACAGCATAACAACAATTAAGCAACAGAAACCTCATGTAAACTACCACAGTCTAAAACATCGAACTTCAAAAAAAATAAAGAACGAACAAATGACGTTAAAGATCCACAAAAACGTTTTCAATATCTCATTTGTTTTAAAATAATTAATTAAGCAATAAAATATGTGCCCTGTTGAAAAATAAATTCTGTGCCCCCCCCCCTCCCAACCCACTTCGCTGTTTCCCAAGAATGCACAACCTGCTACATCATCAGAGCAAATCAATCAACATCTTACCTGGAGAGTGTGCACTTTTGGCCTATGTTGACTTAAAAATAATTGGTGGTTGAATTCAGAAATCTGACATGCAAATCCTCTTCAAATTTCAAGTTCATGGGATGAAAATTGAGGACTTTAGAAATGCTACTTTTGTTGTTGACCTTTGGCCGATGTTAACCTTTTGGTCCATGTTGACCTCAAAAATAATTGGTTGGTTGAATTCAGTGAACTGATATGCAACTACTCTTCAAATTTAAAGTCGATCACATGAAAATTCACAATTTTATAAATATGACAAGATTGTTGCCCTCAGGCCAATGTTGACCTTTTGACCTCAAAAACAACAGGCTTCTTGCTCATGACGAACTCTACCATGTGGTGAAGTTTCATGAAGATTGGTTTAAAATTGTTACCTGGAGGTGATATACAGACAGACAGAGACACACAGAGACACAGAAACAGACAGACAGACAGACAGAGACAGACACAGAATGAAAAATCACTCATACAGAGATGCTTAACGAAACGGAACGGCACTCGTTAGAACATGTACCTTCGCCAGACTGAACAGTTTCCATTCTGTATGTCACTGACAGGTAGGATCTGAATCCAGAGCTGAACCAAAATCGAATCGGCTTGTTTCTGTCACCTAACCACCAGGTTTTGTCATAACTCGTTCACAACCTTTTGAGATATTATGCTAAATGTTGTTTTTAGCCCCACTTCTCGATGGTGAAGAATCAGTGAAAAATTAAATAATTCTCGTATCCAGATCTGGATTCAGATCTTCACCAAAATTGAATCAATTCTTCCTCGTGGCACTCCCAACCTGTCCACCAAGTTTCGTGTGAATCCATCCATAACCTTTTGAGATATTGCGCTATATATTGTTTTTGGCCCGATATCTCAATGAAGAATCACATTAAAAATTCTCAGATCCTGATCTGGATTCGGATCTTCACCAAAATTTAGCATTGCCATCCTTGGCCTTTCACTTACACACACGCACACACACAAAAAAAAAATTCAAAACGATTGCTTGAAAACTGTAACCAAAAATCGTGTGACAAACTCATGTGACAAACAAACAAAAAGACAAGCCGGTAGGCGACGAGGGATTCGCTAGGATCGAAGCGCTGCTGGATACCATGCTTTTCATTCTGACCGATCCATTCTGACCGATTTCATTGGAGGTGGTGTGTGGTCGTGGAATTGTTTTCAGTCAATAAATAAATAATTGGAGGTGGTGTGTGGGTCGTGGAATCGTTTTCGGTAAATAAATAAATAATTGAAGGTGGTGTGTGGGTCGTGGAATCGTTTTCGGTAAATAAATAAATAATTGGAGGTGGTGTGTGGATTGTGGAATTGTTTTCAGCAAATAAATAAATAATTGGAGGTGGTGTGTGGGCCGTGGAATCGTTTTCCATAAATAAATAAATAATTCAAGGTGTTGTGTGGGTCGTGGAATCGTTTTCGGTAAATAATAAATAATTGGAGGTGGTGTGTGGGTCGTGGAATTGTTTTCAGTAAATAAATAAATAATTGGAGGTGGTGTGTGGGTCGTGGAATCGTTTTCCGCAAATAAATAAATAATTCAAGGTGGTGTGTGGGTCGTGGAATTGTTTTCGATAAATAAAAAAATAATTGGAGGTGGTGTGTGGGTCATGGAATCGTTTTCAGAAAATAAATAATTGAAGATGGTGTGTGGATCGTGGAATCGTTTACGGAAAATAAATAAATAATTGGAGGTGGAGTGTGGGTCGTGGAATCGTTTTCGGGAAATAAATAAATAATTGGAGGTGGTGTGTGGATCGTGGAATCGTTTTCGGAAAATAAATAAATATTAGGAGGTGGTGTGTGGTCGTGGAATTGTTTTCAGTCAATAAATAAATAATTGGAGGTGGTGTGTGGGTCGTGGAATCGTTTTCCGTAAATAAATAAATAAATAATTCAAGGTGTTGTGTGGGTCGTGGAATCGTTTTCGGTAAATAATAATTGGAGGTGGTGTGTGGGTCGTGGAATTGTTTTCAGTCAACAAATAAATAATTGGAGGTGGTGTGTGGGTTGTGGAAAACGTTTTCCGCAAATAAATAAATAATTCAAGGTGGTGTGTGGGTCGTGGAATTGTTTTTGATAAATAAATAAATAATTGGAGGTGGTGTGTGGGTCGTGGATTTGTTTTCCGCAAATAAATAAATAATTCAGGGTGGTGTGTGGGTCGTGGAATTGTTTTCGGTAAATAATAAATAATTGGAGGTGGTGTGTGGGTCGTGGATTTGTTTTCCGCAAACAAATAAATAATTCAAGGTGGTGTGTGGGTCGTGGAATAGTTTTCGGTAAATAATAAATAACACTGAACAACAAATTTCAAAAAATTTTTTTTACTGGAGATGTGTAAAGTGATTAAGACTAATTTGGGTACGCTGATTTCAAAAATCATAACCGTTTTGCTGTATCACGTCAGGATTTTCAGGAACAGAAATATTCCCATTGCCTGGAAGTCAGGATTTCAATGAAATTTACATATGTCTTTAACATGTCTATTTCGTACAATTGTTGTTAACTTGTGTTATATTTCTTTCTTTCAGATAAAGATGAGTAGGCGTTCCTGTACCAATCATCCTGACAACTTCTGTTATGTCTGTGGTCGGTATACCAAAAAAGATCAACAGCGAAGTATATCTACAGCAGTGAAAATGAAGGCCGCCTACTTTCACTACTTCGGGTATAAGGTGGGGGACCAAGAACAGAGCTGGGCACCACACATCTGCTGCACAAGCTGTCACACAACCTTGACTCAGTGGTTGGTGGGCAAGCGCGCGAGCATGCCATTTGCGGTGCCCATGATATGGCGTGAGCCGCAGAATCATCATGATGATTGTTATTTCTGCTGCACAAGCATCGCCGGCTTCAACAAGAAGAATAAAGGTCACATCAAGTACGCTGACTGCGTCTCTGCTCGTAAACCTGTGCCTCATGATGACGAGAACCCCGTGGGTCGTGGAATTGTTTTCGATAAATAAAAAAATAATTGGAGGTGGTGTGTGGGTCGTGGAATCGTTTTCCGCAAACAAATAAATAATTCAAGGTGGTGTGTGGGTCATGGAATTGTTTTCGATAAATAAAAAAATAATTGGAGGTGGTGTGTGGGTCGTGGAATCGTTTTCCGCAAACAAATAAATAATTCAAGGTGGTGTGTGGGTCATGGAATTGTTTTCGATAAATAAAAAAATAATTGGAGGTGGTGTGTGGGTCGTGGAATCGTTTTCTGCAAATAAATAAATAATTCAAGGTAGTGTGTGGGTCGTTGAATCATTTTTGGTAAATGATAAATAATTGGAGGTGGTGTGCAAGTCATGGAATCTTTTCCGCAAATAAATAAGTAATTCAAGGTGGTGTGTGGGTCGTGGAATTGTTTTCGATAAATAAATAAATATTTGGAGGTGGTGTGTGGGTCATGGAATTGTTCAGTCAATAAATAAATAATTGGAGGTGGTGTGTGGGTCGTGGAATCGTTTTCGGTAAATAAATAATTGGAGGTGGTGTGTGGATTGTGGAATTGTTTTCAGCAAATAAATAAATAATTGGAGGTGGTGTGTGGGCCGTGGAATCGTTTTCGGTAAATAATAAATAATTGGAGGTGGTGTGTGGGTCGTGGAATTGTTTTCAGTAAATAAATAATTGGAGGTGGTGTGTGGGTCGTGGAAGCGTTTTCCACAAATAAATAAATAATTCAAGGTGGTGTGTGGGTCGTGGAATTGTTTTCGATAAATAAATAAATAATTGGAGGTGGTGTGTGGGTCGTGGAATCGTTTTCCGCAAATAAATAAATAAATAATTCAAGGTGGTGTGTGGGTCGTGGAATCGTTTTTGGTAAATATTAAATAATTGGAGGTGGTGTGTGGGTCGTGGATTTGTTTTCAGTAAATAAATAAATAATTGGAGGTGGTGTGTGGGTCGTGGAATCGTTTTCCGCAAATAAATAAATAATTCAAGGTGGTGTGTGGGTCGTGGAATAGTTTTCGGTAAATAATGAATAATTGGAGGTGGTGTGTGGGTCGTGGAATCGTGTTCCACAAATAAATAAATAATTCGAGGTGGTGTGTGGGTCATGGAATTGTTTTCGCTAAATAAATAAATAATTGGAGGTGGTGTGTGGGTCGTGGGATCGTTTTCTGCAAATAAATAAATAATTCAAGGTGGTGTGTGGGTCGTGGAATCGTTTTTGGTAAATAATAAATAATTGGAGGTGGTGTGCAAGTCGTGGAATCGTTTTCCGCAAATAAATAAATAATTCAAGGTGGTGTGTGGGTCGTGGAATTGTTTTTGGTAAATAATAAATAATTGGAGGTGGTGTGCAAGTCGTGGAATCGTTTTCCGCAAATAAATAAATAATTCAAGGTGGTGTGTGGGTCGTGGAATTGTTTTCGATAAATAAATAAATATTTGGAGGTGGTGTGTGGGTCATGGAATTGTTCAGTCAATAAATAAATAATTGGAGGTGGTGTGTGGGTCGTGGAATCGTTTTCAGAAAATAAATAAATAATTGAAGGTGGTGTGTGGGTGGTGGAATCGTTTTCGGTAAATAAATAAATAATTGGAGGTGGTGTGTGGATCGTGGAATTGTTTTCAGTAAATAAATAAATAATTGGAGGTGGTGTGTGGATCGTGGAATCGTTTTCGGTAAATAAATAAACATTATATTATCAGAAATCCACAAAGACAGAAATGCCGGTGATTCCATTTATTTTGGAACCTTTTCACTTTGGTCAATAACGTTTGGATCGAGGAGAGATCGAAGGTGGAACGACGGTGTAGTTCCTTACAAACACTGTATACACACCTGAAATGACGGCAAATAGACACCCGATTTTTGAAGGACTACCATTTGAAAAATAAAACCTCAATCAAAAATCGGCTCGAGTAAAATTTTCTAAATATCTCGAAGTGTTTTATTCCGAAGTCTCGTTTCTCTACATTCAAAACTGAAGGACAAGTATTGAAAATACTGTACGCGGTTTTTCGGCCACTGCACAGCAACGGGTGGTTGCTAGGCAACGAAATTCAAACGCGCACATTCCCAGACTATATGGCAACTGTTGGCAAAGTTTCATCGAAATCGGTTTGCTGGTTCGTGCTATGGAGCCTCACGTTGCAGACACACACACACACACACACACACACACACACACACACACACACACACACACACACACACACACACACACACACACACACACAGCCAGAAAACCCGACAATAAGGGATATGTCATATATAGCGAATCCAACAGACAAATGCAATAGACAAACGGACTTGGCAAAAAAAAAAAAATTCAAATTTTTCGCCAAGTAAACACTGCAGACCAACATGCTTGGCAAAAAAAAAAAAATTCAATTTTTTTTTTCTGCATAAATCAGAAAGTTTTAAAACAGCAAAAAATTTTTTTTGCCAAGTCACAAAAGTCGACCGACAGAAATTCTTGAAAAATCTGATTTTACAAGCAACCAAACAAATGGACAAAGAGGCAGGTGAAAACAACCTCCGTCCACCTTTGGTGGTGGAGGTTATAAGGACCTCAGATCAATTCAAACAGAAGAAACATTTCCCAACAATGCTGAAGGTTTTATATACACTTGTAAAATACACAATTTTATCACTAACATCTGACGCAATGACCTCCCCCACTCCACACCCCTAATCTCGCTACCCTTGATTCCCAACTGCTGCTGATTAATTTTACCCAAAAGCATTTGCCAGAAACGCAATATAATTGCAAACGCAAATGTCAGCCTCGATGACATTGCACGCCAGGCATCTCACAATGGATCTCCAGCCACAGGACATCGGCCTTCCAAATCTGACTCATTTTTGAAAACTATTCCCAAGTTTATATCCTCAAACCTCGCTGAAGAACACCCAACAGAGGAAGTAAATAATAAAGAATATAGAAAAAGAAAAATAATAAAGAAATTAAAAAAAAATCCTGCACAAAAGAAAGTAAATAACTCCTTTATCGACCCTCCATGAAGCATGACCTCACATGATTTTGTCACCCTTGCTCGCCTAATGGTTTGCTGAGCATGACAATTATGGTATCCGTATGTCATGGCCTTCTCTCTCAATCACCAGATCTGAACCCAATCATTTATGGAATATTCTGGAATGACGCCTGAGATGGCCTTTTCTACTTCCATTACACAGGTGTGAGTTGATTGCCTTTCTCGTTGAAGAATGGTGCCGCATCCCTCTTGCAAAAATCCAGATGCCGGTGGACTCCATGCCATGGGGCATACAGGTCATATTTGTCACATGTGGTGGTCCAATGTCCTAATAATGACTTTGCATTGGTATTTCCATCTTCAGTCAGGTCAAGCCAGATGAGATCTGTGACTTGCTACAGGTACCATGCAAGTCTGGACGAACCAGTTTCATGGTTGAGTTGTTGGCGACTAAACCGAATCCCTCATCAGGTTTCCTGGTGAGGAGGGTGTATGAATATGGACACCCAGCAAGATTAAAAACAAAACCAGTCAAACAGTAGAGGAGCTACTTGTGAGCCAACGGCCATCCATATCTGGTGCCCAGCTGTGTCTGTTGACGTCATCCTGCAGTTGGATTACTTTTCCCAGGAGGTTTCCACCATAAAACACTTCATTCTGCGAAACCCATAAATGCGAAGAAAACTGAAAATCCACTCCATGGGAGTACATCCTGTGCTGCTGTCCTTCACAGCGTGACGGGATTGACGGAATGACGCTCACCGGATGACAGGATTGGGGCAAAGCCTCCGAGACCCCCAATTTTGATGATAGGAGGGAAACCACGGGGTAACATTCCTGGGTCAGATTGCGGCAGAGTGTGTCGGAGTAGTGCTGAGGTGTCATCCACCAGACGGCGGACTCCTTGGGTTAACCGAAGGCGGTCCCTTCAGGTGGGTGCCTGGAATGTCCCATCGCAAAGAGAGTATGATCACCTGTCTCTGTTATCATCTGACCTCCAGCGTTTGAACATCGATATTACAGCACTCTGATGTTCGGACACCGGTTAGTGGTGAGATCATGGCGGGTGGTTACACCTCCTACTGAGCTCATCGCTCTGATGGTTACCGTGCGCCAAAGGAGTTGCTGTAGCTGTGTCCCATAAGCTGACGCCCTTGATTATCAAGATAACCACCGGTCAACAAGCACATGAGACTGAGGATTCGTCATTCCTTGGGTGTCGTTTCCTTGGTCTCTGTATATGCTCTGATTGAGGTGATTGACCTCACCGTGAAGGACGCATTTTATGCCGCGCATGAGTCTGGTTTTTCAGTGCCTCAGGTGAGATACTCCTCTAGTCTTGGGGAATTTCAATGCATCAACTGGCACTGATAGGGATGGTTATAAGACAGATGTTGGTCCCCATGGGTCTTGAACTGTGAACTAGAAGAGCACCAAGTTCCTTGACTTTGCAAGAAGTCATGGACTTAGGGTGGCTGGTTCATGATTTCAGCACCCACAGGCTCATCGCTCAACTTGGTATTCCTATGCTGATGATATGAGAAAGGAGAATGACCATGTGCTCGTTGATGGTTGCTGGAGGATGATTCAGAACTGCAGGGTCCACCAGCATGCTCAGATATCAATACTGACTGGCCACAGGCTATTTGTAGCAACTCTGAATCAAGCAGGTTGATCAGCATCTCAAGGAGATAGGGACGAGCCAGGCATCTGCCTGGGGATGGCCAGACGGAGGCCCCTGGAGTGCCGGCGGAAAGTGGATGCAGCGACGCACTGCTCTGGGCATGCTCCCATACCTGACCTGACCTGAAGTTGCAGCTTAAATCCATGAGAATGGTACCATCCCAGCCTCAGCTGGATGTTGGCAAGCTCAAGAATGAGAGTGTAGCTGAGTAGTTTGCGAAAAGGCTGAGTGGGGATTTGGGGGATCTGGGTGCTTTAAGGAATCCTGAAGAGTTGTGGAGTGCCTTCAAGACTACCATCCTTGATGTTGCCGGTGGATGTCTTGGAACTCACCATGGGGTGAAGAAGAACTTTGTCTCTCAAGGGACACTGGATACCATTGACCAGAGTCGCAGGGCAAGGCTTAATGACAGAGCTGAGCTGTTCAGGGAGTTGAGGCGTAAAACTGGACGTGTGCTGAGGGCGGACAAGGAGGCTGATGTGGGAGGAATCTGTGAAGGGGTAGAGCATCACCTATGGCCAAGTGATTCTCATACTGCTTTGAGGAATTTATGCATTGCATTCCTTATAGCCCGTTCCGAAGTGTACTGCAGTTAGAGCGGAGGGTGGTGGGCTCTTGATAAAGGAGTGAAGTGAAAGTGACGGCCCGCTGGGCCGGTTACTTTGAGCAGCTGTACCAGGCTGAAATATACCTGGTGTTGGCTTTATAGTTAAGGTGGTGGGCTTGGGATTCTCAGGTCCTCAGTTTAAATCCTGCTTGGCTGTTGAATTAACGCCAGATGGGGTTGACTCAGCCTGTGTCCAATAAACTAACTCCCTTGATAATTGAGATAACCACCGGTCAACAAGCATATGAGACTGAGGATTCGTCATTCGGCCCGTTGGCAGTCCACCCACCATGATGTAACCACCTGCCATTCAGGCAGTCTTCTGGGCCCTGTTCTTTTTCTGGTTTTCATCAATGAACTCTCTGACTCTAGAAAATCCTCTTTATCTCTTTGCTGATGAAAGCCAGTTGCCGACTGGGCATCCTCCGTTGCGCAAAGACCTTCCTTGGCACACCTGAGCTCCTGACCACATACAATGCTTTTGTCCGCAGCCTGATGGAGTACTGCTCTCCCCTCTGGGCTGGTGCTCCCGCCTCTCATCTTTCTCGGCTTCACGCCATGGAAACCAAGGCACTTCAGATCATTGGTATCTCCCATGATGAGACTGAGTCTTTGGGTCTCTCACTCTCACTGCAGGCAGGTCGGTGGACTTTCTGTCTTCTCCCGTCTCCTCTCTGGCCTCACCCCCCTTGCTCTGTCTGATATATGTCCCCCCTCCACCCCCCCCACATTTCTACATGGCGCTCAAGGTCCGCCAGCAACTCCCTTCTGGTAAAACTACCAAAAAATCAAGAATCACTGCTCACCTTCACTCTTTCATTCCTCCATTTTCCTGCCTTTGGAGCAAACTCACACCCACTCTTCCCACCAGGTCTTAAAAACAGCTGTTCACCACCATCTCATATCTTCCCTGATCCAAAACCACAATCTTTTCTACCCCTGCTAATCCACCCCAAACCCACCTCCTTCAAATTCCCTGCTTTCCTTCCTGAAAGTCCCTGTGGTGTCCATTTTGTTTACCCTGTGTACCCCACCTCATCTGTCTCCCTTCCACAGATCTCCTTATGTCTCTGTTCCCCACTGGGTTTTTTTTCCTTCCCTCTCCCACCCCTCTTGTCTCCTGCTCCCCTGATTGTACGTTTCTGTGTGCAAGCTCTCACTGGAGCCTCGACAATGTATACCAAAATAAAAAATAAAAAAGATTGTCATCCTCCTGAGGTTGGCAAAATGAGTACCAGCTTGCTGGGATGATTGAGCCATTCGAGTATCCTGCGTCGGAGTGGCGACCTGTCCAGGATTGTGCCCAATAGCCCAAAAGACTGCTTCAGCAGCACTGACGCTCTGTACAGAGTATGGTCCCAATGGATTTGGATTTGCATACGAGGCTAACCCACCAGCTGTTGAGTTGGTTGCCAACGGGGTTACTATTCCTATTGCTGACCCTCCAATCAAATGTGAACCACCATCATTTGTGGAAACACAACCACAGGCTGCGGTGAACCGGTTGAAAGTGGGTAAAGCCCCAGGGATCTGTGGCATTCATGCTGAACTTCTCAAGGCTGGTGGAAATACTGTACTCATGTCGTTGCATGCAGTACTGTGCTCTGTTTGGAAAACAAGCAGAATCGCAACTGACTGGAAGAGGGGCCTTGTTGACAATCTCTGGCAAGGGAAAAGGGTAATCGCCAGGACTGCAACAACTACCGAGGAGTGACGCTGCTCTCAGTGCCAGGCAAGGTCTTTGCTCAGATAATTCTTGAAAGGATTCGCCACCACCCACTTGAGCACCAGTGCCCGGAGCAGTCAGGCTTTACACCAAAGAGGTTAACGATTGACCATATCTTTGCTCTTCGGGTCCTCACCAAATTCAGAAGAACGTTTCGGCAGGGGCTGCTGGCACTGTGTTGATCTCTGCAAAGCGTTCGATTCAGTGAATCTGGATGCCCTCTGGACAATTCTCGGTCTTCGTGGGGTGCCACCAAAACTGAGCAATCTGATGTCTGAACTGTACTATGGTAATGAGAGTGCTGTGAGGTGTGGTAGTTCCATCTCTGACTTATTTCCAGTCGTGACTGGAGATCGTCAGGGATGTGTCCTGGCCACCACACTTTTCAGTGCTTGTATAGACTGGATTCTGGGGAGCATGTCTGACAGATAAAGCTGCGGTGCATCATTTAGGAATGCAAAATCTCTGACCTTGATTTTGCAGACAATGCAGTCATCTTTGCGGAGACTCTGGGTAACCTTGTGGGGGCCCTCAAAGTGCTGAATGAGGAATCAAAGTTGCTGGGATTATGGGTTTCTCCTTGGTCAAAACTAAGATACAGGCTTTCAATGACATTTTGGATGCTATTATCTTGTCTGTATCTGTTTGCGGTGAGGATGTTAAGGGCACGGAGAGATTCACTTCCTCTGAAAGTGATATTTAAGTCTCCACTGGCTGAGCCAGAGGTCAATAGATGTCTGGGTCGGGCCTGGGAAGTCATGGATTCACTGGACCTTGTTGTACTGGTGGAAAGTGTACGCAGTGACGCGCTGCTCCCGCGCATGCTCACATACCTGACCTGACCTTTCCATTTTTGTGTTCACTTCCTGCACATGCCATGGCCTCGACTATTGCCTCGTATCACGCGACCCTCATTCCATGTGTGGCTTTCCAGAAACCTGCACATGGCCCCGACATAGGAGCTGGAAAATCAAGCTGTGTGATGCTTGAAAACTTGCATTGTTCGCGTTCAGTGCTGACACGGGATTAGGCTGGTAGATGAGCAGTTTGGACAGAAAAAAATAAAATTTTCCATATTTTGAAAAAGGGACAAAAATAATAAGAGGGAAACAAATGGAGTGGAAAGGTTCGACCTCAAGTGATGAATAAGTTGTTGACAGAAATTCTTTCTTCTGACCAAACCAAACCCTCTCGTGCATTTCCTAAGTGTTTATAATGTCTTCAAAGCCAAAAAAGGTGAATCTGCTACGATAACATTCATCAAAGGTAAGCTATTAAACAACTAAAACAAAGCAAAAGTAAGTACTTTCCACCACCGACATGATAACCCTCCACCAACAACCACCCTCATACCTTTCATCCTCTCCTTAATGCTGCAGCTGCCATGAGCCTTTCTTAACTCAGCCTCCATGGTTAAGCCTCCAATATCAGCTTTGAGACACAATTTCTGCACCATGCCCACAGCGAACACCAGAAAGGTTACATGTGGAGCCTCACAGGATGTAGAGCCCATTCGTCGATGACTCGTTGTCCTGGTCGGACTTTTGGAAGGATCTCCGCTGGCATTTATCTCATCTGTAAACTCCACCGTGCATATGGGCTGCTGTGGTAGGCTGCCCATGGCACCTCGGTCTAAAATTGGGATTTCCAGATCAATTCAGAGTTAAAACACCATGGGAGTAACGTCTCACGAATCTCCAAATCCAGCAAGGTACTTAAAAAAACCAAATTAAAAAACCTACTGTCCGGCACCGCCTGAACGGTGTTGTCCTGTCGTGGCCGCAGCACTGCTTCCGTGGGAAGCATCTGAGTGGTTCGCTGAAGAACTCTAGCAGGATGCGAGATGAGGGAGTAGAAATTAAGTAACTTGTACATGTCCTGCCAGCACTCTGCAGAAGGTTCACTCTGTTCTGACATGGACACAGAATCAGAGTCTGTGACCGGTTCGAGACCACCATCACACGAGTCCTTGCGTGCCGTTCGTGATGACTTGCGCTCTGACCGAACGAGCCGCCCACCACGGTGCACCCCGATGCTCCCAATATTCTGGGTCTGGGTGACGAATAATAACAACAATAATGGCAATAACAAAAATAATAACAACTAGAACTTCCGCTTACAACTGTGAGCAGTTATGCTGGGTACAAAACGACGCCCATTACAATGACTATGCCATCCAATGACAATACCATCCCACACTGTCCGTTCCAATGATGATGCCATCCCATGCTGTCCATTCAAATGACCATGTCATCCTATGTCATTTTTATCAAACTATATTTCTCATGACGAGTCGATCCCAAGAACTGCCACTTATAACTGTGAGCAATCATTTATACGTGGGCACGAACAAAACTGCGAGCAATGAGGAATAAAGTTTGATAAGTATGACATCATAGCCCACGTGGTTTGGCGGCCATATTGGATGGAAGGAAAACATTCAAAATATTTTTCTCTGAAATCACTTTACTGATTGATGTGAAACTTCAAATATATCACTGACTTCCCATGGTTTGATAATGTAGTCATCAGTCACATGGTTTGGCAGCCATGTTGGATAGAATGATAACCTTAACACATATATATATATATATATATATATATATATATATATATATATATATATATATATATATATATATATATATATATATATACATGTACATATTGTTGCGGAAATGGCCCGAAGTGTGTTATTAAAAATAGGATTATCCCAGATCCCCCATTAAATGCATGTTTAGCCAGGTTGTTCGGTAAATGGACGCTACATGTGTGTCGGGAGGTGTAAGAGGCTGTCCATCGTTGGTACATTGGTGGTGGACCGAGAAGTTCTTCCTCTTCCTTTCTCTCTCTGGACAATAGTCCCCGCCCAGTGCTGAGAGGGGGAGTGGCCTTGAGGAAGAAGTAAAACTGCAGTCGGTTTTGAGGCGAGCGAGTGAAGGAAAAGATTGCAGGAGTGCCGGGAAGACGGTGGTGAAACTGAAGGCCCAGTCACACCTTGACGTTTTAGCCAGCTTATGCCGATTTTTGGAAAATTTGTCTAAAACGCTGGTACACGTCGAATACGTTATGTGTAAGTTTTGATAACATTGAGAGCACACTGAAAAACACTGCCATACGTCGTTGTATGCTGGCTTTAAACGTTGTACTTTTCGGTTGTCCTCAAATTTTCCATGCTTGAAATTTTAAGACTTATGCCACTGTATGACTCACATGTTCCGCATAATGCTGGCCATTAGTTGTAGGCATGTCACGCGATCGTTGACACACGTTACTTGTGAGTTACTCATAAGTCGAAACACGTCGAGGTAATGTTTAGCGTACCCAAAACTTATTTCCAACCTATGAGTTACGTGTTGTACTCAAGTTACGCGATCGGTGACACACAGACACACGTTACTTGTAAGGTGCTCATAAGTCGAAACAAATCAAGGTAATGGTTAGCGTCAGTGTTCCAGACTCCTTGGTTTTTTTTTTGTTTGTTTGTTTTTTTCTTCCTTCCTTCGGTATGATGGTGATTTTGACACTTCGATTTCTAGTGCGGTTATAATATAATATAATTAATAGGCTGCTGCTCAACGATTTAAATCATAACCGCACTGTACACTGAACACCGTCATCCCGAAGAAAAAAAAAAACCGGGAGTCTGGAACACTGACGCTAACCATTACCTTGACGTGTTTCGACTTATGAGTACCTTACAAGTAACGTGTGTCTGTGTGTCAACGATCGCGTATCGTGCGTACAACTTATTCCCATCGCATGCGGAGCGTGTGTCATACGGCAAGTACGTCGTAAAATTTTCAACATGTTCAAAATTACAAGACGTACTCCACTTACTACGACGTATGATTGCGTACTTTAGCGTTCTATTCACGTATACCAAACTTACCCATACCGTATTCGACGTGCGCCAGCGTTTTAGACGCATTTTTCAGAGGTCGGCATATGCTGGCAAGATCGCCAAGGTGTGACTGCGATGTTGACACTTCCATTTCTGCGGCGGTTATGATTTGAATCGATGTGCGGCAGCCTTTTCATAACCTACGCCACGTCATCGTCGGCGATGCGTGCAGCGCGCTATGCATAAGTTAGACTATCGTTGGGCATAGGTTGTGAAGGCCGACAACAGGTTCAGCATTCGTTGGCATAAGTTATCCATAACACAACGAAACGTTCTGTGTCCGTTACTAATACGTTATGCATAAGACCAAGTCGTTATGAATATGTCCGAATCTTGAAAAAAAAAACATCAAAAGTTCAACGTAAGCCAGCGTTTTACATACATTTTAATACGTTGCCATTGCTGGCTAAAACGTCAAGGTGTGACTGGGCCTTGAGCGCCGGAGTGGCGCGATCGGCTGAATAGGGCTGGCTGTGTGCAAGTCAGCAGTCGGCTTTGAGGTGAGCAAGGGCCGAAAAGGAGAAGTGAAACTGAAGTAAAACTGCAGTCTGTTTTGAGGCGAGCGAGTGAAGGAAAAGACTGCAGGAGCGCCGACGATCGGCAGTGGTGAAACTGAGCTCCGGGGTGGCGCGATGGGTTTTTCGTCAGGAGCAGTCGGCTGGGAGGCGAGCAGTCGCCAGGAAGGCAAGCGGTGCCGGGAGAGCGCCAAGGTGGGGCGCGATCGGGCTTCGAGGCGAACAAGCAAAGGAAAGGCAGTGTGAATCTGCCGGGAGAGAAGCTGAACCTGAGCGCGACGAGTCTGCGATCGGCAGTGGTGAACTGAGCGCCGAGGTGGGGTGCGATCGGCTTTCATGAGGAGCACATCGACAGGTTCATGCGGAGTCCAGTGACAGAGCCTCTGACTGTCCCGACTCACCTCACGGCTTGACGACGTCTTGAAATCCCATGGACCCAGCCCCTGCGGAGCCCAACACCTTGATTTGGCCTGGTCTGGTGAACAGGCCAGGCCTAGACTTGTATACTGGACCTTGGGAGAAACCAGCTGAAACCCACCATCAATCTTTCGCTCTGGTGCAGTCGACCTCACGGGGTCAGAGCACGCCGAGGCTGTGTGCGTGAGG
Organism: Eptatretus burgeri; assembly: GCF_056783735.1. Lineage (NCBI taxonomy): Eukaryota > Metazoa > Chordata > Myxini > Myxiniformes > Myxinidae > Eptatretus > Eptatretus burgeri. The sequence goes on from NC_140973.1 coordinate 62,912,541, forward strand.
GCGGCGACACATGGACGAGCGCCATTTTGCCACGCGGCGTTTTTCAGCTTGGGTGCTCGAATCCGTAGACATCGGCTTGTCACGAGCCACATTCGTGCCTTTGACACTTTCCTCTCGTCCATGAAACATCACCAAGTAGTCTGTGGCTTGTCTGCATGCTGTCCATGTCTTGTCTGCATGTCGTTTAAGGTTTATCTCGTTAGAGTTCCCTTCGAAACCAGTAATCCGTAGTTCCCTAGTTAAGAACGGGTTCTAGATCAATTATAATTGTCGTGAATGCTTTGCTTGTGTCGTGTTCCCCGATGTCCCCAATAAATCTGGCTGATTCGTATGAAGTTGCCGCTTTGAATTAATTTGTGCCGCGCCGAGGAATGATCCGCTCGATTTGGATATAAAAACCAAAATGGTTACAGACTGGCAGAATTAGCTCGGTATCTGACAAAACCAGTCTGTAACCAGGGTCTATTTCCCCAACCGGTAAGGTCCAGGGGTACGTTGGTATCGCGATTCAAGACGCGTGACCAGAGGCCTGTGCCGAACCAGCCGGCGTTATAACCCCGGAGATGGCAGTGGTTAGGGTGGCGCCAAATCTGTAACATTTGGCTGTCGAGAGTAGGGTGCGAAAACCCAAACTGGTTACGGACAGTGATTGATGCCATCTTCCGAATCCCCCCCCCCACCCCCGTATCCTCAACTATATGTGTGTATATATGTATATATATATATATATATATATATATATGTATATATATACATATATATATATATATATATATATATATACATATATATACATATATACATATATATATATACATATATACATATATATACATATATATATATACATATATATACATATATATACATATATATATATACATATATATACATATATATATATATATATATATATATATATATATATATATATATATATATATATACACACACATATACACATATATAGTTGCACCAACCTCTGGAGGAGGATTTCAAAAGAAGAAAAAAAAGCATGCCAATCAACATCGAATGCAGACGTTGTGAAGCAGTTGAAACAAGTCATGTATTCAGAATGAACAAAAGGAGAAGAAAGGAAAGTTGTGCTTGACAGAAAGTTAGTCAATTTGAAGCCACTCTCACAGAATTATATTGATGGTGCTATTGTACACAGTCTGTCTTCCAAACAACTTAGTGCAAGATAGTAACGTGCGGAGACACGAAACCTGTTTCAACAGCAGATCCCAGGCCAATTGACTTTGTATTGTGTCTCAAAAGTGTCCTTTCACAAATAGAAACAACAGAAGATACGAAGCATGCCATCTGACGACGTGCATCTTGACTTCACACCTCACATAAGCCTTGTCAAATTCAAATTCAAAAAGAAGCCGATGCCATCTGAACCCCGAAGGCAGATTCAAGTATTGTCATTTTGCCAGCTGATACGAGACAGAGCTACTGTTGTTCAGAATAATCCCAGAAAGTGAACCAACTTCTGAAGGACGAAGAGGCTTACGTTGTGCTGCAGTCAGACCTGATGAAAACTTTCACGGGAAAGATCAGTGGAATGCTTACCAAGTTGAAGTGTCTGATAGCAATAACAGTTGGTGACTGGCAACAGATGAAGCCAACCGATGCAGTGATGGCACAACTCTAAGGTAAACCAAAAATGAATAACAAGCCAAGCATCCCTTTGATATGTGGGAGCTTACAAAACTATGAGCCATGAGGAATAAAGTTTGATAAGTATGACATCATAGTTTACATGGTTTGGTAGCCATATTGGATTGAAGGAAAACATTTTAAACATTTTTCTCCAAAACCACTTCACCGATTGTTGCAAAACTTCAAATACATCATCCACTAGCACGACTTCAAATACACTATAAATGGGTTTTAAAAAAAGGTTTGATAATGATTTCATCGGTTATATGATTTGGCAGCCTCAAAAAAAATTCCTTCTCTTAAACGGCTTAATCAATCGATGTAAAACTTTGTAAAACCACATCACTGATTGTTTTTCAAAAAAAAAAAAAAATGGCTGCCATACCACATCACCAATGACATCATCAATTTAATTCTCTCAACAAATTTCTGAGTAGATCAACCTCAAAAATTATCATATTGATCAGATGAGGAATTCAACCAATTAAGTTGTGAGGTCATATTTAGGGCACCGATGATGTCACCGTTATCAAATGTAATTCCCCATGTGCCACCTGTGCCAAGTTTTTTTCAATTTTTTTCATTTCACAGTTTCAGAGAAGATATCCAAAGTTTTTCCTTTTTTCCAACATGGCTATTAGGGTTGACCCATGACATCATTATAATTAAAACATTCTACATGAGTAACAAACAACAAACTAAAACATTCTTCACGAGTGAAAATTTTGTGTCAATTGGATAAGCGGTTGCAGAGAAAACAGGAAAAATTAGCACGGAGAGATGTATGTGCATACGGACAGATGAACAGACGATCTGAAAACAATGCCTCCGACAACTAAAAAAAAACATTAAAAAATATTCATGGGAAGGTGCTCCAATGTTGACAGTTTTGTGTCATTGCTTAAGCTGTTGCTGAGAAAACAAATTTAAAAGCGAATAAAGGTGAAAAAGCAAGGGGGGGGGAAGAAAAAAAATCCATACAAATATAATAAATATGATCTTCATCATAAACATAAATAGTTGAACCACGATTGTCAAAATAATTTGCCATTTAGAGACCGATTTTCCAAGATTTACATTAAAATCTCAGGCAAGCACAAGAAAGGGAAGTGCAAAGAATATTAAATAACTGAATGAGATGCTTCCATACATGCTTTACCTCTGATACCTTCTTGTTTCCCTTTGTGCTGCCGACCCTGAACGAATGAGCGATTTCCAAGCTTCCCCGGGATCCTCTCCCCGTATCGGCACGCTTTGGCACACGGTTTGATTTGTGCTGATTTGAATCTGCATAGTAGGCAGGAGTGGGCGATGTGGAGCCTGCCGAGTAACGGCTCAGCCGGATGTCCGTCTGCGTCGCACGCACATCCGCAATGACGGTGCAAAACTGGTGCACCAGGCGCACGAGTGCCATGTTGATGCGCTGATCGATCGATTGGCATGACACAGTCACGTGCCCACGCAGTGTGCTGGGCAGGGCGGTGCGGCTACGGTCGTGAAGGGACAGCGGTGGTGGAGGCTGCTTCCTTGTCGCTTTATCTGTAATCATTGCCGGCGCTTTGGCTTGTTCCTCTCGAATCACAGCGCGAACACTGAGTGTGTTGAATACGAGTGCTGGTATGGAGGTCCTGTTGTCTGGCGGAGGCATCGGGTAGAGCCTGTTTGGAAAATCAGGGGCCGATAAAGTCAGGACTATGCAGGAAAATTTTAGATCTACTTTAATATCAGTGATATTCAAAACTTCTTCCCTTAACATTCCGAATGATTGCTTAAAAAAAATAAAAATCAACTTCATGTTTGCTGTGATATGTAATAATAATGTAATAATAATAATATGCTACGTAACTGCACCGTTAAGCTGACAAGGAACTTCAACAACAAAAAAAGCCACCGTTAGGACCAAAGCCTGTACAATGGTTGCCAATCCATGGTTCTTTGCCCATGGTCTATCCTTTTGAAAAGCTGAGTTTCATGCAAGGAAGCAACACATACTAGTACAGTCAAAATGTCGGATGACCTCCCACAAATTGCAACAAAAGCAAACTCAACAGATTTTGATTCCTGGATATGTCCTCAGTGACAGAAAAAAAGTCCTAAGGGATCCTCCGGGGGGAAAGTCCTGAAATCATGGAAATCCAATATGGCCGCCACCCGGCTTCAGGGAAAATGAGAAAATTGTAAAGATTGAAATTTTAATTTGTAAATATATGTTTTTCTGCATTCTAATTGTTTCTAGTTATGGTCAGTATATTGATATACAAGAATAATTATAAAAAAGTGAAATGTATTGAGGGTAAAATAAAAAATTATAGCTTTTTTGTCCAAAAATGTCAATTTTTTGTCCCGAAAAAAAAAAATTTACATGATACTGATTTTGGCTCCTGGACCAAAAAAAAAAAAAAAGAAATGTTGAAGACACGAGATGAAATCAAGTCTATGGCAATACAATATAATTATGCAAATCATTGAAACATGACAAAATTCACAATTCCACTCGGGGCAATCACATCTGCCTGACGAAGGTTTCGAAATGAAAATGAAAATTCGCATTAAACTCAGAAAGTACATCCATTATAAACTTACTATACAGTATACATGTTGAGAAAAATCAAGCGTATTAAAGTTAGAACTCGACAATGTCATCATCATCCTCATCATTGTCACATGGAGTGTTTGTGCAGCCAGAGCCCCTGCAGTTTCCACAAGCTGCAGTGCACTCAATGTTGTGCTTCTTGCATGTGCATCTCATGGTGCTACATTCAGCCTGGCAGTTGCACCTAATGACACGTAACATCTTTTCAGGAGCTGGAGCTATTGACGTCTGAAGTGGCACAAAACCCTCGTCACACTTCTGCCAACCCCAGTCTGTCGGAGGAAGTTCATCTGCACATCCCTTCCATTCTTGGACTTGCAGATACACGCGCAGGCTGTGATACTTTGCTGCTTCTGATTTTGGTGGTAACGTCTGTGGTTGCACGTGAGAGGAGCTCCAAGCCACCTTGTCCTAGTACCGCTGATACCGTCGGGTGTCCAGGGTGTCGGTTGACATTCTGTTGTAGATTATCACCAATGTTTTTTCTCCTGCATCTGCCACATCACATACGGAAGCTGGATATGTGTCAAAAACCTTGGCCTGCTCACGGAATGTGTTGTTTGCTTTGAACTTTTTGAGGGAAGTTCCCTTTCCAATCCCATGAAGACGAGATGTCGTGTCGCACCCAAGAACTGCATGTAGAAACAGTATGTGCTTGCATATGTCTGTACCAATCATTTTCTTTGTAGCCCTGATGTTCCAGATGCGAGGCTTCTTCGTGTTCTTCTTTGGCTCAGGACAAAAGAAGAGGTCATGGGATTCTAAGCTTGCATGGTAGCAGAGGAGGACGAGGAGGTCTGTGTCATCACCAACTAACACAGTGTTGGTGACAGTAGCAGACTGCATGGCCTTCAGTACGATCAGGAGATCAGCATCCCCTGAGGCATGGTGCGTCTCACAGTTCTTCTTCTGAAGCTCTTCACTCAACATAAAAATGAATCGCTGTTTATTCTGCCTATTGGCAAGAAACTGTTCCTTCTTCATTGTGAGAAGCATGTCAGCTGTAAATGTCACAGTAGTGCCAGCATTCCCTTTAGACCATCTCTGGTGTGTCATGTCCTTCGTGTTGGTACTCTCATAACCATCAAACACGACTATGGCATCTCCGTACTTCTTCGTTACATAATCAGTGTACTGGTGGCATATGTCTCTGTCTGTAGATCCACGAGACCATGGAATGCGTTGAACAAGTGCCCCGCCATCCAAAACATACTGTTGCCCATCATTGGGGATATCGGCTGGGAGATCGGATCCAAGAAGATCCCAGATGGCATCAGCAAAGACTGGCTTGTGTGCTTCTCAGAGCTGAAGAGAGGAATCAAAGAGGGTTGGTGGATAGCTGCACAGTTCATATTTTAAGGCAGACTCCAGTTCTTCTGCTGTCTGTGCAACAGTGATCAGTCTCTGGAAGAGGAGTTTTGGGTCAACCTGGACTTGCTCTCCATCAATCTTGACAGAGGACTTCATGCCGAGGGTGACAACTTGGTCTTTCCTCTTAAATGTGTACTCGGCAGGTGTTTTCCCATCCATAGATTTCAATATTTTGGCTCCTACGGCATGTGCTGTATCGACGTTGACGGTGGGGTGTGCATGAACTCCAGTGGCAATGTTCCTCAGACGTAGATCACTACTGAACGGATTCCGTTCCTGTAAATACTGAAGAGCTGATAGTGTGTCCTTCCAGTCACGAGATTGTCTTGCCTTGGTCATGTCCTTGTTCTGCTCTCCAGTGTTGTAGTTCACACCTGTGAGCTCCTGCATTGCCTGGTTTATTTCTGCATAGGCAGGCATTGATAGTAGCCATACCAGCCGTTGTTGCTCTGTCATTCCTCGCCCTCGTGTGAGCCCCCCGCTGGTCTTCAAACTTCTCATCAGAACTTGTTCGATGATCAGGTCAGATGAAAGACCTTCCCACAAGCGATCACTTCGTCGAACCACATGGAACCCCTCATGAAAACGTTGTTGGACATTGGGATGTTGAGTTTTGAGGTTGGACATCTGCTGCAGATACACCCTCGCAGATTTGGCATACAGTTTATGGCCCGAGGCTGCCAGGTAAGGCAGCATTTCCTGGATGGCCTGAAGATGCAGTGCCCAGTTCCCAGTGCATTCTGCCCGGATGTATTTGCGTAGAATGTCTAGCATGTCCATATCCTGAACCCAGAATGCTGAAGTTCTTGAAGATATCTTTGCAGACTCGGCATGCTTCTGAAGGTGGTCTTTGATTCATTTCAAGACGTCAGACTTGCATACTTCTTCCACAGACTGGGGTTGGCAGAAGTGTGACGAGGGTTTTGTGCCGCTTCAGACATCAATAGCTCCAGCTCCTGAAAAGATGTTACGTGTCATTAGGTGCAACTGCCAGGCTGAATGTTGCACCATGAGATGCACATGCAAGAAGCACACCATTGAGTGCACTCCAGCTTGTGCAAACTGCAGGGGCTCTGGCTGCACAAACACTCCATGTGACAATGATGAGGATGATAATGACATTGTCGAGTTCTAACTTTAATACGCTTGATTTTTCTCAACATGTATAGCAAGTTTATAATGGATGTACTTTCTGAGTTTAATGCGAATTTTGATTTTCATTTCGAAACCTTCATCAGGCAGATGTGATTGCCCCGAGTGGAATTGTGAATTTTGTCATGTTTCAATGATTTATATAATTATATTGTATTGCCATAGACTTGATTTCATCTTGTGTCTTCAACGTTTCTTTTTTGTTGTCCAGGAGCCAAAATCAGTGTCAGGTAAATATATATTTTTTCGGGACAAATAATTGACATTTTTGGACAAAAAAAAGCTATAATTTTTTTTATTTTACCCTCAATACATTTCACTTTTTTATAATTATTCTTGTATATCAATATACTGACCATAACTAGAAACAATTAGAATGCAGAAAAACCTATATTTACATCTTAAAATATCAATCTTTATAATTTTCTCATTTTCCCCAAAGCCGGGTGGCGGCCATATTGGATTTCCATGATTTCAGGACTTTCCCCCCCGGAGGATCCCTTCGGACTTTTTTTCTGTCACTGAGGACATATCCAGGAATCAAAATCTGTTGTTTGCTTTTGTTGCAATTTATGGGAGGTTGACCAAATATTTCTGCTAAAATGCCTGTACTATACAGTTTATAACCGCTGTTGGACTTGGTCTGAAACAGGGGCTTATGTATTTGGTCTCGATTTTTGTGTCCGTGCGTGCGTCCGCAACCATTTCCCAGACATGCATTGACCCATGTTGTTCAAACTTGGCACACAGATAAGAAATGTTGGCTTGCATAAGCACGCAATTTTTTTTTTCAAGATCAGATCCAAGATGGCCGACTGGTGGCCATTTTAGTTGTAAAAAACCCGAATGTTGAACATGTCCTCAACCACTTCTCGGGCATGCATTTACCGATGTTGTTCAAACTTGGTACACAGATAAAGACTGATGGCTTACATAAGCACATCATTTTTCTTTGAGATCAGATCCAAGATGGCCGATTGGCAGCCATTTTGTTACTTAAATGTGTCCGCAACCATTTTGTGACATGCATGGTCCGATTTTGATCAAACGCGGCACAAGTACAGTACATGATGGCACAAACGTGCACCTCACTTCCTTTTGCAATCTGGTCAAAGATGGACAACTCGTAGACTAGCGGCCATTTTAGTTGCACATAAATATGGACTCGCCCTTTAACTCTGTACAGCAAAATTACAAAAACAATGGGGTCTGAGACATTTTATGTCTTTTTTACTTGTTTTTTAAGTCTTTGGTATGACTCGGACAAAGTTTGAATCATCAACCTCCCAGACTCTTAGCAAACACGAGCCATTATTCTACTGAATCTGATATGTTAAGCCGAGAGTCCACCATAATGTTCAATCAAATACATCGAATAGCCCTCTACCAAAAGCAACATCAAAAATATCTTCCACAAAAATACAAATATATTTTGCATACTTCCTATGTCTGGGAACTTTCCGGTCTTTGTTACAATCCGATTCAACGATGTCGGCCCGGAGGCAGCGCAGGGTGCCCGCCAGGGAAAGCTGTTCCCCGGTGTACTCCCTGTAATTCACACCTTCTGCTTCTCGTGCACGGATGCCCAACCTTTCCAACAGTGGGCGGAACACGACCTGCAAAAAAACAAAATTGACCGATGAAATTGATGACCATGGGCAACTCCGTTGAACAGTCCCAAAGGAGCAAGTTAATGTGTGATGGTGCACATCCCATTCATTCACATGAGCATTTCATCCATGTTTTAAAAATTCATACTTGCAACGACCATGGATTAAACAAACTCCGGAATTAGTGGGATCTACATTCTCACAAGGTATTTTGCCTCTTCTACCGTCGTGGCTAAAATTATTGGTACCCCTGCACTTTTTTCAAAAACACAATTTTCTCTATAAAAATGAGTTGAAATTGACAAAAGTATTTTGTCTCCACAATACTTTATTTCACTATTTATATTATATAACCTTTGTTTATGATTCAGAACTCAATATATCCTTTTAAATCAGAAAATAAAAAGAAATGACATTGATACAATTATTAACACCCTCGACTAAAAAAAATAATATTTGGTAGCACAACCTTTCGACAAAATAACTGCAGTCAAGCGCTTCTTAAAGCCATGAATGAGCTTCCTACACCTCTCTACTGGTAGTTTGGCCCACTCTTCTTGTGCACACTGCTCCAGCTCTCCCAGATTTGAAGGGTGCCTTCTCCCAAATGCTGTTTTCAGATCTCCCCACATGTGTTCAATGGCATTTGTATCTGGACTCATTGCTGGCCACTTCAGAACAGTCCAGCGTTTTGTCTTGAACCATTCCTGGGTGCATTCTGAAGTGTGTTTGGGGTCATGTCCTGCTGCAAAACCCATGACATTCGACAGACACCCAGTCTTCTGGCACTGGGTTGAACATTGCGCTCCAAAATCCCTTGGTAATCCCCTGATTTCATGATGTCATGTACACATTCAAGGCACCCAATGCCAGGTAGCACAGCAACCCCAAAACATCACTGAATCTCCTCCATGTTTGATTGTAGGGAAGGTGTTCTTTTTTTGAAGGATTAATTTTGTTTTCTGTAAACAGAGATGATGTGCTTTACTAAAAAGCTCTCATTTGGTCTCATCTGTCCACAGGACATTCTCCCAGAAGGATCTTGGCTTGTTCAGGTGTGTTTTGGCAAACTCCAGTCGGGATTTCTTATGTGCGTGTCTCAGCAGTGGGGTCCTCCTGGATCTCCTACCATTGAACCCCCTTTCATTGAGCTGGCGACAGATGGTGCGAGTTAAAACTGTCATACCTTGTGTCTGAAGGAGAGCTTGAATCTGTTTGGCAGTTGATCAAGGTGCTTTCTCCACCATTCGAACAATCCTTCGCTGCAATCTTCGATCAAGTTCTCTTGCTGCCATGTCCAGGGAGGTTGGATACAGTGCCATGGACCATAAACTTCATGATAACATTTTGTGCGGTGGACACAGGAACATCAAGGTCTCTGGAGATGGAATTGTAGCTTTGAGATTGTCCATGCTTGTCTACAATCTTTTGTCTGACAACCTCAGACAATCCTCTGGTTTTCTTTCTTTTCTCCAAACTCATTGTGGTACACATAGTGACACAAAACAGCAGAATGACTCCTTTTCACCATTCAAACTGGTTGAATGAGTGATTCTTATATTGCAGGCACCTGCAACTCACTGTAGGTGAGTTCAATTCCAACGTAGAGAATCACCTGCTTCAAATGTAAATATTCTAACAACTTCTAAAAGGTGGCAATTTATTATTTTTTTCAGCATTTTTTGTTTTGTTCTACTGCAAACCAAAGAAATACAAATGTGGACAGCAAAATATTTTTAAATTTCAACAATGTTCTGGAAGAAATGGTGCATTATTTGAAAAAAGTGCAAGGGTGCCAATAAAACCATGACAGTACATCACCACCAGTCATGAACCTGAGCATCGGCCAACTGCACTGCTGGAAGTCCTTTGTCCCCATCAATGTCGATCACAGTTTCTTGGCTTCCACTCATCTGTGAGTGTGTTCCCTCTGGAGTATTCTGCCCACTGGACAGCATGGCATTGAAATCTGTGGTCAGGTGTCCTGTGGGCAGCAAGCCGAGCGCAGAAATAACAACAGCAAGTGACAAGTATCAACTCGCCGACATTGTATATGGACTACATAGTTGACAAAACCATCTGCATCATATATTGGAGAAAATGATATATTGCATCATATATTACAGTAAAGTTGAGAGAAACCAAGTAAGCCTGACATTAAAAAAAAAATTTGAGTGCGAGTACATTGTGAACAGCTGAAACATTCCATTGCATTGCCACACTGCCAATCCGAGCTTTTGCATGCCAGCCTGCTTGCATTATTGTCCTACCTAAGACATCTCAAAACATGTTACATACCAGTCTGCAGGATGTTCTGGTCAAATCCATCAGGTGGAGAATCATGAGTGGACACATTCCTATCGCTAACCGCTTGTGACATCCAATTGTAGAAACTCATGTTGGAGGTCTCCATCAGCAATGGATGACCAGCAAAGACCTCTCCAGGTAAAGCTGTTGCTAGCAAAAAGCAAAAAACACGATACTTAAAGATGGTACTTAAAACATGGCAAACAAACATTTGCAGTGAGAAACGAGGTGAGAGCAGTTAGAAAATGAGGAGCTTATTTGCTTTAAGGAAACTAAAATTCCCGATATGCACCTGTGCGAGGAAGCGAACTAGTTTTGAGTGTTGCACCAGAAGCCCTAATCGGACTGCTGTCACACATGTTGTGCAAACTGCTGACACTCTCTATCAGTTTTGATGACATGGTTTCCTTGTGCGGCAATTCACTCTGTGGCAAAGGACCACTGGGAATGTGTGCTGGCGAGTCTACACCGACAGTTTCCCTGCTGGCATGGTTCAGGACTTGGTATGGATGCACTCCCTGTGGAACACAGCCAAAACACTCATTCCAGGGCAGCAACATCCTTTAGTACTTGCACACCTGGATAGCACAGCGTGAAGGGGCCGAAGAGTAAAATGTGAGTACATTCTGTGGAGATGTACTGCAGGTAAGTAGCGTCTCCACTGTGGGACCTGCGACGCTAGCTCAAAACAAAGCATGACAACAAATGAAGTTTGAGGCAGACTTGTAGTTGTAAGTCAGACTCTTAATTAGCAATGGAAGCAAAACACATTTAATCAACTCGGAATAATCGGCAGAAAAGCTGTGCCAATTTACATAAAATATGCAAATCGGAGGTGCAGTGGCTTACAAAACAGAGGTAATTGTTTATTGCCCAAAGAGGCTCGATAAATGCTCCAGAATAAAGGTGGTTAATTAAAAATAAATGGCGATAACGTGCATAACAAGTAAATGTGGTTTGGTTTAGCAGAGAAATAATTGCAGAAGAAATAATCTCCAGAAGCCATAACCTTGTGCTCGTTTTGAAAATGCACTACATTGTACCCTGTAGCTCTCAGAACACCTAGTGTTAATGCCAGTTAATTGTTTACAGCCAAAAGGAAATGTCCAAAATTGAACTCGTCTCACATAATACTCCTGATGAAAATTAATCACATTTTGGATTCTGCTCAGAAGCAACAATAGCAGGCCAAAGCGACAAAAAAAAAACAGGCAAGCAGCAACACCGGATTGTGAAGTTCTTGAGAAAACATTCAATATGGAGGAAAATTAATATACACCAAATCAAGGCATATGGTTCAAATTTCGAGAAAGGTGGAGAAAAATAAGATAATATAAAATCATAAAAAAACAGGAGAATATCCCAACACTGTTTTTACCCGTATAGGAAATCCAGACTTGACCGGGGTGTGAGGTTTGGAAAACTTGCGCATGATGATGTCTGAGCCATCAACTGGCCCAATGTGACCCGGTGGTGAGTGATGGCTCCCAGCACCATTAGTCTCCAGCAACATTGTATTTTCGCTCACCATACCTGCGCAAAGTGCCAATGCTGAAAAACTAAACTTCATGAGAAGTACTTTCATGAATAAACAGACGTGACAAACTCCATAAGTAAGAGATGGTACAACTGCATTATCAAAGCAATGACCAGCATTTAAGTCCAAAAATGTAAAACTTTTCATTAATCATTTTCCTAACATACCCAATTGTTTGTTCTGTCAGACTATCCTGTAGGTATTATAGGAGGTGTACCGTTTATTGTGCAATAGCCAAAATGCAAGCGCTCTACAATTTTCCACGGCATCAAATGTATTTGCACACTCAGTAGTGCAGCAAGACTATACCAGTGTCAAAGTCCACCTCTGCGGCTTCACAGCTTGCATCACTGTGCAGTGGCCCCCGACTCCCGGAAAGTGGCACCATCACCACGGCACCCGCGCTTGGCTTAGTAACAGCGGCTGACACAGCTTGCAGTCGAGAAATGTTCTTGGAGCCGAGGTGTCCAGGGGTTGCTACAATAATCTTCATCCACTGCCGGGCCAACGCTATCAATCCATTTTTCAACGTAACCAGTGCAGGAAGTCCATCAGCCTATTATGGAAAAACGAAATGAACAACATACACGGGCAATAACACAAAAAGACAACACCACAGCCCCGCCACACCAGATCAGACAACAACTACACCAAACAGAAGAAGAAAAAAACATCTGTGTCTGGTATGTTTGGGTGAATGTGTCGGTCTGTGTCTGCAACACAATGCAAATGTCTCCATGACCTAAACTGGTGAAAAAGCTAAACAATGCAACTGCCTTGCACCTTATCATTGGGTCTCAAGTGGTGTAAGTGAGGAGGTCTATGGCAGAATGATCCATGCACATTCATAACTGATTAACCTCCTGAAGGTATACAACCTCTGAAGGATGGTGCTCATTCCTAATGTAGAACACCCAACTCACCATGGTAGCTTCCTCCACCACAGTGTACTCTACACGGTGGAGGTAGCGATGCAAGATATTGCAGAGCAAACAAGAGGGGTTTTCCTGCAGCAGACGAGCCTGTTTGACGGTACGCCAATACTTGCTTTTCATTGGCATGTGGATGCTTTGAACCTAATGGGTGATTGGTAAAATATGTATGTATATATATATATATATATATATATATATATATATATATATATATATATATATATATATATATATATATATATATATATTTTATACAAACAAATAAATGCACCGAATCAAGAGGGCCTGAATAAAACCGACGAGGAAGAAAGCACAAGGCACTTCATTGGAAAATGTTTTCGAAAATAGTTGCAATATGTATTTTGACAGAGCATATAAAAATAAAGTGCTGTTAAACTCGAATTGTGAAAATGCCTAAATCGGAACATTGTACACAACCGTTCATGGGCCACAGGCTTCTCAATAACAAAGAACTGAGTTAGGTGCAAGTTAAAAAGATATGCTTGTTGCATGTCAACTGGAACACAAAGTTTATGCAAAATCCTTAAAGCAGTCGCGAATTGGGAAAGGTTGAATTGCTCCATGGAACAAGGTACGAAAGGAATGCACATTTTTATACCTTGAGTGCCTCCGTCATGATGCAGGCAATCACCGCACACATGCGCAACATTCCAGAGACTCGTACTTTGTCCAACGATGACTTGAGCTGGTCCAATGGAACGAGCCATGCTCCAATCGCAGGGCTGGCTGTGCTCAGCAAGTTCAGGTGCCTGGGGGTGAAGGACGTTTTTCAAACATTAAATGTATTTGCTGCGAAAAAAAAGTTTCCTATCTTCACACGTTATTGTTCTATAATTTCACACAAGCTTTGGCTTTACTTTACTGTTTGCAGAAGAGGTCAGAAAGGATGTGTGGTTCAGGCAAGAATGCACAGAAAATGCCAGTCACATATTGTGCTACCAGTACCATCATCAACACCCCCCCCCTCCCCCTTCCCATTTGCAATGATGGCAAGACATCAATCAGTAAAGTGATGTCATAATGAATCTCCAGCCAGGAATGAACTCAAGAGAACTTTCAGCTGGGAAGTCCTGGTGACCTTCTCATGGTGGAATCAAGCATATCACAAGTCATGGAATTCAGTTAGGATGTGCATCGTTCCAATCAACAACAAAGAGGCTTGGAATCTATCACACACCGGGAGTAGCTCTGGGCAGGTGGCAGGTTCGTAGGAGCGGCAAGGTTGAACCAGATGGTTTCAACAGTGAGTATGGCACTGCACGAGTCTGGTGGAGGTGCCACCAATGAGCCTTCTTTTTTCAAATCGTCAGATTCGACGCCTTCGTCCTGTGCAATGCAGCAAAACACAGCAGGTCGCAAAGGACACAGGCACAAGAGACTTCACAGGGAGTAACCATAGACAAACCATAGACAAAACATAGACAAAACATGAAAATAAAATGCAAAACTTCAAATTCCCTGCTTTCCTTCCTGAGAGTCCCTGTAATGTCCATCTTGTATACACCGTGTTCCCCGCCCCATCCCTCTCCCTTCCACAGATCTCCTAATGTCTCTGTTCCCCACTGTTTTGTCCTTCCCCCTCCACCCTCCCTAGTTGTGCATTGTGTGTTAGCTCTCTTACGAGCCTCGACAATGCATGCAAGAAAGGAAACGTTTTGTTAACATTTATAAAACTACTGAAATAAACAAATAATATAAGCCCCATTATATTAAACTGGTACCAGTGTACGATTGTGTGTTATGAGGAATCCTTGATTATTACCTCAACCACCAAAGGTGGAGGGAGGATGTTTTTTTCACCTCTGTCTCTCTTGTTTGTCTGCTGTCTGAGCAGGATATCTCAAAACTTTATGGACAGATTTGGATGAAACTTCGTGGACAGGTTGAGGGCATGACAAGGATGAACCGATTTTTAGTGAAGATCCGGATCCAGATACTAGACCTTAACTTCAGCATTAATATATGGGACCAAAAACTATATATATATATATATATATATATATATATATATATATATATATATATATATATATATATATATATATATATATATATATATATATATATCATTATCTCTCAAAACGTTGTGGAAGGGTTATGACAAAACTTGGTGAATGAGTTGGGTAGGTGACAAGAACAAGCCAATTAGATTTTAGCTCAGGTCCGGATGCAGATCCGGCCTTTCAGTTGGATACAAAACGTAAACTGTTCAGCCTGGCAGAGGTATGCGCTCTGCCGAGTGCCATTCCAGTTATATCTTGGAATAATTGAGTGATACAACCAGTCTGAATCTGACGTGAATAAACATTCTTTTAATGTCTTTTACCCTCACCAGAGGAGAGGGTATTGCATTTGGGTCCATTTTTTTTTTACTTGCGAAAAGTGAAGATTTTTCAAGTACATTGGTTGGTCTTGTGCGCTATTCTGTCTGTTTGTTTGTTTGTCTGAATGTCAATCGAACTACAGGTCACAATTTTAAACCGTTTTTCAAGAAATGTCACAACCTGGTAGATTTCATCATAAGCAAAGAAGCCTATTGATTTTGTGGTCAAAAGGTCAAAAAGTCAACAATTGGTCAAAGGTCAACAAATTGGTTGAATTTCTAAAATCCTCAATTTTCATTCGATTATCTTGAAATTTGAACAAGATATGCATATCAGGTCACTGAATTCAACGAACAAGCATTTTTGAGGTCAACGTCGGCCAAATTTCTAAAATTGTCAACTTTCATCCGATTGACTTGAAATCTGAAAGAGGAGTTGCATATTTGATCATTGAATTTAACCACCAATTATTGTTTTAAAGGTCAAATTTGTTTTATGGATTTCGCAAGTATCGTGCTATGCACGACATCGGTCTTGTTTGTTTGTTTGTATGTCCACACATAATGTGCTAACGTTGGCCACAAACACCACATAGTGGTAGTCAGTTGTACACCCACGTTGTCTTTTTTCAACAGAGTACCTCTTTAAAGTTTGTACAATTAGAATGTGAGTTTGTCTCTAAAATATGTATGGTACAATTGGAACGGGGGTACGTTTAAAATATGTACTATAAAACCACACAAAAACACATCCAGGCAAGGGTCTGCAATCTTTGATTACTCATTCTAGTTGCCTTTCTTTTTGTTTCTGTTCTAACTCTATTGTCGGCAATACATCATCAATCAATAACAAACAAAACAAACGAAAATATTTCACAGAAATTAGAACGAAGGAAAACTGCAACTTGAATTTTCAAGAATTCCATCAAGCAAAATTAAAGGAATATAATATTTCTCAGGTTGCATAATAAGAAGCAGGCACCCTGGCAATGAGAAACGCCTGGTGATGACGTCACATATTGCAATAAGCCACACGATGGTTATTGTTTTTCATTACAAAATGTGGAGGTAACTTAATTTGTTGATTTATTCTGTTCAGGAGATTTTGGTTGGTGCTGCCTTTTTTTGTGGGGAGAAATTCAATCACCATTCTGAGGTGCACCAAGGGTATCATGAGTGAACCGATTGCTTCTGTATCCATCATTTCCACTCCTTGCATTCTCCACTACCCCTCATCCTGACCAATATCCCTTATTTGTCTGTCTCCATCTATTTTCTCCCTCAGCCATGCTGTTGGTGTTTCCACCTTTTTATCTGCTGTTCCTTTTGTTCTGTTGTGTCCTGATCTGATCTGATCTGTTCTCACTTTTCCAAGAGCCTTGATACTGGACTGCACATAAAAACTAGAAGAGCACTCTTAGACATCACGATGTTGTCAGATATGTCTTCACCCACATTATTACATCATTATACATACTTGTCCCAGGTTTGATATAAATCCCTGAACCCAGATTTAAAATATTAAATCATTCTGGCTGCCAGACCGTGTGTCCGATCAGGTTGAAATTGATTCCCCATAAATATTCAATCATAACTTTGACATTTCATGTCGATTGAAGCAGTTCAAGAGAAATAATTTTTTAAGATCTTGGTTCAATCCAAAATCACTGCCAGACAATGTGAGCTATTAATTATTTGTGAACACCCTGGTATCCCCAAGGCTTGGGGGTCATGTTGGTGAAGTTTCCCCTTGATCTTCCAAGCCGTTCTGGAGAAGAAGCTTATGAAAGGTTTATTCTTCAACAACAACATCAAAAAAAAAAAAATCACAGCTGGCAAACCGTGTGACCTATGATGTCATTAGTGGGGAACTTTTTGTTCCTCATGGATAGGTGATCATACCTGTAAAATTTTGCCAATATCTGTTTAGCCATTTCAGAAAAGAAGATTTTTTAAGGTTTTTATGGTTAAAAAAAAAATGACTGCCGAACCACATGAGCGATGACATCATCTTTTTTTCCCCCCGACACAATTTAGCCCTAGAAGACCCTCAAAACATTTCATACTGATCGGATAAAGTGTTCGACGTACACAATGATGTCAAAACAAAGTCACCGATGACGTCATTAAAAAAAAAAATTTTAATTGTTTAATCACACTTGTTTCCCATGAGTACTTGACAAGTGCCAAGTTTAAATTTTTTTCCATGGAGAGGTTTCGGAGACAGAGATCCAATGTTTTTCCTTTTTTTCAACATGGTTGCCACACTACATGACCTATGATGTCATAATTACCATCAAACATTCTACATGAGTAATTGCACCATTCGTGAAAATTTTGTGTCGATCGGATAAGTGGTTGCAAGAGAAAACAGAAACAACTAGAACGGGCACTCGGTGGAGTGCATACCTTCGCCGCCGCAACTTTTTTCCGGGCACATTTGAAAAACGTCATTTTAAAACGTCCATGACGTCACAACCATCAGTCCGATTGACGTCAAATTTGGTGTGTAACCTCCTTGAAGGCAGTCCAACAAAATGGAATGATAAACACTGAAAAATTAAAAAGTTGAAAAATGACGTCATCTTTTGACGCACTTCCGGGGACATCACGTCCAATCGGGGACTACCATTCTGAAAGCTCGTAGTTCACTGAACGTTTTAACGTTGGTTTCATGTCAATAGCTCAATTATATCTGAAGCTATGTATACAAGTATATTTTGACCTTGAGTGTGACCTTGACCTTGACTACAGAGTTAATTGGCAAAACCTTTACATCAATAAACAGATATTTTGGTACTGGTCCTAATGCCTGGATTTGGGAGACTTTGCTTTCTAAATTATATAGCTATTTGAATGTAAAATATCAGGACATTTTAGCCACAATTGAAAAACGTCATGTTCAAACGTCAATGACGTCATAACGGTAAGTCCGATCGAAGTCAAATTTGGTGTGTGACGTTCTTAAGGTAAAGGCCCGGTCACACCTTGACGTTTTAGCCAACGTATGCCGATTTTTGATTTTTTTTTCTAAAACGCTGGCACACGTTGAATACGTTATGGGTAAGTTTTGATAACATTGAGAGCACGCTGAAAAACACTGCCATACGTCGTTGTACGCTGGCTTTAAACGTTGTACTTTTTGGTTGTCCTCAAATTTTTTCATGCTTGAAATTTCACGACGTATGCCGGCGTATGACTCACACGTTCCGCTACGCTGGCCACAAGTTGTATGCACGGTCTGCGATCGTTGACAGACGTCAACACATGCTACTTGTAAGTTAATCATAAGTTGAGACACGCCGAGGTAATGTTTAGCGTACCCGAAACTTATTTCTAACCGATGATTAACGTGTTGTTGGCACGTTACGCGATCGTTGCCACACATCGACAGACGTTACTTTTAAGTTACTCATAGGCTGAAAGACGTCGGTATAATGGATCGTCCTTGCGTCAGCGTCCACGGCCACGGCCAGGACACTTATTTGCAGCATTCTTCAAACTTTTCTTCGGCATGACGAGGATGTTCACACTTCGATGTCTAGCTTGGCTATGATTCCAATTGTCCATCGGCAGCGTCTATTTAAAATAGTCGAGTTTGAGCGTTTTAACACGTTCAGAAGAAACGCTTCAAATTTCCAAACCCCAGCGTCAAAAAACAAAGGCGAGTGACAGCAATTTAAATCGTTCATTGTAAACAATGAAAATAGCAGAGTGGTACCGTTTAAAAGTCGTTGAGTGTAACAAAAATCCAATTGTTGAGCGCAAGCCTCTACTTTCAATAGTGGGGTTTGAGCGATTTAGCACGTTCAATAGAAACGATTAAAATTTCCGAGCGCCAGCGTCAAAAAACAAAGGCGAGTCACAGCAATTTAAATCGTTCATTGTAAACAATGAAAATAGCTGAGTGGTACCGTTTAAAAGTCGTTGAGTGTAAAAAAAATCCAATTGTTGAGCGCAAGCGTCTACTTTCAATAGTGGAGATGCAGCCATTTAAATCGTTGAGTGGCAGCCTATGAACCTACCCGTGGACACGCGGACGCAAGGAGGATCCATCATAACCCACACCCTCCCCCTCACACTCACCTACTACTGCCAACATGAACAAACTACTACTAATACTAATACTAATACTGATACTGATACTGCTGACATGGACATCGACTCAAAAAGGAACTCGAAAACACTGTTGGGTTCCCCTTTTATGAGCAGCATTTTTATATACCAATTCCCAAAACTGCTGGGAACACGTCGTTATATGGCAGTTGTAAGCTAGAAACATGTTCATTTATTTTTTTTTGTCGACCGGAAGACGTCATTGGAATACGTCTACATACGTCGATGTGTGTTGGGACTACGTAAGGAATTGGTTCAAAGCACGTCAAACACAAGTTAGAAATAAGTTTCGCGTAAAAAAAGACATTACCACGACGTGTTTCGACTTATGAGTAGCTTATAAGTAGCCTTTGTGGACGTGTGTAAGCGTCCACATATCGTGTGTAAAACTTATCCCCATCGCATGCGGAACGTGTGTCATACGCCGAGTACGTCGTAAAATTTTGAACATGTTTAAAATTTCTTGACGTACTCTACTTACTACGACGTATGATAGCGTACGTTAAGGCCCGGTCACACCTTGACGTTTTAGCCAACGTATGCCGATTTTTGAATTTTTTTTCTAAAACGCTGGCACACGTTGAATACGTTATGGGTAAGTTTTGATAACATTGAGAGCACGCTGGCATACGTCGTAGTACGTTGCCATACGTCGTTGTACGTTGGCTTTAAACGTTGTACTTTTCGGTTGTCCTCAAATTTTTTCATGCTTGAAATTTCACGACGTATGCCGGCGTATGACTCACACGTTCCGCTACGCTGGCCACAAGTTGTATGCACGGTCTGCGATCGTTGACAGACGTCAACACATGCTACTTGTAAGTTAATCATAAGTTGAGACACGCCGAGGTAATGTTTAGCGTACCCGAAACTTATTTCTAACCTATGATTAACGTGTTGTTGGCACGTTACGCGATCGTTGCCACACATCGACAGACGTTACTTTTAAGTTACTCATAGGCTGAAAGACGTCGGTATAATGGATCGTCCTTGCGTCAGTGTCCACGGCCACGGCCAGGACACTTATTTGCAGCATTCTTCAAACTTTTCTTCGGCATGACGAGGATGTTCACACTTCGATGTCTAGCTTGGCTATGATTCCAAATGTCCATCGGCAGCGTCTATTTAAAATAGTCGAGTTTGAGCGTTTTAACACGTTCAGAAGAAACGCTTCAAATTTCCAAACCCCAGCGTCAAAAAAAAAAAAACAAAAAAAAAAAAACAAAGGCGAGTGACAGCAATTTAAATCGTTCATTGTAAACAATGAAACTAGCTGAGTGGTACCGTTTAAAAGTCGTTGAGTGTAAAAAAAAATCGAATTGTTGAGCGCAAGAGTCTACTTTCAATAGTGGGGTTTGAGCGATTTTACACGTTCAATAGAAACGATTAAAATTTCCAAACCCCAGCGTCAAAAAACAAAGGCGAGTGACAGCAATTTAAATCGTTCATTGTAAACAATGAAAATAGCTGAGTGGTACCGTTTAAAAGTCGTTGAGTGTAAAAAAAAATCCAATTGTTGAGCGCAAGCGTCTACTTTCAATCGTGGAGATTCAGCCATTTAAATCGTTGAGTGGCAGCCTATGAACCTACCCGTGGACACGCGGACGCAAGGAGGATCCATCATAACCCACACCCTCCCCCTCACACTCACCTACTACTGCCAACATGAACAAACTACTACTAATACTAATACTGATACTGATACTGCTGACATGGACATCGACTCAAAAAGGACTCGAAAACACTGTTGGGTTCCCCTTTTATGAGCAGCATTTTTACATACCAATTCCCAAAACCGCTGGGAACACGTCTTTATATGGCAGTTGTAAGCTAGAAACACATTCATTTTTTTTTTTTGTCGACCGGAAGACGTCATTGGAATACGTCTACATACGTCGATGTGTGTTGGGACTACGTAAAGAATTGGTTCAAAGCACGTCAAACATAAGTTAGAAATAAGTTTCACGTAAAAAAGACATTACCGCGACGTGTTTCGACTTATGAGTAGCTTATAAGTAGCCTTTGTGGACGTGTGTAAGCGTCCGCATATCGTGTGTAAAACTTATCCCCATCGCATGCGGAACGTGTGTCATACGCCGAGTACGTCGTAAAATTTTGAACATGTTTAAAATTTCTTGACGTACTCTACTTACTATGACGTATGATAGCGTACTTTAGCGTTCTACTCACGTATACCAAACTTACTCATACCGTATTTGACGTGCCCCCAACGTTTTAGACACATTTTTCTTAGGTCGTCATACGCTGGCAAGATCGCCAAGGTGTGACCGCGATGTTGTCACTTCCATTTCTACGGCAGTTATGATTCGAATCATTGTGCGTCAGCCTTTTAATAGGCTACGTCACGACATCGTCGGCGATGCGTGCAACGCGCTATGCCGAAGTTAGACTATCGTTGGGCATAGGTTGTGTAGGCCAACAACAGGTTCAGCATTCGTTGGTATAAGTTATCTATAACACAACGAAACGTTCTGTGTCCATTACTAATATGTTATGCATACGACCAACTCGTTATGAATACGTCCGAATCTTAAAAAAAAAACATCAAAAGTTCAACGTAAGCCAGCGTTTTACATACATTTTAATACGTTGCCATCGCTGGCTAAAACGTCAAGGTGTGACCGGGCCTTTAGCGTTGTACTCACGTATACCAAACTTACTCATACCGTATTTGACGTGCCCCAACGTTTTAGACACATTTTTCTTAGGTCGGCATACGCTGGCAAGATCGCCAAGGTGTGATCGCGATGTTGACACTTCCATTTCTACGGCAGTTATGATTCGAATCGTTGTGCGTCAGCCTTTTAATAGGCTACGTCACGACATCGTCGGCGATGCGTGCAACGCGCTATGCCGAAGTTAGACTATTGTTGGGCATCGGTTGTGTAGGCCGACAACAGGTCAGCATTCGTTGGTATAAGTTATCTGTAACACAACGAAACGTTCTGTGTCCATTACTAATATGTTATGCATACGACCAACTTGTTATGAATACGTCCGAATCTTAAAAAAAAAACATCAAAAGTTCAACGTCAGCCAGCGTTTTACATACATTTTAATACGTTGCCATCGCTGGCTAAAACGTCAAGGTGTGACCGGGCCTTAAGTCCGACAAAACGGTATGATCAAAACTGAAGAGATCGAAAATTGAAAATTTACGTCATCTTGTGACGTCATTTAGACGCACTTCCGATGACGTTACGTCAAATCCGACACTACACATCCGAAAGGTATCTCGTCATGGAACAATATGGCAGTGGTTGCATGTCGATAGGTGTATTATGAAGGAAGTTATGCTCAAAAGTGTTTTTGACCTTTTCATGACCTTGACCTTTGACCCGATCGCTCCCAAAATCTAATCAAATCGTCATTGGATACTCACGAATCATCCCACCAAATTTCATGCAATTCGGTTTAATACTTTCTGAGTTATGCGAATAACAAACAAACACACATATTCACAAATAAATAAATACACAGCGACCAAAACATAACCTTTCGCAGAATGCGAAGGTAATTAGCACGGATGGACAGACAAAGCAAAAGCATAATGCCTCCGGTGACTTAGTCAATGGGACTCCAGAAAAACACAAACTACAGAATGGGACGACAACTACTCCCACTACTACAACTACCTCCACCACTACGGCAATGACAGCCATTGCCACATTGACTACGGTGCCATGAAACCAAGTGACCACGTTCTCAACACCACTGCCTTCAGCCAGATTTTAAATCACAACCTCTTACATTATCACCATCAGGCACCACCATTTCTGGCCACCAGCTGATCATACATGAAACCAATTTAGTTTGCTTATGGAATGTCCAATTGACTTGGAACATAAAATTCATCAATGAAAAGCAAATAAAATTTCCTTTCATATTCTCCCATACGCTTAAGACCAAGACCTTTCCATCCACTCGTAGTTCTGGGGTCACCTGATCATCGGAACTCGAAGACGAGCCCCAGAACAGAGTCTCGTGTTCTTCGGGTCGTGGAGTCGCGTCCGAGTCCTCGGTGCTGTATCCACTTCCAGTAGCCGAGTTGGAAAGGCCGCCGGCACGCTCGGCACCGAGACAGAACCCTGGCAACACCCCTTTCTGCATTCCACCTGCGGGACAGGCATCAGAGTCAAGTTATCGGCGAAACGATCCTCAACCTCGGAAGTTCTCCAAACAACTGATACTGTGAAATCGTGCAGGTGAGAGAGAGAAAATGAAAAAGGACAACCCTGCAATGCGCTATCTTACAAAAGAAAAACATGTTATCAAGCTAGCATGATAAAGACAAGCAAGGTTGTTGACCTCCTCATTAAATTGAAGCCCTTGAGAAGATTTTGGATTAGATTGCAAAAGCAATTGAGTTATTGGTTTTCCTATCATCTTATTGAAATAAATCTCAAAAACCACTCATTTTAGCAATAATATACCTTGTTACAATATACTGCCTGCTGTTCTACAAATCAAAAAGTTTATGAACTCAAGGAGAGCAGATTCATGGAGCGACGTTTGGGGGGGGGGGGGATCAAAAGTCTATTTTTGATCGCTTTCAAAATATTTGCAATATACAGATTTGTGCGCAAGGTGGCAGGCAAGACACAGCAGAAGCTTTTGATACCAGCGATCTGTAACATTGGTTTTTCCAGACTGAAGGTGGAGGAAAAGTATGAACTAGAGGGCCAAATGACAAGATGAGGTGAAATGCTCCATTCATTTTTTGTTACATCACCAAACTATTGATCACAATTAATCACAATTTAAGCCAAAACCAGTTTCCCCGCTGTGAAGACATCGGTGAAACGAGACAGAGTAATTAAAAAATAATATTAATAATAACATTTAAAAAGAACTGCAGAAAGCCATTTGCTTGGTCCAGAAAATTTTTTGAAGAAAAACAAAATAGAAAAATAATTATTTCAAACTTTTCAGCAATCAGGCTAAGGTCACAAAAGTAATTTATCAATTGATGATGAGTGACACTAAATGTTATCTATGTGGTATGATAACCAACAGATAAACCATTTCAAAAGTGGTGGTTAAATGCGATGCTGGTATTGCATTTTAAATGAAGTAAAATGGTGCACCAGCTGGTTGGTGCACTAGTTGCTACGCAGTTACAATTGTGATGCCAATGACAGCTACAATGCTGAAAAAGTTAAGCTGCACCAGAGTACAAACAATGTAAAGCGTTCACCTTTCACCATGACGTCCTCAATACCACACTCAAACATAATCCACCCCCAAGCATTTGCAGATGTGGCCGAGTGTGGTTTGGCCGAGCACTCGTGGATGCACATTTCACTCGGTGACGATTCGGCATCGTCCATGACAAACAGCACGCGAGACTTGTCCGCCGGGATTGCGGTGACAAAGTTGTTTTCCAGTTCTTGGCCTGAGAATGTAAAATTGAGTTTTTAGAATGTGTGCATGCGTGTATGTGTGTACATCTGTGTGCGCCTGCATGAGAAACCAAATCAAGCTGTGGGCAATGTCACTCACCGTGAACTAGTAGGCCACGTAGCTGGCCATGAGCGCGTCTCATGGTGAGCCGAGCAGCGACTTCACGGGGCCAGTCGGCAGCAGTGGTGCTGCGTAAAGATCCAGTGCACTGGGGCTGAAGTCGACTCGCCTGACCAGACGTGCTGTCCATTGTCCCTCCTGAGCGGCCACCTTCATCCAAAACACATCTGCAAATGTGCCATCACACCCAAGAGAGACCGTTTAAAGTAAAATGTTGGTGAACAGATGATCGAAGGTACGCCAATGGCGTTTGTTTTAACTCAATGTAAAAGTGTTACCCCAGCATTGTGTCCCAATGTCAGACCTGTTCATTAGGAGTTGGCAAGACAAAGAATGGAAGCTTAGACACAAGAGGGACATGCAAGGTGAGGCTTGCATGATGGAGCTGGGTCCTGCAGATTCCTCTATCAAAGCTTGCAAAAGACAAATATTTACCTAAAAGAGAATACCAGAGAAAGTCAGGCAGAGGGATAGAGAGTCATTGAGTCCTTATGCAACAAAATAATTCATTAACATAATAAGAGAAAAAAAAACAAAAGAAAGAAAGAAATGAAAAACAGGACCAAGAATGCAAGTCGACTGAAACCGATTGTTTTCAAAGCAGAACAAAGTGCCAACTCACATTTCCAGACTAAAAATGTCTTAAAAGGTGTGTGAACAAGGGTGGTTCAAGGCTGACCATCACTTCATGTTCCAGATTATCATAAAAGAATAACAGATTTCTGGAGGTTTGTGCAGTGGAAGTGGCAACGAATGTGAAGTGATGTCAAAGAGGGGCAAAGCGTCGTGTGCTGTGAGGCCATTGTCATATAAATACGTTTCTTGGTGAAAGAAAAGGTCAAACCACCTGAAATTTGCAGATCAGCAATACGGTTTGGCAATGTGTGGTGTGTGTGTGATGCGCACGCACGTGCGCGCGCACACACACACACACACACACACACACACACACACACACACACACACACACACACACACACACACACACACACACACACACACACACACACACACACACACACACACACACACACACACACACACACACACACACACACACACACACACACACACACACACACACACACACAGTTTGTGGGTGGGGTGGAACAGATGGATGTGAACCAGTGAAGGTTAAAGTTGACCATATACGCATATGGTAATGTAACAAGAAGTGCAGGATAACCTTAATGACCTTCACAATGGAGGGGACAAAAAAGAAGAAAAGGCGACTCCACATTTGCTGCCACCATTATACATGGCAGTGTTATTCACTTGCTGGACGTGTTGCTCATCAAAATACTGAACTGTTGATTTTGAAATCAGCTACATTTGCTCAAATATCTGGTCTCTACTGATGCTCTGCTAACTTTGGAGGAGCTGCGCTACAATTGAAGATTCGACCCGATTGGCCAGATATGAAAGAGATTATTTTGCCTTCCTAAATGCAAGACTCACATCTATAGAGTCAGTAAAGCACAAATGTGGGACAGCCATTGATAAAAGGTCTCCTCCTAACACCGGTTTTCATCAAATAACAGAGTGAAGAAACCCAGTAAGAGTGATGGGACAATAATGTTGCAATTGAGCATGAGGTTAGATGAAATAAGTTCATCCACAGTCGAGAAGAATACAATCCATATCGATTTTTAAATTATCCTTATATCCACAGGGTTTGTCACAGCTAAAGCCATTTTAAAACTTCAACAATCTGTTGTGGGTAATAAAAACCCAAAAAAATGCTGGTTTCTCAAAGGAGAAACTTTAATTGTCCATCAAGGAAGCACCCCCTAGTGTTTCAATTTAAATAGCACAGGAATGCGCTGGAGTTGAAACAAAGGTGTCTGTCACTAAACAACTGTTTTCCTGAAAAATCGACTGAAATCATTTTTCAGGCAGGACTTGTAGATTACAAAAAAAAGTTTTGTTTCTGTCCTTATTATTAATTAATTTATTTGTTTTTTTCAATCACCTCCACTGTACTCCCCCCTAACCCTCTGCCCATCACAAAGCCATCCGTAGCTCATTCCGCAGTGTGTAAGGCAACATTTCACAACCGTCTAAGCTCGAGACCAAACTTATTAATATTGACAGCCCAAACAAGACAGGATAAACTTATTTTAAAATTGATATCAAATCCTAAGTTGCCTTCAGGGCATGAAGCATTAACCACAACATGTGGATTTGCTTCACTTTGAAGTTACTGAACAACATTGACCAACCAACAAGAGGAAGAACATACAACTTTTCTGCACAGCAAGGACAAAACTAGAGGGGGAGCACTCGGGAGAATGCACAACCTCCGCCGCCAATACTGCTGGGTCACTCAAGTGAACCTTGTATCTTATTCATTAAATATGATGTCAACAGTGCTGACATATATATATATATATATATATATATATATATATATATATATATATATATATATATATACATACACACATATATATATATATATATATATATTTATATATATTTATTTATTTTTTTATTTTTTTTAGAGAAAAAAAATTTTTGTCTATCAATTTTGGGGGGGTTGGAAATCACTTAAAACATGTAGAAATGCAAAAAAAATTCTCTATTTTTTTGGGGGGGGGTAACAATTTTTTTGGGGGGGTTGGAAATCACTTAAAACATGCAGAAATGTAAAAAAAAAAAATTCTCGAACAATTTCTTTTGGGGGGGGGGGACCAAGTCCAAAATTTAATGGGATGATCCTTGGACCATACCTAACCCCCCCCCCACCAAGTTTCGTCGAAATCCGTCGAGGAGTTTTTTCCGTAATACTGTTCACAAACAAACAAACAAACAAACAGAAAGGGATGAAAACAGTAACCTCCATCCATCTTCGAAGATGGCAGAGGTTAATTAATAAACAATTATTATTTGGGTACTAAAGCCTTACAGACTGGTGCCCCCTTGTTTTTGTTCCGTTTAATATTAATGTTTTTTTTTATTATTCTTTGTATTACTCTTCATATTTTTGCTCTATTATTTTCTTAAATTTTTTTTTCTCTCAGCAACCACTTGTCTGATTGGTCAATTAGAGGACGAAACCCTGAGAATTTTGTCAGTCAACTCACATTACCCCTCAAAGTACGACCATGATTGATAATATACTGACCAATAACAATGATGATATTTATGCAGGTATTCTCAATACTGACACATCTGATCATTTACCTCTATTCCAGATTCCTCCTTCATGCTTTCCCAATTTGACTTCTGTTCAAAAGAGTTATGTCACTCAGGATTTCAACGATAACACCTTGAGTTCTTTTATTGCAGATATCAAGTCCATGGATTGGGGGGAGTCTATAAATCTCATCAAGTTAACTCTACTTATGATACTCTTCTTTCTCTTCTCACTAACTCTTACAATCGCCATTTCCCACTTATTTCTCAAAGGAGTGGAAGAGGAAAGACGAATCATCCATGTCTCACTTAGTCCATTACAAAGCTCCTGTAATTACAAAAATAGGCTGTATCAGCAGTTCTTACATAATCCTTCTGAGAATAATGGGTGACATTATAAGAGTTACAGTAATCTATTAACCGCTACTATCCAACTTGCCAAA
This sequence comes from Eptatretus burgeri, assembly GCF_056783735.1. Classification (NCBI taxonomy): domain Eukaryota; kingdom Metazoa; phylum Chordata; class Myxini; order Myxiniformes; family Myxinidae; genus Eptatretus; species Eptatretus burgeri. The sequence continues at coordinate 62,941,296 of NC_140973.1, forward strand.
AAAATTATTACATCAAAAGCTTTAATATGAATAAAAATAACATGAAGAATACTTGGTGTAATATTAATAAAATTATTGGCAAAGGGAAGAAAGCAGATATTCTGGAAAATTGCTCCAATGGGCAGGAGGTTTTCTCCACTCTTCGAGCTATTGCCAATTCCTTAAATTCATATTTTACAAACATTGGTGCATCACTAACAAATAAAATCTCATCAACTAACATGCACTTCAGGGACTATTTGCACAACTCCAACACATCATCTTTTTTCCTTGTACCAACAAATTATTTTGAAATCATTGAGATTGGCAGGAAGCTCGATAGTGCCACTCGTTGTGGCTTTGATGAAATTCGTTCTTCTGTGATAAAATCTGTCATATCTTTTATTTCTCATCCCTTAGCCCATATATTGGTTCTGTTCCTCTGAATCTGAAGGTTGCTAAAGTTACTCCCATTTTAAAAAGTAGCGATTGTCAGGTCATTCACAATTATAGACCCATATCTATTCTCCCATGTTTTTCTCAAATTTTTGAGAGACTTGTTTATAACTGTCGAACCAAATTTCTCTCCAAATTTAACATTTTTGATCCGCAGTTTGGCTTTCATAGTAAGCACTCTACAGATATGGCTCTTAATCATATGACATAATTAATTTCAACTTCCCTCTCCGACAGATTGCATACCGCTGGTGTTTTCATTGACTTGTCCAAAGCCTTTGATACGAATGATCAAAATATTCTTCTCTCCAAACTTGATTTTTATGGTGTTAGAGGTTGTGCTCTTCAATGGTTTAAAGACGATCTAACTAATAGGCAACAACTTAAAGTTGTTAAAAGCTCTAATTCTTCACGGAGATCTATCAGCCATGGAGTTCCCCAAGGATCTATACTTGGACCTCTTCTTTTCCTATTATACGTTAACGATCTACATACATGTTCTTCATTATTATCTATTTTTCTCTTTGCTGGTGATACAACTATCAATTCCAATCCTAGTAATGACTCATTGATCAGTACTATTAATCGTGAGCTCATGAACGTTTAATCCTGGTGTAAATCGAACGAACTCTGTAAATCCAAATAATACCAAGTGCATGTTTTGGGGGGTTTTGTATACACTGTCAAGGCTCGTGTGAGAGCCAACACACAGAAACGCACAGAAAGGGGAGCAACATACAAGAGGGGCAGGAGAGGGAGGAAAAAAACATTGGGGAACAGAGACATGAGATCAATGGAAGGGAGAGGGATGGGGCAGGGTACACAGGGTAAACAAGATGGACACCACAGGGACTTTCAGGTTCTTACATGACAGGGAGTTTCAGTTAGGACAGCAGGGAATTTGAAGGAGATGGGTTTGGGGTGGATTAGCGGGGTAGAAAAGATCGTGGTTTTGGAGAGTGGAAGATAAGAGGTGGTAGTGAACAGCTGTTTTGAAGACCTGGAGGGAAGAGTGAGATTGAAGAGAGTGAGGAGGTTTGTTCCAAAGGTGGGAAAAGAGAGGAATGAAAGAGTTAAGGTGACCAGTGATTCTTGATTTTGGTAGTTTTACCAGAAGAGGGTTGCCGGCAGACCTTGAGCACCCTACGGAAATATGGGGGGGGCACATCTCAGACAGAGCATGGGGGGCGAGGCTAGACAGAAGATGGATGGTAGAAGACAGAAAGAGACCACCGACCTGCCTGCGGTATGAGATAGAGAGAGAGAGACCCCAAAGACAGCCTCATCGAGGGAGATACCAATGATCCTAAATGCCTTGGTTTCCACAGCGTGAAGCCAAGAAAGGTGAAAGGCAGGAACACCAGCCCAGAGGGGAGAGCAGTACTCTATCAAGCTGCGGATGAAAGCTTTGTATGGGTCAGGAGCTCAGGTGTGCCAAGGAAGGACTTTGCACGATAGAGAATTCCCAGTCAACTAATGGCTTTGGAGGCCAGCTTGGAAATATGGCTTTCCCAGGAAAGATCATGGCAGATAGTGAGATCCAGAAGCTTGAATGAAAGGAGTTCTTCAAAAGAATTGTTGAGAAAGTAGATGGGCAGGGGGGGGGGGGGTTCCAGATAGTCCTTTCAGAGAGACAAAGTGAGAGTGTGACAATGTTCATTCGAAAATCCATCAAATCTCTGTCTGACACCATTTCTTCAATCTATATTTACAATGAACCCATTACTTTTGTTCATTTGACAAAATGTTTAGGTGTTACCTTGGATGACAAACGAAGATGGACCAATCACATTTCATCGACTGCTAAGATTGTTTCTCAAAACACGGGCGTACCGTCTTAGCTTCGTACCTTTCTTCCACCTTGTACTTTATTCTCCCTGTATAATAGCTTAATTCTCCCTTACCTGAACTATAGTAACATTGTCTGGGCACGCTCTCGTAACAATCAGCTCCACTAACTCTCAGTTATTCAAAAGCGTGCTATAAGGATATGGACTCTTTCTCATCCACAGGATCACACTGCACCTTTTTTCACCAAACTCAACACAGTGACACTTGTTTGGTACTACAGAACTTTAATATGGATACAAACAAACATGACATAATAGTGACCGAAGCTTTTCGTGCTGCACTCCTCAGAGTAAAAATCGCAGCAAGTGAAGAAGGAAGTGAAGGTGTGTGTGCTTTATACGCAGGTCTCAATAAGGTCAACACTGATTGGTTCAACCGTAATGACGTCACGGTTAATCCGAACACCCATTGGTCGGCTCATCTTCACTTTGAGCTCCCATTGGCTGGAGCAGAGTTCGCCAATGATTCACGTTTGCAACCACATCATGGAGAGAGTTCGAGGGGCCTCCCCTAAGATCCATTCACCATTTGATCGGATCAAACACGTCCCTTTGGCGATTCGAAGAAAGATTGTGAGGGTGAGAACACAACCAGTGCGAGCATGTAGAAATATCGAGCAACCACCGGCCACTGTACCTGCTTCATCTGCCATTGCACAGCACCTGGTTGCCAACCCTATCTGTGCAGATCAGTACAATGCAGATATATTCAGGATATTGAACCGAGGTCGGAGTTCGTTTAATTTATGTATGTTGGAAGCAACCTTCAACCTTACCACCGATCCAATACTATGTCGTCAAAAGGAATTTGTACGATCTCTGTGTCTCTTTCAGCATGGAAAGATCAAGGGAAGTACGGTAACAAATGGTGAATGGGCCTCGGGGAAACCCATCCCCCTCTCTCCAGGATGTGGTTGCAAACGTGAATCATCGGCGAACTCTGCTCCAGCCAATTGGGAGCTCGAGGTGAAGATGATGAGCCGACCAATGGGTGTTCGGATTAACCGTGACGTCATTACGGCTGAACCAATCAGCGCTACCTTATTGAGACCTGCGTATAAAGCACACGCCTTCACTTCCTTCTTCACTTGCTGCTATTTTTACCCTGAGGAGTGCAGCACGAAAAGCTTTGGTCACTATTATGTCGTGTTTGTTTGTATCCATATTACAGTGACACTTGCTGACATTAATGAATTACATACAGGGATATTTATGGACAAGCATATTAACAATCTTCTTCCACAAGTCTTTTCATCTTGCTTTACAGCAGTCCATGACATCCACACTCATTTCACTAAATCACAAGATAACTTATTTCTACCTTTTAGTCACACATCATACTCGATTAATACACTACATTATTATGGGCCACATCGTTGGAATGGTATTGATAGAGCAGGAAGGGCATAGTCATCTTTGGGTCGGTTTAAGTCTTATTATAAACAAAATTTTATCTTGTATTCTTAAAAGTTTATTTTCTTCACATGGATAGATTAAGTGCTTTCAGAGAATTTTTTTTTTAAGTATGTTCGACTCGGCATGGGGAATATTGGTTGAAAATTTCATCATCAGTCAAATGGTCTCACAGCCAAAATGAATTTTAAAAATAATAAAACCTTATCCGATGAATGCGAAACTTTAAAGATGTGATCAACTACCCATTCTGAATTCAATTTAATAAAGATAACGTCACGGGTCAGGTGTCCGATGAAAGTGGGGTTGTTTCAAAAGCGGGGCAACTTGGTATCCGGCCATAACTGCTTGCAGTTATAAAGCGCGCGCTTCTAGTTGTTATTACTGTATTTGGCAATTCCATGCCAAATACATTGTTATTACTGGAATTCTTATTGTATTTGTCAATTCCATGCCAAATACATTGTTATTACTGGTTATTATTATTATTCTTTATTAACCTCCGCCATCGAGGATGGATGGAGGTTACTGTTTTCACCCGTCTGTTTGTTTGTTTGTGAACAGTATTACGGAAAAACTGCCTGACGGATTTCAACGAAACTTGGTGGAGGAATTAGGTATGGTCCAAGGATCATGCCATTAGATTTTGGACTTGGTCCAAAAAAAAAAAAAAACCCGAAAATTTTGCAACTTTTTTTCAAAAAAATTTCGATTTTATTTGAAAAATATTTGATTTTTGTTTTTGCATTTCTACATGTTTTAAGTGATTTCCAACCCCCCCCCCCAAAAAAAAATTGTTAGAGGAAAAAAAAATTTGCAACTTTTTTTTCAAAAAAATTTCGATTTTTTTTTTGGGGCATTTCTACATGCGCGTCGATCTAGTTTAGTTTATTCAATCGTGGTTCAGTAGAGTCTGATCTGTTTTGACCTACAATGAATAGGATATCAGGTTCACTTAAGTGACCCAGCAGTATTGGCGGCGGAGGTTTTGCACTCTCCCGAGTGCTCCCCCTCTAGTTCTTTATTTATTTTTCCCACACATCCTTTTCCCCAAAACTCCTCCTAGCGTTTTTCTCTAGGAGCACAAACAATTTTGTCTTTGAAATGGGACAAGGTCAAGGAAGTGCAGTACAACTTTTGACCTTGAAATTCTCAAGGTTAAGGTCAAGGTCACACAAGAGGTCATAAACACATTTTGCCCCATATCTTCGCCCCATGGAAAGATACAGGTGAGCCACTGATATTTTGTGATAGGTCACAACAGGGCCTACAAAAATTATATTTTGGTCTTTATTTATTTTTTTATTCACCTATATCTTCTGTGATCTATATCTTCTGAGATCAGTAGGGGTCAAAGTTCATGATGTTGCCAAATACATATTCGCTTCTCGCAAATGCAGCCCTCAAGTTAATATTATTATTACTAAATCATCACCATAATCAATGGAGGGATAAAAAAAAAAAGAATATTTCACTAATTCATCAAAGTGAGCAGTAAACTCACCTTTGGGATACAGACAGACACCTGAGTTGTCTTCATTTTATTTCCCCACTCTTTGCCTTTCCCATTGTTTGCTAAACCAGTCTTTCCCTCTGTCTTTCCCTTCATCTCCACTTTGGTTGAACCCTAGTGGGTGGGGGATTGAGAAGGAAGGCAGGGAAGGGTTGGGAGAAGGTGGAAAAAAACCCCTCATTATCCAGACAGACAGTCATCCAAATAGCCAACACACTTAGGGGCAAGTATGCTTCTGTAACTGAAAGCATTCATTTTGGAACTTCAATGGAATTCTGAAACATGAACAACCAGACAAAAACATTTTAAAAACGGCAGAAGTTATGGAGGATGACAGTCCTCATAAACCCGAGACCCAAGACAATACTCATAAACCACACAGCCTTCACACATGCCAAGGCTCAAGGAGGAGCTTGTACAAGGAGACGATGAACAAGCCAAACAGGGAGATGGGATGTGAATTTGGGATACCAGCAACATGAGCTCAGACAAACCTTGGAGTCTCATAGATTCCCCTTCCCTCCCCTCCCCTGAAAGCAATCCTGCTTTAAACTTCCTTCTCCTTTTCTCCTCCACACCTCCTTTGATAGAGGTTATTGCTCTCCATTTAGCAGCCCGCCACCACCCGTCCTATCCCATCCACCTACTCCCAGCACTTGTTGGAATAGAGGGTCTCTAATCTATTTTCATGAGCCAAAGAACAGCAATACAAGGGACATTATTTCACAACATGGATTCATTTTGGATGTTACGTTTGGAAGAACCATAGCCAGAACAATATTTACATTCAATAACAGAAAATGTTTAAGGTTTAGAGTTAGCTCAGTTGAATGGTCAAAAAAATTCTCTGGAATGCACTGGTGAACCAGAAAAATTGTATGTGCACGACACAGGTCCTCGACCTAAAATCAGCATTTTAATAGCCAGGAAGCAAACCAAGGACTGCGACGTGAAGCTCAACATAATGGAGAAAAATAAAAATCTAAAAAACTTGTACCGTTTCGGAAAGCAAGGCTTTGCTTTGCTGAAGTGCTGCCTTCACAGAGCTGCAGTGCAGGTTATCCAGCACGGTACCGGCATGCATAGTGCTCATGTGGTGCACCAAGGCCTGTGTATACCTAAAGGAGACAAGCAGACATAGACAAACTGTCCAAAATTGCACCTACATGGAATGAGGAGGTCGAAGTGGAGAACTTATTCAGTGGTCACAACCAAATGGAATTTGTATTTCTGCTTTATACAAGGCAGAAGGAAACTGCAACTGGGTTGCAGTACAAACATTTCAACCTGAAGGACATTGGGACATTTATGGGATAAGAGCATCAAATTGCATTGTGTGAAATCAGTACAATTCACTTTGACCAAAAACAAAAAGTTATCTGCAGGTTTTGATTTCAACACGTCCAAACTTAAGGTCGGAGAAGTTGAGTTTTATGTGGCAGGTGGAGGAAGTGGCAAGGGTGGTGGTGGAGGAAGTGGGGAATATATTGAATGGGGGTTGGGTTGATTGAGTGTAACCTGTACATCTTGATGGTAATGGGGGGTGGGGGTGGGTGAGGAAAGCAGTTAAATACCATGTTGTTATTTTTGACAACAATCACTGTTGGAGATGTTTGAAATGTCATTTCTTTAATGGTGGCAGTTTTCTGGGAGCATCGCAGAGAGGAAAACCTTGATGGCTTCTGACACAATGACATCACAGCAGCAAGAAACTGCTGCTCTTATTAGAAAACAAAAGAAATACTTCTCCACAATTATAACAGTCCAACCTGAAACTAAAGTGTTCAATCGCGTGGCATAACTGTTCCATCTCGAGTTTCAAGAAATTTCATTAATGGGTGGCAAATAAGAGGCACTTATCTCAAATGCAGTGCAATTCCATTCGATGATCGTATTGCGTGTCGACTGAGCCAATAATGGCTCCTGGTGGCACCAGATGAGGGAACATTACCGGGCTGCTCTAGTCGGCTTCACGTGAACTCCAGGTGGGAGATTAGGACTCTCGTCAAAATGTTGGCTTTAAATTTACAAAAAAATAAAACTTGGTGGTCCTCTGTGTTGCCAACATGTCCTGACAACTCGATGGAACTCAAATGTATGACCGATAAATTAAATGGGAAATGTTCAACAACGAGTGAAAATTTTACGATTTGATGAGTAATTTGTAAAAGTGAAAATTTTGTCAAAGTGAAAATTTCACTTTTACAAAAGCCGTGCAGGGTAAATATCCATGAAGCAAGTACTTTGCTGATGCGTAATGTTGAACCGGAGGAACGCTGTCGACCTTCTTCAAATTCGGCGAGTTCCAGGAATAATTCAATCGTCTCTGGGGGGTTTGTTGTTTGATAAGATTATGAAGGTGTACAATTTTTAAGGGTCAATTGCAAATGCTTCTTTATTTCTAAAAATTTCATCTGGATTGGTAAAAGGGTGTTAAAAGATCTGTGGGACATTGCGGGAGATGGTCTGTAAATGCCATTGTTTAGCCGTGTCAAGAGCGACCAGTCTTCATCAAGCTACACTTCTTCGTTTGGATTCAAACAGCAAATGATTGTTTGATATGCAGTGTCTTGATACCAAGGCTATGAACATTTGTTGGGCTGATATTGAATTGAACTACAACCCAAACAAGTACACAGTGCTTTCAGAAAGTATTCACACCCCTCGACTTTTGTCACATTTTGTTACGTTACAGCCTGAATTTATGTTGGATTGAATTTAAATTTTTTGCCACCAATCTACACAAAATACCCCATAATGACAAGGTGAAAACATGCGTTTTGAGTTTTTATAAATTAATTAAAAATAAAAAGCTGAAATGTCTTGCGTCAATAAGTATACAACCCCCTGAGGCAATACTTTGTAGAAGTGCCTTTGGCAGCGGTTACAGCTTCGAGTCTTCTTGGGTATGTGTGCATCAGCTTTGCACATCTGGATTTGGGGATTTTCTCCCATTCTTCCTTGCAGATTTACTCAAGCTCTGTCAAGTTGGATGGGGAGCATCTGAGAACAGCAATTTTCAAGTCTTTCAACAGATTCTCAATGAGATTCAAGTCTGGGCTTTGGCCAGGCCACTCAAGGACTTTCATGTTCTTGTTCTGAAGCCAATCCAGTGTTGCTTGGCTGTATGCTTGGAGTCATTGTCCTGTTGGAACATAAAACTTCACCGCAATCTAAGGCCGTTTGCACTCTGAGTTAGGTTCTCCTCAAGGATTTGCCTGTATTTGGCTCCATTAATTGTTCCCTCTACCCTTACAAGTCTCCCAGTCCCTGCTGTTGAAAATCATCCCAATAGCAAAATGCTGCCACCACTATGCTGCACTGTGGGGATGTATTGGTGTTAGGTGGGTGATGAGCTGTGCTTAGTTTCCACCAGACATAATGCTTTGCATTTAAGATAAAGAGTTCAATTTTCAACTCATCAGTCCACAGAATATTTTGCTTCATGATCTCAGTCTTTCACTTGCCTTGTTACAAACTCCAGGCATGAAGTCATGTGCCTTTTCTCAGGAGTGGCTTGCATCCAACCAACCTCCCATAAAGCTTAGATTTGTGAAGTGCTGCAGACTGTTGTCTTTCCGGTAGGTTCTCCCATCTCAGCCAAGGAACTCTGTAGTTCTGTCAGAGTGATGACTGGGTTCTTCATCACCTCCCTGACCAAGGTCCTTCTTGCCCAGTTGCTCAGTTTGGTTGGATGGCCAGCTCTAGGAAAAGTCAGGGTAGTTCTATGTTCTTTCCATTTCCTAATGATGGAGCTCGCTATGCTCTTGGGAACTTTCAAACCTCAAGAAATTGTTTTATAACCTTCCAAAGATCTAGATTCTAGACCTCCTCAATTTTATCTTGGAGTTTTACGGACCTTTCCTTGGACTTCATGGTGGAGTTTCTGCTCTGACATGCACCGTCAACTGTGGGACCTTATATAGAAAGGTGTGTTTCTTTCTAAATGATGTCCAAACAATTCAATTGGCCACAGGTCGACTCCAATCACGTTGTAGAGCCATCTCAAGGATGATCAAAGGAAAATTGATGCACCTGAGCTCAATTTGGAATGTCAGAGCAAAGGGGTTAAACACTTATTGACTCAAGACATTTCAGCTTTTCATTTTTAATCATTTTTTAAAAGTTTCTAAAAACATGTTTTCACTGACATTATGGGGTGTTTTGTGTAGATCAGTGACAAAAAAAATTACATTTAATCAATTTTAAATTCAGGCTGTAACACAACAAAATGTGAGAAAAGTCGAAGGGTGTGAATCCTTTCTGAAGGCGCTGCAGGGGGGAGAATTGGGGGAGGGTAGGGGTGTGGTCAAAAAGGTTTTCCCTTTCTTTAACTTCTGTTATTACAATGGCAGAAGGAAGCTCAACCACCCATGTTAGGAAGGGACGAGACTGCTTGCAGACTAGATAATGACCAACACGAGTCAAGAGTTCCACCAGCGCAACACCATTCCCATTCATAGTCGGTGGGTAAACCTCTTAACTACATCGATGGAGTCATCAGTTGAGCTTTCTTCATGGTGGGATGTTCAAACATCTAAAGTTTTATTTGCAAGATTTAATATGGTCAATCTATGCTATGAAACAATTAAATAAGCTTGCACATACCGAGTCACTTTCACTTCAAATACATTGTAAATATAATGAATTGTATAATTATTTTTGGTTTGCAAAACCGCACCTGTCCAAGGCCTCCGCCAACAAAGGTGTGCACATAACGTTGACAACACCGCGCACCTCCACCACGACTGCAGTCTGCCTGTGCGTACCATCCGAGTCCTTCGGCCACTCAGAGCTTTTCTCCGGCCGACCCGCGCCGGTC